>NW_006159803.1:5605900-5634029 GCF_000334495.1 Tupaia belangeri chinensis | reverse complement strand
CATATCAGTCAAGACAAAGACATTACTATCCACATCATAATCATCAAATAACTTTTCATCATTTTTTTTCAAATTATTATTCTTTTTTAAACATTCAATCACTATGTATCATTTGGCTTATAAAAAGAATTTACCCAACATGAAATACTTCTCAGACCAGTCCAGTTGAGAGTACTAAACATGTTGTCATCAATAGGTAATAAACCATTTCCGTGTCCACTAATGTCATGCCTCTCTACTTGTTGTCTTGCAATCCTTCTCTATACTCTTCCCTTCTCCTGCCCCATTCCACACTGTCTTCAGCATCCATAACTATTTTCACTGCTTTTATGCCCTACAGTATTTCAATCTCTACCGTAAAGTGTGGATAGTTGGTATATATTAAGTGGATACATACAATATCTTTCTTTCATAGCCTGGCTTACTTGACTTGGCAATAAATCCTCCATATCTGACCATTTTATAGCAAATGTCGGGGTCTTGTTGGTTTTTATAGCTGAATAGTATTTCACAGAGTATATATGCCACACTTTCCCATTCATTCATCTGTTCGTGGACATTCGGATTGGTTCTATGTCTTAGCAATTGTGAATAATGCTGCAATAAACATTGCTGTGTAAGCACTTTTCCAACTGAGCATTCTCCTGTCCTTTGGGTAGATACCCAGAAGTGGGATTGCTGGATCAAATGGTAGTTCTATTTGTAGATCTTTGAGGAACCTCCATATTGTTCTCCACAGTGGATGAACCAGTTTACATTCCCACCAACAGTGTAGAAGAGTTCATCTTTCACCACATCCCTGCCAACACTTACCACTTCTTGTATTTTTCATCTTCGGCATTCTGACAAGGGGTAGGTGGTATCTCATTGTGGTTTTAATCTACATCTCCCTTATGATGAGGGCTGTTGGGCATTTACTCATATGCTTTTTGGCTGTTTGTGTGTCTTCCTTAAAGAGTTGTTTGTTCAGCTCATTTTCCCATCTTTTAATTGGGTTAATAATCATTTTTGTTCGAATAAGCCGCTTGAGTTCCCTGTGTATACTGGTTATTGTCCCTTGTCTGAGGCATATTTTACAAAAATATTTTCCCATTCTAAGTGTTGTTAATTCACACTAATTACTGTGTCCTTTCCTGTCCAGAAATGACTTAGTCTGATGTAGTCCCACTTGTCTATTTTAGGGATTATTGTGTGTGCTTTGGGAGTCTTATTTAAGAAGTCTTTGCCTACCCCAGTGTCTCTCAGATTTTTCTCAGTCTTTTCCACCAGTAGTTTTATAGTTTGAGGTCTTAGGTTCAGATCTTTGATACATTTTGAGTTGATTTTTGTTAATGGTGAAAGATGGGGATTCAGTTTCATCTTTCTGCAGATGGATACCCAGGTTTTTTTTCTTTAAGCTTTAAATTTAAATTTCTTTTATACATTCAATCACGTGTTTCTTAGCTTGCAAAGTGAATATTCCAACATATGTACATTTCTCACCAGTTCAGTTGACAATACTATAAAGTTATCTTTGATAACTCATTTTGTTGTCCCACAAATGCTTTGCCTCTCTAGTTTTCTCTTTAATGCCTTTCCTCAGACTCTATTCCTTCACCCACCTACTTCCCACACTGTATCTGGTATTCACAACCATTTATTATGTTTCTATAGCCTTTAGTCATTTTGAGTTGATTTTTGTTAATGGTGAAAGATGGGGATTCAGTTTCATCTTTCTGCAGGTGGATACCCAGTTTTTCTCACACTTTTACTAAAGAGGTTTTCCTTTTCCCACTGTATTGATGGTGTCCTTTGTTGAAAATCAGTTGGCTGTGAGCTTTGGGTTTTATTTCTGGGGTCTCTATTTTATTCCATTGGTCCACCTATCTGTTTTTGTGCCAATACCTTGCTGTTTTGATTATCACAGTTTTATAAGTATATCTTGGGATCAGGGAGTGATATGCCACCCACTCCACTCTTCTTTTCTAGATCTGTGAAGAATGTCTCTGGTATTTTGATTGGAATTACATTAAATATATAGATTAATTTGGGTAGAATTGCCATTTTGATTATGTTAATTCTTCCAATTCAGGACCATGGGATGTCCTTCCACTTTTTTTTATGTCATTTTCAGTATCTTTTTAAAGATTTTCATAGTTTTCTTTGTATGTATGTGTGTAGTTTTTACAAATGTAGAGTCACTGTTATTTTAAAAATACTTGGAGAAATCTAAAAACTCTTTGTGTGTGTGTTCTTGGCAACTAACATTCTGAATTACTTCAGTCATTTCAGATCTATCAGCCCAAAGCTGCATTCTCATGACTACTTTAAATGAAATGGCATGACACTACACTATCTGATGGATGGTTTGACCCTGTGCAATATTAGCAGTATATTACTCTAAAGTATTTGCGATCCTTCTCCCTGGGCATCCTAACAAGTGGAACAGGGAATATCAGATACATAGAAAAGAAAACATAAACATAAGGCAGTCTGTAATGTCAAAAATTAAAATTTACTACAAATTGTGTCTTTTGGAATGTTCGTAGAAGATTGGAAAAGAGATTATCGAATAGCCTGTGAGTAGTTCTTCTCTGGTTATGAACCCTGGACAGTGAAGATAGGGGTGAATGGTAATATTTCTGATCCACTGATTCTCCTGTGGCTGAGGAAGCACTAGGTGACTATAAATTTTCCAAAATAAAGCAAATGACACTTTCTGCTCCCTCACAATGACTGTAATCATTAAGGGTTTACTGAGACTATGTCATGCTTTCCAGAAATAAATCTCTGTGTGGCAGACACCTGGCTCTATTGTCTGCCAAAAGGGCCTGCCATTGACTTGGCTATTATCATGGTGGACTGTGTGCCCCTCAGTCTATGTGATGGGGTGGTTCCTCTGAGGCTCCTCTGATGACAAGGACAGAGAGTGATGTCATCGAGCCCTTTGATGCCTTTCTTTTCCTTTCTATGTCCAGGGCAGCTTGTCATGGCAGCCTGGAACCCCTACATGATAAGGTGGCTAAGTACATGTTGGAAATACCTGATGAGTGAATTGGTTCTATAGTAGAAATTAAGAGATTTGAGATTTATTTCTGTTCTGTCACAAATTTGTTGTGTGGCCTTGAAAATAAGTTATTTCAATTCTTCAGGTCTTTTTTCCGTCATCTGTAAGTGAATCAGTTGGTCCAGAACAAAGTCCTTTATAGTTTTGTTGTTCTGTGACACTCATATTCAATACTTAATCAGAAGCCATGAATGATATGAAGATTTATATCTGTATATGTGGTTTTTTGGGGGGAGAGGTTTTTGCTATAGGGCGTGTGTGCTCGTCAGAAGGGGGGGGAGACAGAGACAGAGACAGACAGAAGTGGGAAATCACCCCCCAGGGGGATGGTCATGCCACAATCCCTTCTCCTCCATTCTCCTCTCAGGATCTTGGGCACACACGCACACGTGCCTGGTGTTAGTTTAAGCCTCCGGGTTCAGGACTCGAATTGTGGTTGACTACATGGGAGTCCAGTGACATAGCCATTATGCTAACTGCTGGTCCCCCTATATGTGTTTTTAATTTGGTGTCATAATCATAACTAATAGTGGTCAGCAGTGAGCATTGTGGATTAGAGCTAAATTTCTTCTAAGTGCTTTTGTGAAAATATTATCTCAATATGACATTTATCTCTTAGGGAGTAAAGATAGGAGTGGAATTTACATTCTGTTTTGTGCTCATATTTTATTGACTTCATTAAACTTTGCATTTAAATGCTGTATATATGTCTGCAATTTATTAGAAAATTAAATGACAGTGACATTTGATACAGGCAGATGAGACGGAAAGGTTACATTTGCATGAATCCATGTGCTTCAGTTTTTTAGTTTTAAATCCCAAATTATAACAGAGCCCTTTCTCTAGTCATTAACTCATTCTGGGTATGTATGATTAGACCATAATATTCTTAGAACTATAAACTGTATCTGTTTTTCATGACTCACAATGAAGGGTTGATTGGTGTGCTAGAGGAAATCATTTATTCACATGGATGGATATTGCTTCCTCTGATTCATGGTCTAATGTTAGGATAGACTGCCTTCTGTCAGTGGTCAGTTCTTCTGGCGACTTCATTTCCATTTCCCTTAAATACTATTTCAGATTTTTATTATTGGCCATGAGCCACCTATATAGTCCTTGCTGACTTTACTTTCAATGAATGACTCATACCTACTTCAATGAGAAAACTGAAGTCATCCCAGTGGGATGATACCCATACTCAGCAACATTATATTGAGTGCAATTTGGTGCAATCCAGACAGTAAAAGCCTCTTGCTGCGCTATTCAGTAGGACAGCTAGCTGGCCTGGAGAACTCAGATCTGAGAGCTTGTCACCAATTCTGTTTTACCAGAATATGAGTTATCATTGAGTATGTTATTGTGGAGTAAGTTACTCAGGTATTAGAATCTATTTCACAGGTATGAACTTCTATCTCCTCTTTTTCCTTCCATACAACCTAGAAGTTTGTTTACATACTTAACCTCTCTTTCCTCCCTTCAGGCAGAATTTTTTCTTTCCAAGGCTTACCTTCCACCAATACCTTTGATCATCTTACTCCCCTTGTCTGTCAGGATCTTGCTTTTTCTCTGTGTTTTCAGTGTCTTTTAGTGTCTTTTTTTTTTCTTTCTTCTTACTGGCTCCCTTCTCTCAGTGCAGTTTATTCACTTAATAATTTATTCAGATCAGATCAAATTATTGACCTCCAGTCTTCACCCCCTTTAACAGAATTACATGTCCACCCTTTGCCATGTACGTCTGTAGCACTCTTTCATTCTCATGTGCCTGGGTTTGTTTTCTCATCTGCAATGTATACTGGTTGGATAAGATCAAATTCTTCATCGTTTTAGTATTCTGTGATGCACTTAGTATCTATTTATTTATTTGTTTGTTTGTTTTTTGGGGGATTTTTTTTTTTTTTTTTTTTTGGAGAGGTTTTTGCTCTAGGGCGCGTGTGCTCGCCAGACAGACAGAGAGAGACATAGAGACAGAAAGCGAGAAATCACCTCCCAGAGGGGATGGTTACGCCGCAATCCCTTCTCCTCCATTCTCCTCTCGGGATCTTGGGCATGCATAGAGACAGAAAGCGAGAAATCACCCCCCAGAGGGGATGGTCACGCCGCAATCCCTTCTCCTCCATTCTCCTCTCGGGATCTAGGGCATGCACGCACACGCACCCGGCGTGAGTTTTAAGCCACCGGGTTCAGGACGCAAACCACGGTCGACTACGTGGGAGTCTAGCGACATAGGCATTACGCTAACTGCTGGTTCCCTTTTGGGGAGGTTTTTGCCATAGGGCATGTGCACTCGCCAGAAAGAGAGAGACAGAAAGCGAGAAATCAACCCCCAGGGTGGATGAACACATTACAATCCCTTCTCCTTCATTCTCCTCTTAGGATCTTGGGCACGCATGCACACGCTCCCAGTGTGAGTTTAAGTCACTGGGTCCAGGACTCAAACCACGGTCAACTACATGGGAGTCCAGCAACATAGCCATTATGCCCACTGCTGGTCCCGTACTTAGTATTTAATCAACTGTAGCAACTCAGACATTTGTAACTGAATAGATTTTTAATTTAGTGTTATAATCATAAATGATAGTGACCAGAGTATACTGTCTCATCTCATTGATGTTGGCCTTTGTTATGTGATTTTCTTTGACTAATGGAAAGTGCACAGCAGTAACATTGGGCCAGTCGCAGCCATGGCTTGAAGAGACTTGGCATCCTTGTTTACCATGCAGCGGTCCAGTTATTTGCTGTGTTAGGAAAATGTCCTGGGTAGCCTCTAGTCCCAGAAGAATCAAATAGAAACACATGGTGTGGAATGAAACATAACCCAGAGCCTGGAGGCCAGCCTAGCCAAGCTCATCTAAGATTAGCTAAACTGAAGCTGACCCATAGGTTCATGGCAAGAAAGAAATGCTTGTTGTTTTAAGACATCAAGTTTTAGGATGGTTTGTTATATAGCATTATTGTAATAGAAATTAACCCAAACACTACCTGATATAGTTTCCCATCCAACAGTTATTTAAGTGTCTGATATATGCCAGACACTTGTACTATAGGTGTCAGGGACACCATGCAGCATAAAACATAGGAGATAAATAGACACAAACAAGATAACTGCACATTTTGACCAGTGCTATGAATAAAACAAGACAAGTGATCTTATACATGGACATGGGGCTGTGGTAGAGTGCACATTTAGTTCAGGTGGTCAGAGAAAGCCTCCGAGAAGGAAGCACCTGAAAGAGACATGAGTGTCAAGGAAGCAGCCAGAGGAGGATGCAGCCATAGTGTGACCATGCGTAACAGCAAGGACTGAGTTTCTACGTTAGAAATTAGTTTGGCCTAGAACAGACTTACGTGTCTTGCAAATGACTAAAAGCTGTAAAATTTAACAGTGAAATATTTGGAAGGCTAGAAGCTGGGCTGATATCTAGAAATAAAGTCTCAGGAAGCAGCTGAGCCAGACTGGAAAACAAGAGTGGCAGCAGAGAGGTAGATTCTGGGCTGACCTTGCTGGCCACTTGTCAACAGGCGTCAAGCGTGGGGATGAGTCCGGCTGACTTAAACATGCAGCTGAAGAGATAGCTGTGATCCACTGAATTGGTTAACGGTCTTTCATCATTTACCGAACTCTATTTTGTGTTTCTTGGGCCAAAGTTTTCCTCTGTCAGCTAGAGAGGCATTTCATTATTTTCATTGGATGCACATAATTTCACTGTTAAAAAATTTTTTTTGTGAAAACCCCATACTTGCTCTTTTTGGTGTGTTTATTTTCCTCCTATTATTTTAATCAAGGTTATATGCATACATATTTATTTATGAAAAACAGCCAGTGAGCTACCTGCAGCCTCTACAGGCAGAATTTCTCCATCCTAGAAGCACTTTCACCTGATTATTTGACATTTCACCTTCACGTCTCTAAATACTACTTCTGGATTCACCATTTTTAGGAATTTTCTATTGATTCCTCACAATTAACTATATGGGGTTAATTCTCTTTGCTCTTCTCTTGTCAAACATCTTTCTGTTTGGTCTATCATATCACATTTCCGCTCAGTATAATGTTATGATAATTTTTCTTAGATCAGTGTTCATTATATATATATTATTATGATTATATAAATGCTTTTAATAGCTGAACAAGACACTGTGATATAATTTTCTTTCCTGTGGTTGGCAGCTTCTAAGACGGTTCTTAGTGATTCCTACCTACTAATATCCAAGCCCTGTGTAGTCCCCTCCCCTTAAATGTGGGCTGGGCTATTGACTTACTTTTAACACCTAGACTATGGCAAAAGCTGTGGATCCACTTCTGAGATGAGGTTACATAAAGGCTGGCTGCCATTTTGGGCACTCTCTTTCATTTGCGTACTCTAAGTGTGGCAGGCAGAGGTAGAAAACTATCTCCCCAAATTTCCGTTCCATGGTTTTTCAAACACTGATCTCGGTATTGCTGTGAAGATTTTACAAATGGAACTAAGGTTAGTAATCAGTGGACCTTAAAATAGAGACAATCTTGGGTCGTCCAGATACAGATAGGCCCAGCGTAGTTATGCAAGCCCTTAAAAACAGAAGAGCAAGGTATGGAAGTTAGTCAGAAGAAGGCAGGAGACTTGAGGCCAAAGGGGAGATCAAGGAGATTCAAAGTTGAGAAGGGCTCAGCCTGCCACTCCTGGCTTTGAAGATGAAGGGGTGACTAGCATGAAAACTGGTCAATGCTAGTAAGGACAGATGAAGACCTTAGTCGTATAGCTACATGGTACTGAATTCTGCCAACACCCTGAATGAGCCTGGAAGTGGATTCTTTCCCAGAGCCTCCAGTTAAGAGCCCAATCTGGCAATAGAGACTTCACCTAGTTCAACTGAACTAGCTATGGGCCTATGAGATACAAAGCAGGTGTGGGATTTTTTTTTTTTTTTTTTTGAGAGGTTTTTGCTATAGGGCATGTGCACTCGCCAGAAAGACAAAGAAAGATAGAAAGTGAGAAATCACCTGCCTGGGGCAATGGGCACATCGCAATCCTTTCTCCTTTCAGGATCTTGGGCACACATGCACACATGTCCAGCATGAGTTCAAGCCACCAGGTCTGGAATTCAAACCACAGTCAACTACATGGGAGTCCAGCAACATAGCCATTACGCCAACTGCTGGTCCCACAGGTGTTCTTTTTAAGCTGTTAATTTAAAGTTGTGGCGATTGTCTATAGCATCAGTAGAAAACAAACACATTGCAGGAAGCTAGCCAAGTTGTGAGCCTACAAAGGGGAATTGGGGGATTCATCCATGAAAGCCTATACATTGAATGAAATTTTCTCAAAGGTTTACTTGAGAAAGGCCATTCATTTGTTGAGCACATATGTACTGGATGCATGCTGGAAATACTGATCTGAATAAGACTGTGTTTCTGTTTTCATGGAACTTGTGCTCAGGAAAGAGGTGTGCGGCTGTTGATTATTTTTGTGTTCTGTTCTTCTAAGTCTTCTTATAAGCAGGAATTCACAACTGGCTTGATGCTTTTGGGAATATTCCAAGATCATCTGACAAGTATTTAATAAACACTCACCAAAGTCTCTGACTGTGCCAGGTACCTGGAACTAAACATGTGGTCAACACTGATTCCCGTCTTCACAAATCTTACGTAAAAAGAAGGCAGAGCTGGAGGTGCACAGCTACTGTACAGCATGATCCCTGCAAGAGAAGGACAGCAGGCCCAATGGGGTGGATTTAGGTTTCTGGAATGCTGGTTGAGGTGCACAGTGATTATATATTTTCCATTTAGTAAGTCCTGGCCTTTTCTTTTTGTCTCTGAAAATAACAAGGTAGATCCTGTTTTCTTCTTATTCAATTGTGGTTCCAGTGAAGATCCCAGAGGATCATTGCTCTAGATCATTGCCAATATTTTAATTTCTGCTCATAAAAATCACCTTGAGCTAGTCATATGTGTTTGTTCAGCAGCAGAAGATTAAGATTTCCTGAAAGGCTCAGTTGCTTGCTTTTTGTTCCTGAGCACTGTGATTTCCTGACATGTGCTATTCCCAGAGTAATCTCATTATCATTACTCATTTGCTAATTTAGTGCAAGACCATTTGCTCGGGGGAACCCTGCATGTATTTTAAAAATAGCTGCACATTCAGGTTTCCTTGATCTTGTGAAGAGAATCAAAAGGGAAGCTGTTCGTTTCCTACACAGAAATAGCTGTTCAGACAGTGTTGTTCTTTATACATAAACATGTTCCTAGATGTATGTAACCTGCACTAAAATATTTTATATCTCTGCATCCATAGCTGTCTGTGTTTCTTGTAAAATGTTGCTCTGTTTGGCTTCTCATTAAGAGCCAAGAAAACCAGAGGCAAAGCTTCACATGTGTTACTCTCTATTGTTTTTCTTAGTCAATAAGTACCTGCTACATACCTGGCACTGTGATCATTCTTCAGGATATAAACAGTATGATAGTGTCTCAGTCTTCACCAACTTAAACGTCTAAGTTCATTGCTGGTGACGAAGAATAAAAAATACTCTCCTTTTGAGAAAAGTTGGACTAGTGACAAGATGATGCACCAACCTTATGACAGAAAGAATTCCAGGTAGTGACAAAATTTTCCCTCTGCGAGAGTCCTTCCCTAGGGCAACAAAACTGTGGTAACTGTCATCACACTAGAATAAATCAGGTAAAAATTGGAAAAGCAAATTAGATGAGGGAAATTGAAGAAACTGTTATCAGTTAAGGTAATGTTAGCTATTATTATTCTTTTTTTAATTTGCTGCAGGGCACATGGGCTCACCAGAGAAAGATGGTGGGACAGGAGAGAGAGAGAAAGCACCCCCCCAGGGGGATGACCACATCACAGTCCCTTCTTTTCTCTTCTCTTCTCAGGATTTTGGGCCCTCAGGCACATGTGCCTTGTTTGTTTTTCAAGCCAGTGGGTCCTGGGCTCAAATCATGCAGTTAGTTATGTGGGATTCAGCTGCCTTAATCACCATGCCACCTGACTGGCCTGCTATTTTTTTTAAGCAAAATGTGTAAGTGTCCAAATAAAAACATTTCCAGATTAGGAACCAGCGGTTAGTATAATGGCTATGTCACTGAACTCCCATGTAGTCTATTGCGGTTCGAGTCCCAGACCTGGTGGCTTAAACTTGCTTAAACTCAAGTGCTGGGCACATGTGTGTGTGTGTGTATGTGTGTGTGTGCCCAAGATCTCGAGAAGAGAATGGAGGAGAAGGGAGTGCAGTGTGGCCATCCCCCCTGGGGAATGATTTCTTGCTTTCTCTCTCTCTGTCTCTCTCTGTCTTTTTGGCAAGTTTCACGTACCCTATAGCAAAAACCTCTCCAAATAAACCAACAAACAAACAAAAAACATTTCCAGATCATGTAAAGTCCAAAATAACTGGACCTAATTGATGAAAACTTTCCTCCATGCCATGACGTTGGGACCAAAGCTCCCTCCACCTTAAACTCTGTTACTTTCAGTACTGGTTTGTAAGGTGACTGTCCAGTACCACATTGGCAGAAATACAGAAAGTGCATGTGTGAAGCTGTGAAAGGCCAGACTTACAAGTGGCACACAGGATTTCTTGTCCCATCCCATTGTCTAGGACTTGGTCACATGACCTCATCTAACGAGGAAAATCTGAAACTATAGTCTAGCTGTGTAACTGAGGGAAGACGAGGTAAACATTTAATCTCTGACCAGAAGCCTTGAACTAAACATAACACTTTGGGGCTGGAACGTACTAGAGAATTGTGCACTCATTTATTTTCTTCTTCTCTGGGTAGGCATCTAGCAACTATTTCTTAAATGGCATATGTTCTAGACTATTCTATATCCTCATTCCCTGAGTTTGGACTCTGTAATTTGTCAAGATTCAGCTTTAAATTGTGGTGACCAGAAAGGATCACATTTCTCCAGATATGATTAACCAGTAAAAAGCATAGTGGCACAAATTATTCATTATCTTGACACAGGATGAACTGTATTATTAGATAGCTATTCTTAACTTGTAATTATTTAATTCATTCATCTAGTTTTGTTGGTTCAGGATTAGAAAAGTGTAGACCAGTTTTGGTGAAACCAACCTAAATTTTTTGAGTAAAGATAACTCTTTATGGGTTATTATTGTATTCCCAGTATCGAGCACAGTGCCCGGTACACAATAGGTATTCAATAACAACTAAACGTATAAAAAGGGTTTTTAAACATCTTACAAAATTTATTGTTAGACACTTTCAGGTTTCCCATTAAGTTGTCTTTTGGAGCTGCGTCTCAGGTGATCTCTCTGTATAAGTTTTCCCATTTAATACATTTAAAAAATGCTTAATGTCTGTGCTTTTAATTTCTAGAATTTCTACTTGTGATTTTCCCCAATCCATTTGCTTTCCTGATTTTGTTTCTTCCTTTATTGCCCTGAATATTTTAAGCATATGTATTTTTAAGTCTCTTTCGGAATGGTTTAAGTTTTGTAGATGCTGGCATTTGGAAGTTCTCATTTGTATCGTCCTCACTGTGCTTGTGAGCTTATCCCCAGGTAGCCTTGTTTATCATGGGGGTTCTCAGGTGTGCTGGGTGGTAGGACCATCTCATGGTGGGGTATTTGTGATTTTTCTCTCTACTGAGGCTCTATACCACAAACCATTTTTAGGTAAATTTTTATGTTAATATCTTATTTTAGAATTCTCTTATCTCAAGCATAGTAAAAATTTGGACCACACACTCACAAGTAGCAAGAGTTTGGGGTTCTTGTTTTGGGTGGATGACTAGGAATATAATCTAAAGGCTTAATTTCCTTCTCAATGAACTTAAAACCATATTCTTCTAAGGCATATAGCTGGTTCGTATCAGTTGTCTGATGGTTTCTTTTTCACTCTGGAGGGTTTTTTTCCTTGCCTTTTTATGCTTAACTATGTATTAAAAACATCTTAAAAATATATTCTCCCCAGCATTTCTATGGGTTTGGAGGAGGCACTGGGGTTTCCCACTGAGGTGGACACTGTGATGTGCAGCCCAGAAACCCCTGCGCTGGGGGGTTTGTTGATCCAGCTGCTGGTAGTGCTGGCTGAAGACAGTGCTCAGCTGTCACCCCCTTTGGAGATTGCTTCAGCTGCAGAGAGCCACCTCCTCAAGGTCATGCCTCTTTCTTTCCCCTGGGTAGCCAGCCTCCAGTGACTGATTAACATAAGAGTATAGAGGCTGAGCCATCTGGGCCCACCTCAGGACAATTCTGAAGAGCCATTTAGTGCCAAGGCAGAGTCTGAGCCTGGACCACAGCTCTTCTCCCCTTGCCTGCTCCCGCTGCCTTCCCTGTCCTTTCAGGGGCGTTTATTCCAGGGGTACTCCTGGGAAACACCCTAACCAATGACTTCCACTTCACTGTCTGTCTTCTGGCGGACGGCCTGTCACATTCTTATCAGGCCACTTTATATTGAACAGAAACCTCCGATTTTAATATATTATGAAAATGTTTGATGTCGATGGTTTTGACCTGAGCAGTTGCCAAGCCAGTCTCCTCATCCCTGTGTGATAGATTTGTGTAAGACTGCATTCATTCTCTTCAAGCTTTTGTTTTGTTGTTTGACCTTTTGATTTCATCTCTTTCTCAGCTTTGTGACAGAATGGAAGTTTTGAAGTCTGGCATGTATGCCTCCTATACCTTCTTACCAATATATGATAAATATATTAAGTAGACAGGATTAAGAACATTTCCTGATAATTCATCCTTGGAGTACAGAACCACTATTCACACTTTAATTTTGAATAGCTGCAAATCTGTGCTACCATCCATATTTCACCATCTTACATGGTAGGACATCATGAGAGGCTTACCAAGTAATGAATCATGAAATCCATATTCACTCCATCTACTAAATGTCTCTAGTTTATCAAAGATAATTAGGTTTCTTGATTTTGTATGTGTTATTTTCAGTGAACATATTTGGGGTTCTCAGAAAGTTTATGAAAAATTTGCATTATGAAAAACTATAGATTTGGGAACCAGCAGTTAGCGTAATGGCTATGTCGCTGGACTCCCACATAGTCGACCGTGGTTCGTGTCCTGGACCCGGTGGCTTAAAACTCACTCCGGGCGCGTGTGCGTGCGTGCCCAAGATCCCGAGAGGAGAATGGAGGAGAAAGGATTGCGGCGTGACCGTCCCCCCTGGGGGGTGATTTCTTGCTTTCTGTCTCTATGTCTCTCTCTGTCTGTCTGGCGAGCGCACGCGCCCTACAGTGAAAATCTCTCCAAAAAAAAGAAAAAAAAAAAACAACAAAACAAAAAAAACTATAGATTTCAACATCTTTTTGCACCAAAATAAACCATTTAATTTCATTTTCCATGAATATTTTTAAGTTCTCTTATATGCTGGCTCCTGGTTATTTACCTTATAATTTCTTCAATGTTTATTAGTGCTAAAGTGTTAGTTGCAATTATTATGATTATAAATTTTTTTTAAATTATCATTTCTCCTGTTCTAAAAATTGAACATTCGGGGACCAGCAATTAGCATATTGGCTATGTCGCTGGACTCCCACGTAATCGACCACGGTTAAAGTCCCGGACCCAGTGGCTTAAATTCATGCCGGGCGCATGTGCGTGCATACCCAAGATCCCGAGAGGGGATCTTGGAGGAGAAGGGATTGCCGCATGGCCATCCCCCCGGGGGGTGATTTCTCACTTTCTGTCTCTCTGTCTCTCTCTGTCTTTCTGGTGAACACACGTACTCTATAGCAAAAAGAAGTCTCCAAAAAAAATTGAACATACATATTATTTTAGTGCTTAACAGCCCTCTTTGTCATTTTATTAGTTTTATATAGGCCTTGAGAATCTGTAAGAGCTGGGCTAGCCAAGTGGCACCTGGACCCCACTTTATAAACTGTGCAGTTTGAGTTCCAGGCCCAGCAACTTGAAAAGTACACTGGGTGCATGTGCATTCATGGCCAAAATCCCAAGTGGAGAATGGAGGACAAGGGGTTGCTCTGTGGTCATGCCCCCTGTGGGTGGTTTCTTTCTTTCTCTCTCTCTCTTTCTGGAGAGTACACATGCCTTACAGCAAAATTAAAGAAAAAAGTCTGTAAGAGCTGACATGTCTTTGCCTTTATTTGAGACAAAACATAAATGTAATTTACAATATATAATTTAAATTATGCATAAACTGGAAAGAGTTGCTATTTGAGGTGTTGAATTGTCTTTAATCAACGACTGTTTATAAAAGTAGATATTAACTTATTAATCAAATTCTTATAAAAGTAAAAATTACATTTTATTTTCTTAATATACAAAGGACATTTTTATAAAGACAATAGATAACATTTTCAAAGTTGAAACACTAGAAAAAGTCAAGTTAAAGTCCTATATTAGATCCACCTCTTCGGTATCATCATCAACAGTGTTTTCTATGATTTTTTTTTTTTTTTTGTGGAGAGGTTTTTGCTATAGGGTGTGTGCGCTCACCAGAAAGACAGAGAGACAGAAAGTGAGAAATCACCCCCCGGGGGGATGGCCATGTGGCAATCCCTTCTCTTCCATTCTCCTCTTGGAATCTTGGGCATGCATGCACATGCGCCGGCATGAATTTAAGCTACTGGGTCTGGGACTTGAACTGTGATTGACTACCTGGGAGTTCAGCGACATAGCCATTATTGCTGACTCCTGGTCCCAATAGTATTTTCTATGATTTTTTTGATAATAAAGTAAAATGCAAAGCAGAAATGAAAGCTATAAAATGAGAAAGCACGTACCATTATTTGCAAATGATTTAACTACAAACTTAGGAAATATAAGATAATCATATTAAACATTTTTGAAATATGCAAAAATTTAGGTAAGTGGTTGGTTACAGTATAGGTATACAAATTGCTATATTTGATTGAAAATTCTCTAGCCAGTTTTTTTCTTTTTTAAGAATGATTAATTTTATTGATTATAATTTTAAAAAATTACTACCAGACACATACACTCACCAGAGAGGGTTGGGGGGGGAGAGAGAGACAGAGACAGAGACAGAGAGAAAGAGAAAGTGAGAAAGCAAGTCACTAGGTTTGGGAATTGAACTGTAGTCTGCCATGTGAGAATCCATGGCATCGCCTGGCCCCTCAGTAACGAGTTTTAAGATCTGAAAGAAAAAAAAATCATCAACAACAGAAACGTCAATAAAGATAAACCATAAAATTTACAAGATTATATTCAATACTAAGTTTGTAGAATAGAATAAATTAAGTATTATTAAATGTTACAGGAAACCCAAAAATAATTGAATAATAGGTGAAGTACCAAATTTTAGGATGCATGATATAGAGAAGTAAATTATCTCCAAAATAAAGTTTAGGTCTACTCCAATAAAAATACTAATTTGGAATTTCCTTAGAAATTTAGTTATTCTAGAAAAAAGAAACAGTTTTGAGTAGTTAATGAAAAAAAAATTTTCAAGGGAGAGAAATGACTGGTGTCCTTCTGCCAGCTATTGGGCTGAGTTCAACCCGATAGAGCACAGGCAGAAAATAACATTATTTCTCATGCTGTTAACCTTGACTTTGTGGATTTTTTTCTTTCCCATCCTTTGTACGAATACATGGGAAAGTTTCAAGTTTTCAATCACAGTTAGATTTTTAAAAATGCATTTTGGTTACTTTCATGAGAAGTGAACACTCTGATTTTAGTGCTTATGTCCAGTGCTGTGTAGAATTATTTAAACTGTTACCTTCTCTTCCTTCTCAGCTACATCCAGAAAGCTACAGTAATAGGAACAAGTAATGTCACAGGCTTCTCCACTCTTAGGGATCTTGCTCCTCTTCTCTTTAACTCACACTTTGGCTCCTTGAAGAAAGGGAGGGAGGAGAGTTAAAGACAGGAAAGGTCTTGCTGACCGGCACAGGGTGATTAGGGAAGGTGCCATCCAAGTATGATGACGCGCCCTTGCTTCTAAGGCCTATTCTTTCTTTCTTGTGTGTGTGGTTTATATTGGAGATTTTATTTTTATTTTGTTTTTGATTTTAAATTTATTTTACATTTATTCGCTGTACATCATTACAGAATACAAAATGAGATTCCCCATCCAGAATACACTGTATATTTGCTCAACCAAAGATATTACTATACAGGTTATTGTCAACAAATAATTTTTCATTTCTTGTGTCTTATATATATAGTGCTTGTTTCCCCCTTAATTCCCTACCTCTCACCCTCTGCCATTCCCTCCACGTCTTCCCACACTGTCTCTGGTGTCTACAGCTGCTTTCCATGCCTTTTTCTCCCATGTTTTATTGATTCACAAATGACATGGGTTCATAGTATCTATCAGCCACACTTGCTATTGAAAGTATTTAATTAATGCCATTATTTCTTTCCTGGGTACTGCCATGGGTTTTTTTTGGAGCCCTCAGAGGTAGGTTCTTAACATGTGCCATGATATTCCTGTGCCAGTTACTTCTAATTCCTCCTTTAGCCCCTGGGCATCTGGCAGTCTGCCCCTTCCATTGGCTGCACATCACCTATTTAGGCCGTCATCATTGCCAGACTCAGGATACCTTCGAGTGGCCCCCGTCTGATTTGTCAGATACTTCCCCTTCTCAGGTGAGAAGTAGTGTCATCAAGCTGAGGGTAGACCTCGTCTCTTCAATCTCTTTAGGCAATTTCTAGGTTCAGTTTTTCATAACTTGCTCCTCAAACTGGAGGGACGCACGTCAGACTTTCTGAGTCCCGTTTATGAGGCCTCAGTCTCTTCTGGCTGAATATCGGGGGAAGTTCTTTTATCCCTGTCACCTCCATAGAGGAGGTGGGATAGGAAGCACAAGGGACCTTGCCAACTCTCTAAAAAGAAACACTTCATTGCGGTCTTTGTAGTAGGTGAGACCAAAGGTTCTAAACTGATTCTGAGGTTGAGTGACAGACTGGAAAGTGGCCCCATAACCTCTGCCTCCTGGTGTGCTTGCATTTGTAGTCCCCTCCCTAGCAAGAAAAAAAAAATCAGCAAAGGCCTTTAATTTACAATTCTAGAAGGAATAAATGTAAGTGGCTACTAAATATAAAAAAAAAAAAACACCTAAGTACCGAATCAAAATAATATATTTAATAACAAATTATACTTTTACAGAATAAAATATCAATAAAATGGATAATTAAAAGTGCCATATGGTGCTAATAAAGGTGAAATGAAACAGGAATTAGCATAACCTATAGTGAAAATGTACATTATCACCAATGGTTTTGAAAATACTTAGACAAGTATTAAAAATTAAGCAGCATTCAACCTTTGGTCAAATAATTCTACCTCTGGTAGAATTCTAAAGAAATATGAAGAATAGACGAAGAATTATTTAAAGACTTTTTACAGCAGCATTGTTTAAACTAGCAAAACATTAGGGGGAAAATACCTAATAATAGGATAGATAAAAATAAACTCTTAATACATATTTGTTATAAAATAATCAAACATGAAAGTCTATAATGTGAAAATATTCATAATGCACTATGCATTAAAAAGTAACATAAGATGTGTTCATACACTCATTAAAATTTCTTACTAAGTGTAATTGCCTACTGTTTTATAGGCACGTTGTATTAAGGCCATGTAAAGATGATAGTTTTGTTGTATATCTTTATAAAAGGAAAAAAACACCAAAATCATCATTCATCATTCTGAATCAAGAGATTTTTGTCATTTTTATTTATTACTTTGCACTTGTCTGTGTTTTCTCCTTTTTTTTCTGGGTACATGTAAAGCAGTAGCTGGAAAGCTGTGAAATCTCATTTCTTCCAGTATTTTCACTAGAGTTCTACCCAAAGGTTAGGCTGCCTCAGGGCCCTCAGTGAGGTAGGATATTGCGGTAACACAAATCAATTCCCTGCTTATCACTAGTTAATGGGGTGTGAGAGTAGTAGGTAGTTAAAAACAAAGGAGAGGAGCTTTTATTTTTGGATGCAGTGAAGATTACAGGGTTGCATAAGGAGAGCTTTTTATAGAGGACAGTGTGGCTTCCGGCTGGGAGTCGGCAAAGCTGCATGTATGTTTGCGCTCCCGGAGAGCCTGGCTGCTTAGCAACTACCGCATACAGTCATCTTTCTCTCCTTCAGAAAAAAATTCCAGGTTATGCATGACTTCAGTGAAGATGTTCTAGTTCACTGGAGCTTAGAGAGCAATTACTTGTAGCTGTCTTTGGCGTTTGTGCCAGGCACATCAGAAAATAAAATGAAGATGCTGGGCACTCCCTGTGTCTTCGTCTCCAACATGTGGCAAGGAGTGAATGAAAGGAAAAGCTGTGCTCCCAGAGGCCTTGGTTTTTCTCTTCTGAAGACTGAAACTCTTAGAAAGTGCAGAAGAGCCATTTTGGACTTGATGGGCCTCGGAAAACTTTCATTCTGATGGGGAAGTGTAGGTTAAATGTAGGAGCATAGTGGAGGTCAGAATCAGACAGTGGGGTGTATTAAGTGACCCTCCCACCCCAACATTATATTTTTTGCCTTCCCCAAGAGCAACCTCCTAGAGGGACTTTCTAAAAGCAAGATTAAAATATTATCTTTATTATTTAATATCTGCCTCTCAGGTCTCTAAGACCCCTTTAACTTGTAACTCCACTCCATTCCCTTTGTATTTTCTTGCAGAAATTAATGTGACCTTAGACCTTTCCCTATTCTTCAGACTCTGCCCTGTTGTGAGCATTCTTGCCCAAGTTGGGTTATTTTTTTCTTCTTCATGAAAAATAGAGAGAGTGAGAGATAGGAGAAAGAGAAAAAAGAAGGGAGATAGAGGTAGGCATTTTTGATAGAGTCTTGACATGTCTGGGTCATCCTCTCCCAGTCTCCCAATTAGCTAGGATTGTAGGTGCACACTGCTGAGCCCAGCATGTTCATCTCAGCCCAGGAACCAAACCTGGATCTAAGTGATGGCGCTACCTCTACACAGCTGCAACTGGGTCGGGTTGTGTTTTGAAGCTCCTCACTGGGGGATTCTAAAAGACCTTGATTAATGCTGCCTTTTCTCCTATGAATGATGCACTCCCTCCAGTGCCTCTTAGATCTCTAAGACCCCTTTATCTGGTAACTGATTAATGCCGCCTTTTCTCCTATGAATGATTCTCTTCCTCCAGTGCCTCTTAGATCTCTAAGACCCCTTTATCTGGTAACTCCACTCCTGCTTCTGAGTCTTCATCATATCAGCTAGGTCATGGCACCATCTTTGATAGCTCTTACCAAGTAGTCATATGCAATAGGGTACCAGCAACAGGGAGCACAAATGGGAGAGGGGGATGAAATGGCTCCTGTAACAAAATGACTCTCCTATTTCTCTATAGAAAGTGTGAATAGTAAGACAAGAATGATTTTATATGTCTATACTACTTTTATATATAACATTAAAATTTGTTTTAATTAGTGACTGTCAGTTATTTGTAAAAGCATGAGTCTGTAAAGGCTATGTAAAAAGGAATGTGATATCCTATTCTCCAAAATTTTTACAGGGTGATAGGAGAGACATACTGTAAAAAAATCAAACAAAGGAAAAAGAAAGGGAGAAAGGACAGTGTTTGATGTGAGGCGAGTGGTGGCCTGGGGAGAACAGCCTCTGAGTCTCAGACAGGAATACTGAAGGTTGGTTCAGAAGGACTCTGGTGGAAGAGCTAAATGAAAGATTCTTCCCGGACTTAGAGACATAGGAATAGGTCGCATAGAGGGCAAAGAATCTGAAAACCAAGAGAAATATTCTTCAGGGACAGATACGGATGGTACTAAACATGGTGACAGAAATTCTAATTGGTGAAGTCTGAGAAATCTGCAGAGGGTCAAGGAACCCTCAAGAGTGGAGGAAATTTTAGGAATAAAAACCAAAACAAACGTGAAGTCTGAGAAATCTGCAGAGGGTCAAGGTACCCTCAAGATCAGAGGAAATTTTAGGAATAAAAACCAAAACCAAACCAAACCATATACCTTCCTCAGCAGAGTGACTAAAAAGACCAGCCTGCTGAGTTGCAAAGGGAGGAAAGGACCACACTGGGAGACTGAGTAGGAAGTGGGCCTTTGAAATATCAGAGACCAGTACTTACAGAGAGGAAACCCAATTGAGAACACTAACATTGATTCACCTACTTCAGTGTTTCAGCCCCTGTATTACTGTCAAGGATTGTGAGAAGGCTGAGACGTCACCTCACTTGCAAGCCTGACCACTTATCCTGCCAGTTTCACAGGTGCTGCTAGAGGACAAAACTTCTGGGTTAGGGAGGAAGAACTTCACAGTTGGGACACAGCGAGTGGTCTGAACACATTGGCAAGTTCTGTGGGACAGTGCAGAGGGTTGGATGGAGATGGATGTGTGTGCACACACAGTCGGTTCCATTGCAGGAAAGAGACTTGGATCTAAAGCAACCTCTTTTTAAATAAGTAGTAATCACACCTGACCTCTGCTCTGAAGACGGTTGGTTCCTATATACAAAGCCTTTAAATATAGACTAGAGCAAAGGGTAGTCAATACCTCTAACCATAGGATGTTTAGGCATGTAAAAGACTTACAGAGACCTGCCTCCCAAAAGCTATGTGCTTATTATCTACAGTTGAATCTGAAGACTAGCAGTTAAAATGGTCTGAAGGATGTTACTGAGCATCCTTTCAAGACAGAAGCTGAGAATTAAAAAAATTTAAAAACTTCGTAAAATTTCTAGAATGTTTGCAGTATTCCCATATTTCTTAACTTTACTACATCTTGTCTGTTTTTCTAGTGGAAGAGAAGTAACAGATTAAAAGGTTGGGAGAAAATGGAGAAATGGCTGGGGTCTTCTACCAGCATCTGTGAAACAGACCAGGGTAGTCAGTCCTCTGGCATCATGTCAATTTGCCTGTCTCTCTAGTCCCTTTGTGATAGACTCACTGCCTCTGTCTCTACTTGGCTGGGCAGGCTACCTGTTATGGTTCAGATCCTGCCCACTCCAGCACTGGGAAAGAAGGCAAGTAATAGTACCCAGAGATTGAGCCTCAGGCTACAGCTGCATGTGGACACTCTGGACAGGCATTTTCCTGGACCTTACATAACAGTGCATTTAAGAAAGGACTCATCTATGCAGAAGTGACAGTGCTAATTGTATGCTACTTTAACGTTAACTACAACTTCTCTTTCACATTTAAGGATTTCCAGAAAGATTCATTTGATCCGTAAGATTCTATCTTAGTTCTTTCAGAAGACCTGAGATTTCTGTGGATTTCTGAAACATTGCCCTGTAATATTCAGTTCCTGTCTGTGGCTGTCAAGGACTACAAATAAATGGCTCTACTTTGTTAAGATACCAGCTCCTTCCTTTTTAAAAAATCTCTTTGTTAGAACATGTTTGATGTTTGGACATTTTATTGTCTACCAGTTTCCAGGCCAGAAATTAATTTCACTTGGGAAAGTGGAGGATATGAAGATGTAGACTCCCTGATGGCCAGTAGTTGGCTCTTAGGAAAGAAAATCTAGCAGGACCAGCAGATGGCATAATGGTTACATCACTGGACTCGCACCTAGTCAACACGGTTTTGAGTCCTGGAACCAGTAGCTTAAAACTAATGCTGGGCACATGTGCATGCATGCCCCAAATCCCAAGAGAACAGTGGAGAAGAAGGTATGTGTAGCATGGCCATCAGCCATCCTCCCCATGTGTGTGTGTGTGTGTGTGTGTGTGTGGTTGATTTCTTGCTGGCTTTCTGGCAAGCACATGTGCCCTATAGCAAAATCTATCTAAAAAAAGGAAAATTAACTTAAAAAATATAAAAATAATTGATGTCATCTATGATCTATCACATCTGTATTTCAAAATTAACTGGTTGTCTATCTAAATTCTAGAAGTTAACATTTCCAGAAGAGAAATTGTAATTAATGATAAAAATAAGATGGTATAGTGATTATTAGTTTTAATCAGCACTTTAAACAGAGCACATCATACTGAGGGAAAGGGAAAAAAAGCACTTTAGAGAGGTTTTTAGGTTTTCCTTAAATTCATGCAGAATTTCTTTTTTTATACAGGATTGAGTGATGATATACCATTGAAACCTGTCACACCTTAAAATTTATGATGCCCTAAAGAGACGTTCAGCACTGATTCACTGTTTTTCTCAGAACCTTGGTAAAAATTTCTTGAATAGTTCCCAGAATTAATAAATAATGGACTTAGACTGGTAAATAAATAGTCTTCATAATTATTTGGTAATTCTCTCAGAAGGTATAGCGCACAAGGCTAGATGATCTGGTGGTCCATACTGAGAAACTCAGCACTGGAGTTAATGGTCCATGAGGTTTAGAGGGCAGGGCCACACTTCATCCTATTAAATGGGCACAGACTGTGGGTGCCGTAGAGGAGTGTTAGGAAAAGAGTATCAACGGCTTGGCTCAGGGCCATAAGTGCTATTAAATAATTGGACTGAAAGTGTAGGTCTTTTGAAGGTGAGTCTATATTCATGTGCATCATGTGCACAGGACAGTATGCTTTACAGATGTGTATTTTGCCCTGTTGCTGAGGTAGGTATAATACAATGAATAAGAATGTAGACTAGAGAGAGAGAGCAGCAGAGTTTAAGACTAGGAAACCCAAGATGAAGACTAGTTTATCCATGGATCTACAGGAAATTGTAAGTGCTACACTATAGAATGGTAGCTTAGGAATTATTTTATGATAAATATGAAATTAGATAAAGACAGGAAATAAAAGCAAGAACAATTTTTTTTAAAAAATAACCTTATTCATCAGTTCATTTTTTTCCCATTCAATAGGTTTTGAGGGCCTAGTGACCACCATGAAAATTATGTGTGTTGGTGATATTAAGAAATATCAGCTATCATCCCTGTCTTCCTCTCAAGCTATCATTAAAGGGATAGGATAGAATTAGTATTTATTTAAAAACTAAGAAAATGTATTTATGTAAATTTTGGGCTGCTTTCAGATTTTTTTCCCACAACTATAGTAAATATAGTTCTTGTTAAATATTGGGTCTTTGGAAAAGTCATGATGTATTTTTCTGTCTTTCTGTGCAAAAAAGTGTCATGACTTTTCTAATGACCCAGTAGTATTAACCTTTAAAATTCAAATGTGTCTAGTTGCTGAACTGCCCAAGCAAAATGCTTTACTACTTATGTTACAGTGGACTGATTAATCAAACCAATTTGCAATACTTATATTCTTTAGGGAGAATAGTAAAATAGAATGATTTGTTTATGAAATCCTAATATATAAATAATTTCCACTCTCAGAAATACTACTCTAAGGTTTTTTGCTTGTATTAAGCTTCAACCTGAACAATTGTAGTCACTTGAACAAAGCATTTAGATAAAAAAAAGGGAAGCGTTCAGAATAATCTTAGACAATATCATTGTTTTTCTTCTGGTCCTAGATCTCAAGAAGACTCACTTGAAGGCAAAATCACCAGTGTAGTTTTTAATCCTTTCTTTCCAAAAGTTGGGGGGATGAAATTCAGTACTTGTAGGATGAAAAGGGCACCTCCTTGAGGAGCCAGTGTTTCTCAGTGCTACTGGAGGAGGGAATGACCCAGAAAATCCCCTGAGTGGGAAGAAAAGTTAGGGAGCTTTAGATGAATCTGTTGGAGTAGAGAGAGAAACAGGAGATTCTCTTCCTGAACTTGTCCCATGAATCAATTTCCATCATGGGACACCTGCCTGGATAAAGAAAAGAAGCCTGTCCTAGCAGCTCTTCTTTCAGGTGGATGAGAAGGACTGGGATATACATTTCCATGAGTATATTGGGCCATATTATGCTCCCTCAAAAGACTTATTAAAACTTTCTAGTTAGACGGGTAGAGATAAGAAGAGTTGTGAGCTGTGGAGTAAACTGTCTTACCCAGCTGGGGCGGGCGGGGGGGAACAACTGATCCAGAATTAGATTCACTGGATAGAAAGATCATGTTCTGGGATTTGGATTATATAGAGGAATTATCTTGTCCACACTGAGTGCTTAGGACCTGGAATCCCCGAGCCATCCCACCTAAACATGATATCTGCCTTGGTGATCTGCTAATGCAAAGGATTCCTTACTCTTTCCTGGATGGCCAAATGCTGGACAAGAGAACTTAAATTTCTACCATTATAAAATACAATGGGGAGAATATACTTAACAGCAGATTACTGCATATCTGAGAATAACTGAAAAAGAGGATTTGGAATTTTCTCAACACAAGCCATGACAAATGGTTGAGGTGGTGGGCATAGTAATCACACTGATTTAATCATTATGCATTCTTGTACATTATTACATGTTAATTTTTGAAATGTTACCAAAAAATTGAACTATATAGCTTACTTTTTTGAAAGATTCCTTGCAATTGAATTGCCAAAGCCTGGAATAACTCTTTTTGAAACTCAAATGTAACATCTGTTTCAGTTGATTTTAGTATGCTGTATGCATCTCCTTCACCCAAATCTCTGAAAGTTGAATTCTTAACCACATATTATGAGCTTTGATACCAATAACTAAAGTATGTTTTTTCCAAAGGACACACGTCTTTGTATTTCTACCCCCAGCATTGTGTTATTTTCCATAGGCATTCAGTTACTCATGGCCTAGTTCATATTTTCATCTAATGGGACGTTTCTCCTTTATCATTACCATTTTTCTGTAAATGTTCTGTTTTATTTTTACTTTTATTTCCTTGTTACTCTTTAGTCATTATTTTAAATGTAAACATTTTAATCTTTCAGTCTGCATTATTCATTCAGCAAGAAAGTTTTGATGTAATCCTGAAGTGTTTAATTTTATCTTCTTCATCAGATACATGGTTGCTTTCTTCTTCAAGAGTTCATAAGAAAAGATTTAGCAGGAGCACAAATCACTTTCTTTAAAGCAGCTTTCCTGAATGATCATGTTAGTGGTCTCCAATTTGACTTTCTCCTTTTGCCCACCTTTCAGGGACCTTTATGCTATATCTTATATCTGCCGTCTTTAGTAGGCATTCAGTCAGAGGCTTGATCTAACATTTTTTAAAATGGGGACTATTTTCCACACCTGCTTTAGAAGTGCAACTATTTTGGTTTGTGTGTACATTTTACTCATTCTTTTTCCCTTCATGCTTCAGCTGCTTGTAAAGATAGCTTTATGTTTTCCTAAATTTTTGAGAAGTTTATATTTGTCTTCCATGCTATCTTTGGTTGTTCTTTCACTTCTAAAATAACTTTAACATCATTTTAGCTTCAGTCACATGGGAGTCAAGGGATTGGATGGATTTCAATCCATCTTCCAGTCAGTATTCTTCTCATGATATCAGCTCTCACCTTACAGTGTTTTGGACATTTAGGTTTCTCTTCTCTCAGTTGTTACCAATGTAATTGATGAGCCAATGCAATTTTGAAGTAGGACTTACTCATTTTTCTATTTGCTGCCAGGATTAGCATTCTAATAGTTTGGTCTCAGAGATAAACTTCATCAAAGACAGTCCTAGTCCTTCACAGTCTGTCTTGTTAAAATGACATGAATTTCACAAAAATTTTAACTTTTTAAAAGCTAGGACAAAAAATCAAATGCCAACTTCTTTTCTCCTGTGAAGCTGACTTTTATCTCTAGTTGCTCGTACCACCATATTCTAGACAATGCTTCCCGAAACCTTCATTCACACCTTCAGACAGTGACCCCACAACTCTGCAAAATGTTTTCTCAGGTAAAGTTTCATGACTATCAGCAAGTCATATGACACCAGTGGCTGTCATAGTGTGGCCTCAGTTTGCCACGGCTCTGCTGGATACAACATACAGCAGGTAACTCATGAAGCATTGTTTCTACACTGCAAATCATCACCAGGTAATTCAGGCTCCAGCAAAGCTTCTTCACCTTGTTCCCCTTGTGGCATACCAAAAGCTAGGTTATACTTGAGTGATTACCAGGGGAAATAGGTGGAGCTATTAAGTGACTTGAGGTGATTAACTATCCCTGGCAGCCACAAAAGATAAAAAAATCTGCATCTTCTCATACCTGTGATACTCTCAAGCTTTCTGGTCATGAGGAGAATCCTAAAGGACTCACCTCTCACATCCTGGGCCAAAGCTTCTTCTGCTCTTTATTGAATCTCTTATCCAGCACCCCTAACAATATAATCCTGTGTGCAAATACCTAGTAATTACGATACTTATGGTAGCATTCACTCATTTTATTTTTCATCAATGTGAGTATGTATGAATGTGGATTTGATTGTGTTATGTGTAGAGCTGGGAATGTTGACACAGGTTTTTATGGTTTTTAGAATCTGCTCTAAAAACAGAGTGAATAGAGCATTACTTGAGAGAGCAAAATCAAGAGCCACTGTAAGTTGGGCCAATAGTAACTCCAGAGAAGAGGAGTGTTGGTATGGATTGGGCCTGTCAGAAGAGTCCCCATGAAGAAGCTGGGATTCTAGCTAGACCCACAGCAGTGACTACAATTTAGATAAACTGCCAGAGTATCTGATATTTTGTTCTGTATCTCCCACTTGACTAGCTATGACTTTAGATACATTTCTTCACTTAAGTTTCTTCTTTGTAAATACAGATATTTGGCCCAGGATTTAAGGTCGCTATAGTCCCTAACACACGTGTGCAAGCACACACAGACACGATATAGTAAATGTGTTTGGTAAACAGTTAAATGATATATCAGTGTAATTTCAAATCAAAATACTCATTTGTATGTTCTGTCCCAGTTCAGAGTGTGCCGCCCATGAAATACTTGTTAAACTGTAAATTTATTTGATGACAACCTGTTCAATCACTTGCTCAATTCGGTAAGCATTTATTGAGTGATTGCTACATGTTGTAATCTGTGTTTGGTTCTGGGCCTTTAGAGATGATTAAGACACTGTGTATAAAAGATCTCACTATTTAGGAAGTAAATACCACTAGGGGATCAGTAATACAATTATGTTCAGAATACAAAAGAGGGAGTCATTAAAAATTGGGTAGAGAAAGTCAAGGAAGACTACTCAGAGAATTATAACCCACAGATTATAATTCTGACCTGACTTTTGAAATATTATAAGAATCCCCCCTGAATACAAGAGGACATGACACATTCCAGGCAAAAGAAAGGACACATGTGCAAGCAGGTAATTACCTTCTCATGAGTGCATAAATGTCCAAGAATCTTGGTGTTATGAGAGGGTAAAGTATAAAGTGTGAAAGTCAAGAAGGCCATTGGTGGCAAGTAGGGAAGGATTGTAAAATATGAGGCCCAGGTCAGCCGGTGGCATGAAAGTTAAGGTGACTAGATCCCACATGACTGACTGTGCAGTTTGAGTCCCAGATCTAAAAGCTTGAAAACATGCTGGGCACATGTGTGTTCATGCCCAAAATCCTAAGAGGAGAATGGAAGAGAAGGGACTACAGCATAGTCATTTCCCATGGGAGGTGCTTTCTTATTTGCTCTCTGTCTCTGGTGCGCACACATACCTAAAGTAAACTAATAATAAAATAAAATAAAATAAAAGGCCAGAAAGGTGGTTATTTGAAAATCAGTTGTCTTTGCATAAAACATGTAGTAAAAACGCAGCATGGTATTGGACAAAAACAGGCATGTAGACCATTGGAACAGAATACAGATCTCAGAAATAAACTCTAAAACATACAGACAACTGATTTTTGACAAAGGGCACCAGACAAACCAGTGGGAAAAAGAAAATCTTTTTAGCAAATTGTGTTGGAAAAACTGGGTATCCACCTGTAGAAAGATGAAACCGGATCACTGTCTCTCACCATTAATAAAAATCAATTCAAAATGGATCAAAGACATAGACCTAAGACCTCAAGCTATAAAACTACTAGTGAATAATCTACTACTCCTAGGGGATAAAACTACTAGTGGGTTATCTACCCAAAGGATAGGAATGCACTCAGTTGCAAAAAACACTTGCACATCTATGTTTGTTGTGGCATTATTCACAATTGCTCAGATGGAACCAACCCAAATTTCCACAAGCAGATGAATGGGTTGAAAAAGTGTCACACAGTCTGGGAGCTTAGTAATTATATTGTCTCATAATGAGGACGTACCTTTTTCCTTCTTTCAAAGATTCCTTTATTCATACTCTGTTGAAAAGTCTTCTGATAAGTGAAAGTCAAGTGACTGTTTCATTCAGTGTTCTAATTTCTGGACACAAACTGTAGACATTATAGCA
>NW_006159803.1:5576449-5605887 GCF_000334495.1 Tupaia belangeri chinensis | reverse complement strand
TTCAAAGAACTGTCCATATCTCCCTGTTAGCACATTTGAGGCCCAAATCAAATGTACCTTCCTTTGTAAGCCTACCTAGGTCTTACCTGGTTGGCAGACAGTTTTCTCTTTTCTAGCCATAACACATCATTTCTGGCTTTTATGAACTTGACTCATTTAGATTTCTGTGCCTCCATAGCTCTCAAATAAGCTTAAAAGCACCTCTACCTTGTGTCTTTCATCTTTTTGAAGGTTGTTAATTTTTGCCATGCATTACGTGACACATAGTACATATTCAGTGCATGGTAAGATAATGAACAGAATGTATGACTGAGTTCTTTATGGAACTTTGGGATCTTGAGGACTTGGGGTGCCCTTTCTAGCCTCATTGCTATGTCTTATTTTAAGTTTTATCAACCTGGTCTTTCCTGGAATGTTATCTTCTGAAGGAAAAATTATGTTTCTCAGGCTGAATACTGAACTTGAAGCTGCAGATCCTAAAAAAAAAGAGTATCCAGTGATTTAAGTAAATGACAGAAGAGACCTTCAAAGAGTTTGTCCTTGAAGGGTTCTGTGACTAATTCAAGTAGAAGGAAAGCAGACAGCACAGATTTATAAGACTTCACCTATTCTCTCTCTCTCTCTCTCTCTGTGTATACACCCCCCCACACACATATGTATATATATAATCACATTAAATTCTTTGGCAAAACAAAAATAAACCTAAAACAAAAAACAAAACCCACAAAGCACTGCACCCTTGCTGTTTCTTCTGAGACACATTGGTGTTCAATCTGTGGGTAAAGAACTCCTGTTGGAGGTGGAGTGTGGATAAGCCTCCATGAGGCTTATCCTTACTAGATAATTTTGTCTACACTTAAGAATGAATAGAAGAGAGATGTCTCACATGTATGTACATTGCCATTTTTCAATGGACTAGCTTAGTGGCATAAATAGAATTAAAAATTTTCTAAAAACCCTTGCTTAATTACTTGGATATTTTTAATCATATATTTTTTTTTTCTCAACTGCTTGGCACTGAAAGTCAGTATTCTGGAGAGTTCTTGAAATTGTTTGAAGTTGAAAAAGGGGCCCTCTCATATGAAAAGACAAGGGCCTAACTACTCTTGGTATAAATACTTGTTCAATATGTAAAAATTGAAATGTCTGCTCCAAGAATTGAAATCAGTAGCCAGTGAGACCTTTAAAGGTTATTTCCATCTTTTTGGTTCAGTATTTAAGATACTTAAGTTTCAGCATAACTCCTTAGGATGGCTTTAGAGAAGGCTGGGAGCCAACAGTTTGTTTATTTTTCAGCCAGAAGGGAGAAACTCCAGGATTTCTGTACAGGACACATGAGGACTAGTACAGAGTACAGACAAAACAGGATATTACTTTCTGATTTGGTTACATGAGAGAAGTTCCCAAAGGGCTCTCAGGTTGCTTCTCCTAAATAATCTGCATGGCGAAGTGGCCCCAGACCTACACCATGACCCTTTGCGTATTAGCATGAATGAATGTTGCCAAAAAGAAGTAATTCACAAAGGAAAAATAAAAAAATAGAGAAGATACTGGAAAGAGTAATGATGACAGCATTTATTACGAAAGATACTTTGAGCATGACTAGAAGAAAGGTGTAGGGTTTTTTTGACAGACTCAAACCTTTATTCTAATAAAAGAAAAATTATCAACTCAAGATAGAGGAAAATGAATCATGCTTAGGTTTCAAATGCATTGTCAGTGTATTTGGAATCATTTTTATCTTCATTATGTTGGATGTGGACTAATAAATATGTAAAATTTAAATTCCCTAAATAAATCCTACTGAAAAGCAAGGTAAGTGGTAGTAGGGACCAGCATGGGCTAATTCACATCAGCCTCTCTTCCTGGTGGTCCAGACAGCGTAGTACCTACGATGTGCTCTCTCTATCCCTCCTCCTCTCAGGATCCTTGACCCTTTATCTTTTTATAAGCCTGTCATCAGGAAAGGGTATAGGGGAGCCAATTAAAGGTCATATGTGTTTCAATATACTAAAAATGGACTATCCAAAAAATAAGTTGTGACAACATCACAAAGAATAAAATACTCAGGAATAAATTTAATCAAGTAGATATGATTACAATCCCTATCAAGATTTAAATATTATTTTCCACAGAAATAGGGGGAAAATACCAAAATTTATTTAGAATCTCTCTCTTAAAAAAAAAAAAGAAAAGAAAAGAAGGTCAATATCACTAATCATTATAGAAATGCAATTCAAATTCCAATCAGATATCATCTCATACATGTTAGGGTGTCTGCTATGAACAAAGCAAGGGATAACAAGTGTCAGTAATGATGGGGAGAAAATTCCACACTGTGTACTGTTTGTGGGAGTATAAACTGGTGTAGCCATTGTGGAAAATGGTATGATGGTGCCTCAAAAAATTAAAAATAAAGCTATCATACATACCATTCATCAGTTCCATTTCTGGGTGTACATCCAAAGGAAATGAAACCAGAATCTCAAAGAGCTTCAATACACTTTGTTTCATGAAGCATTATTTACCATAGCCATGATAGGGGAAAAACCAATGTGTCTACAGATAGAATAATAAAGAATATGTATATATGTGTGTATGTATATTAATAATAAGGAGTATTATTAAACTATTAAAGAAGGAAGGCCTGCCATTTGTAACACAGAGTAACACAGAGGACATTAAACTAAGTGAAATAAGACAGACATAGAAAGACAAATACTGTGTGAACTCACTTTTATGTGGTATCTAAAAAAGTCAAATTTATAAAATCAAAGAATGGAGTGGTGTTTGCAGGGGCTTGGAATCGTGGAAATGGGGAGATGTTGCTCAAAGAGGACAAGTTTAAGTTATAAGGTGAACAGATTCTAAGGATCGGTATACAGCATAGTGATGAATGTATTAATTTGATTATGATATTCATTGTGCAATATATAATATACACATATCGAATCATTATATTGTACACTTTCATTATATAAAATCTCGTAAATTAAATATTTAACATTTTCTTAGATGTCTTTCCCACTGGCTGTAAGATAGAGTTTAGTTCCTCTCTAGACCTGAACTAAGCTTATAGCCCTTTCTTTCATCCTAGTTCCTCAGGCAACTCCGGCTATAACTACATCACAATTCCATCTTTCACTGACCTCTCTTGGCATTTTCATACAATTCATACAACTCAAGAAAAAAAAAAAAACAGGTATGGGCACAGCAGCCAGTGGCATGGTGATTAAGGTGGCTAGATTCCACATGGCTGACTGCATGGTTTGAGTCTCAAACCTTATGGCTTGAAAAATATGCTGGGTGGATGTGTGTGCATGCATAAATCCTGAGAGAATAGGGGAGAAGGAATTCCCATGTGGCCATCCCTCCACTGGGAATCCTTTCTTACCTTCTCCCCTTTATGTGTGTCTCTCCAGAGAGCACACATGCCTTATAGCAAATTTTCAAAAACAAACCAAAAAAGAAAACAATACAGGTATGAGTGTGGAGAAAATCAAGCCCTATATACTGTTGCTAGGCATTTAAATTGGTATAGTTTTTGAATGTATAACTCTGAATTGTTCTCTAGTCAACAATTTTCTTATTCTTGAAGGGCTACCCAAGTGAAACTTCACTGTGTAGCCATCCCTGACTCCTTAGGCAGGAAAATAGTTGGTGCATATTAAACACTCAATAAATTATATGTGCCGTTATTGTTAGGTAATCAGTCTTTCCCACGTCTTGATTTACACACCTATTTATATATGCCAGAGCACCTAAGTACTGTTGCCGTTGTCTGCATATCTTTCTTCCTTACTAGCCTGTTTTGTGTATCTAGTGTCCAGCATAGTGTCTGGCACGGTTTGGTAAATGAATCAGGTTCCAACTCATTAGATGTCTGTAAGTGCCATTGAGTAAGTCCATAAATCAGGAAGACAAGTTTTAATAAAGTAGAAGATTGTTACTAAAGAACAGAGCTCCTACCGTCCTCTAAAAGGACTGCATGTCCACCACTCTGGGCAGTTGTTGTGATGCAGAAGTATTTAGATTTTTTAAAAGAAGCTGTAAATCTGAATTTTTATGTGAACCTTCTGAATTTTAAAATCTTGGCAAACAATTTGAATTTGCAACACTATTTTGTGGGCCAAGTGAAACAGTTTTCATCTTGTTTAGAGGCTGGAGGTGGTGAGTGAGTGTTGACTGGTCTCCAGATGACACTTCACTTTTCCTGGAGTCAGGATGGCCCATGCAAGGCTTTCTGCTGACATCAGAAAGAGGGGTGTTTAGGGGCCAGTAAGTTGTGTGTGGTTAAGGTGCTGGATTTCAATGGCTGAGAGCAGTTCTAGTCCCGAACCTGATGGCTTGAAAATCACACTGAATGCATATGCATGCATGCTCCAAATCCTGATAGGAAACTGGAGGAGAAGGAATTGCAGTGTGACCATTTGCCCTGGGAGGGTGATTTCTCACTTTCCCTCTTACTGCCTCTCTGTCTCTCTCCAGCAAGTATACAAGCCCTATAGAAAAAAAACTTTAAAAAATGGAAAAGAAGGGGGAGTGTTTCCCATTTCAGTCTTTCATTTCTATAGTCTCCATAAGGTTTTTTTTTTTTTTCTTTTTTTAAAGAAATACTTTTGCTCTAGGATGCATGCACTCACTGGAGTGATAAAGAGACAGAAAGCAAGAAATCACCCCCCTCCCCACCCCAGATGGCTTGGCCATACTGCATTTCCTTCTCCATTCTCCTCTTGGGATCTTGGGCATGCACACACCCACACACTCAGTGTGAGTTTCAAGCCGCCAGGTTCAGGACTCAAACCTCAGCTGACCATGTAGGAGTCCAGTGATGTAACCATTATGCCATCTGCTGGTCCTTTCATGGGGCCTAAAAACTGTTGACAAGCTGCCCTTTCATATAATTTCCTAGCTGTGTTAGGAATTAGACACTAACGTTGTTCAAGTCCCTTGAGTGGACATATCTGTCTGGAATCTGGACAACACCATTTCTGAGTAGGGAGAAGATAGGAGTGAGTCCATTTAGGAGGGAGGAACCAACCCCATTTTTCAAATGGCAGTTGTTGGTAATCAGGGGAATTGGATTTTGGTTCTGGTGGTATCTGGATTGGTCTCAGTAACTGTAGTCCTTTTATCTGTGCTCTCTCAGTAATTGCTCGTAACAACCCTGCACAGCAGGCATTTTTATCTTTATTCCATCGATGAGGATACAGAACTTAGAGAATATGCTTCATATCATACAAATGGAAAGTGCAGATCTAGGAATGGAACCTTGGTGGTCTGTGTGACTTCAACGTCCTTGATCTTGTTCATTCCTCCATGATGTATCCTATAGTATAGATCGGGTTTATCCAGGGAAGAGCAATGGAGAAAGGTATTTCTCTCACTTTCCTATCTGTCAGGTTCAGGTAACTATGTCAGAATGGCCTAATTCCTCTGTCCTGGTGTTCCAATTCCACAATCCCAGCAGCTCTAAGAGGCAAGGAAGAGAGACCACAGTATCCTGGGATGAAGATGCTTGTTCAGCTTTGGCCCAGTATTTCTAAAGTATTTGATTCTGGAGTCCTTTCTTGGAGTATTTACTTCATATCCCTGGTGACTAGTATTCCATAGAATACTGTGACAAGTAGTTTTTATTTCTAAATATTTAATTGTAATATTTATTTACAAATAATTTTATTTTATAAATAAATTGATATATAAATACATTTATAAGAAGACAGTCTTTTTAAATAGAACATGTTTTAATAATCTTTGGGCCAAGGAGAACATGTATGATGAAGGTGCCTCCTAGCAAGGAGAAGGCAAAAGTAGAGAGCCTTAGTCTAAAAAGAGGCTTGGTTTTATGAAAAGTCACAGATAATGCTGTAGAAAGAGTGCTGAGAAGGCCTCTTGAGAGGGAACCTTGCTTAGGAGAAAGCTTATCAACTCCAGGAATGGCTTAATGTAGGAAGACATAGATGAGGAAAAACTTCTCTTTGTAGGTCTTTAAACATAATGGCTTCTGTTTCTCAAGGCTTGGGCATAGCTACTCCTAGAACCAGAGGATAGATTAAATTATCTTAAAACTCTTAGAAATTTCCTAGATTAGCCATAATTTTTGAATTCACATTAGAAAAATGAGGGCCAGAGAGTAAAGGACCCAGCACATGCTGGTAAGCAAGTCATGATTGCAGGGCTCAGCCGTGCCCTCTCATCTCCTGAGCCTATTTCTCCCTTTGAATTTTCTGAACAGACACTAATGCCCCGCAGTCGTACCAAACCGCTTCTCGCTGCACCCAAGCAAACATGGGCCATTTGATGACCACATAATGGTCAGTCCCTCTGAGGGGCATTCCTAATGAGAATACTCACCCAAAATAAGCAAAATACAGTGGCGTTGGGGATGCCTATATGACACAGCAAGGCAAATTCCAACTACTTGTCGGTTTCTGAGATGTTATAAAGAAAAATGTAAATAGCTCTCCAGTGAATTAGATTATGTGACCTTGGGCAAGTCACCTAACCTCTCTGTGCTTCAGTCTCCCTGTCTTGTAACAACCTTACAGGGTTGTTGTGGAGATTAATTAGAGATAATGTCTGTACAGCATTTAAGGTTCTTGAAGAAGGCACTATATAAATACAAAATATCTATTAAAGTTCTATTTATGAAAATAAGTAAATAAATAGGTAAGCCCTTGGGCATCCACTCTTAGGTAAAGATTTCATGATCTCTTGTGCTGTGACAGGACATTAGGTCATTAGGCTGAGGTTTCTGTCCCTTGCATTGCTTTCTCAAGGTAGGGATAGGGCAGGGTGGTAGCTGGAAGTCAGGATAAAGATATTAAGGCCTCAGATGTGTTCATGCCTGCAGGTAAGGGTGGGTGTTCCCCACACTAATGAGAGAAGGTCCCTGGCTCTGGGCTGTAGTCTAGGCAAGTCTCACTTGTTAGCACTGACAGGCGATGAGTCATCCTTCCAGCTTGAAGAAGCTCATTATTTTGTATGCGGTGCCAGAGTACCATTTGGCATGGTTAGAAATAAATATATCTGAGTGTTGTCAGCAATGTCATCTCAACTCATAATGTGAAAAATTTTAGATGCTTCCCACTTCACTGTTGCTGGTAAAGATTACACATTCTAAAGTAGAAAGCTTGGCTTAGTTCTTTGAGAAAATAAGTAGAGACAATAATGTCCATTCTGTATGACTTTGAGGCCTAGAAACAGTGCATTAAAAAAAAAAAAAAAAAAAAGGCCAACAGTTTGACAGGTCCAGAGCATGCATTCAAATAAGAGTAGCCATGGTTACTCTTGAGGCACATGTTTGACATGTTTGAGCACTGAGATGGGCTTAGGTTTGAGTTGAGGTTTGACCACTAATCGTATGGTTTCGGTTATTTATTCTAACTCACTTTCCTCATCTGCAGAGTGAGCACAGTAATAATGCCTTACTGTCTACCTTGAAGGATTATTGATGGCGTCAAGGAACATGCATAGAAAGGCCCAGAACTGTGTCAGTACATCGGAAGAAAGGCCCAGAACTGTGTCAGTACACCGGAAGAGTCAAAGGCTAATTTTTACTAATCTGAATACTTAGATATAACCTAAATTCACTCTTCTAGTCCCGTGAGTAGTATTTTTTCCTTGGTTCTTCCTTGTGCCCCACCTTGAATGTGTTTACTTGGGATACATATGCCTGTATACACCTGTGTGTTGGGAAAAGGAGAGGAGAAGGGATTGCAGCATGGCTCTCCCTCCTGGGACGATGTGGGGGGATGATTTCTCACTTTCTCTCTCTCCATCTCTCTCTGCCTCTGGTGAGTGCATGCACCCTGTAGCAAAAATCTCTATTAAAAAAAAAAAAAAGGAAAAAGAAAATTATGCCAGGCACATGTGCATGCTTAACCAAAATCCCAAGAGGAGAATGGAAAAGCAGGGACTGCAGGGTGCCTACGTTTCCTCTCTCTCTCTTTCTCTGTCTCTCTCCAGTGAGCACACGTGTCATATAGTAGAAACAAACAAACAAACAGCAAAAAAAAAAAAAAAAAAAAAAAAGAGTGTTAAAGTTAAGGCACAGACAATGAAAAATGATCTTCCTGTTTAAGTCACACTGAATGATTGGCTGAGCCAAGATTCCTACCCAGGCAGCACGGCCTAAAAGCTGTGTCCCTCCGTGATATTGCCTCTTGCAAGACGCATTCTCCTTTTCTCTCCTTGATTTTGCTGCAGGGAGTCGATGGGTAGGATATCATAATCAAAGATGTACACTTTTGATTATACCCTGTGAAATAGTTCATTGATTTCCATACTTTCAAAATGATTCTGTGGGGCTGGCAGGTGGTGTGTTGGTTAAGGGCATTGGGCTCCCACATGGCTGACTGCAGTTCAAATCCCAGACCTGATGGCTTGCTTTCTCACTTTCTCTCACTTTCTCTCTCTTTCTCTCACTTTCTCGCTCTCTTGCTCTGTCCCTGTCTGGTCAAATTAAAATAAATAAAATTAATAAAATAATTTTAAAAATAACTTTTATTTATTTAATTCCATTTGTTATTATTACTATTTTTTTTTATTTTGACCAGAGAGAGACAGAGATGTAGAGAAAGGATAAGTGAGAAAGCAAATCACCAGGTCCAGGACTCAGACTCAGACCTCAGTTGGCCATGTGGGAGTCCAGTTGCTAACCACCATGCCACCTGCTGGCCCCTAAATAAAATAATTCTTAAAAAAATGAAACAAACAAATGAAGATTCTGCTTTGGGCTGGCAGGTAGTGTGGTGGTTGAGATGCTGGACTGCCATATGGCTGACTATGTTTTGAGTCCTGAAACCTGGAGGCTTGCTTTTTTTATTTTCCTCTTTCTCTGTCTCTCTCTGTGGTTAAATAAAGTAATAATGATAGTAATAAATAAAATTTAAAAAAATAATTCTTTATAAAAATGATTCTGCTTCTAGGCAGCTAAAACTTCTTTAAAAAAAAATTTCTCCACATATATTCATAGAGTTCCATTTCCCAAATTGTCTTCTTTCCTGATTAAACACAAAAAGAACAATAGTGATAAAATATCTAAATGTGGGTTTGGATAGTGGTGTAGTAGTAAAACATGACACTCCACAAAGCTGACCCACATAGGAATATTCCAGGTTCATGTCTGGAGACCTCCCTGAATACTCTAGGCTTGTGTGTGCCTGTGATCCAGGATGGGTTGAGGCCCTATTGATTCTTCTCTCTCTCTTACACACTCTCTTTCTCTGAAAACAGCTAATAGCTCGGTCATCTCAACTAAGGATTCTTGGCTATCACTTGCTTGAGTTGGATTGAAGACAAATAATAAAAGACTCATGCTGAATAGGCCAGTAGCAATAGTCCTAAAGTCTGTCTTACACATTGTATTTATGGATCCTCTGACAACATTCATTTTCTGGGGACACACATGGGCGCCAAGTCTGATCATGCACTTCCAGTACCATCCCCCACTCCCTTGCTCACTCTTAGGAGAGGCCATTTATTTCTTCCAAACTGGTCCAGCTGAAAAAGAGACTGTCAGAGTAGTCACAAGACTTTGGAGGCATGAAAGAGAGGCAAAATATTTTAATTTGTTTTGAAAAGTAAATGTGATAAATCACAAACTTATCAAAATCTTTGTCCAACCCAACTTGGAGCCACTCTCTCTGGAGCCTTCTGCCTAGTGCTTCTTCCTTATTAGACCAATATTTTCAGAGACTTATCTCCAATCTCAGAAACAAACTAGAACACTAAACATGACAAATGCCTTCCTAGAAAGCCATATATCTAAGAGACTCTTCAGTGTATGATTCTAAATATATGTGTGGTTATCTAGTAGAACTTCTTAATTTGAACTAGGGGGCTGACTGGCAGGAGTATTCAGCCTGTCTTTTAGAAATAGTGCATAATGAAAATCGACTTCATCTCAACTTTTTGGTAAGACACTAAAACCTAAACAGTTCATTTGTAGACAGACTAGAGTGCAGTGTACTGGGAAGAGGGCAGGAGTTCAAGTTTCTCTGTGTTATAAACCAGCTGCAGAATCTTAAACAAAAACTTCACTTTTCTGAGTTTCAATATACTACTCTCAAGAAAGAAATGGAATAGCAACAGACTCACAGGAGTCACCATGAATGTAAAATGAGAAAAAAATAAGAACAGTTTGTAAATTCACAATGCGAACCAGTTGCTAAAACAATACGAGCTTGGATTCGAATAAAGCCAGAATGTCTAGGTCTCCTTCTGCCTCCAAATTATCTCCCTTTCCTTGCTGTCATGACTTCTAGGCCTTCCTATGTCACTAGTCTGGTTCCTTGGGGTTAAGTGGAGTAGATCTGAGAACACCTCGCAGATGTGTAATACATGTTACTAGAAGTGAGGACTTCTTAAAAAACCCTTTCTTCATATTCTTGTCTAATTGTCTCAATGATGGTCATATTACGTATTAAAATGACCTCTTTCTGTCTTCAAAAGACCAAATACACATAGATTCCAAAATAGGGTATTTAGACTAACTTTGCAAGACTTTAAAAAAGAGTGGTACAAGACTCACTTTGGTGAGTTTATCACCAGTGTAGAGGGATGAAGTTAGAGGCTGAAGTAATAGAAGATGTCTGTGTAGAGAAATGCTGGAGGGATGTGTATTCCACCATCCCATCTCCACCCTACCTCTCTGAATAAGCAGGGGAGTACTTCTTTTCTGCCTCTCCTTAAGCCAGGAGAGATCACAGACCTCAAGAGAAGAAGTCAGGCACCTTCAACTCTGCGTGCTAAAATGGAGGGAACATAGAACTATGGTGAAAGTTGTAGCTAGATCAGTCTCAGGTGTCCAAGTCAGGAGGAAGAATGAGGGAGTTTCCCAGAAACCAGCTTTGGCTTACTCAGGCCAAGGTAGACCCTAAGCCCTTTTGAATTCTAAACAAAAAGATTACTTGAAGAGCCACATGACCTCAATGGGGTAGACCACTGGTTGCCCAGACAGAAGGAATTCTAATGTCTGACTGAAAAGAGTCCATTACTTAACCCTCTGTGAGCCTCAGTTTCCTTGTTAAGGCAATTGTAATCCAAGAACCCCACAGGGACTATCTCGAAGGAGGCCACCGAATACACTGAGGGAAAAGTAGCAGCCCAGGATACGTCTCCAGTTTACGTATCCACAGGGAAGAGGATGCTTCTGGTCCCTCATCTCTCCTTCTAGCGGATATCCTCCATCCAACCTTCAATTCTGCAGGCCCAGAGGCTATCTGGGGAGAGGCAGAGACAGACGCCACCAAGATGTGGAAAGAAAGAAAAGTCCGTTACCCTCTTTCTATCTGGCAGTTTCCTGATTGAGGTAGGCAGAACCTTGAAAAGGAGCAATATTTTAAACTGGATAATAAATGGAGTTAAATGATTCTGACACAGGAGTGGATATTTATGTCGTTAAATTGACTGTTCTTGTGATTGAAAGTGACTTAAAGACTTACTACTCAAGAATGATATGAATAGCTGTTTGGTGTATGTGTTTGAAATGTTTTTGCTTGAAATTTTTGACATGTTTTTATTAATTGCATCATCAGAGAATATGTTATAAGTAATATTGAATCTTGAGAAAAGGTTGATATTTCCTTTGAGGAGCTTCACTTGTGAATCTGTGTTCCTTTCAAATGACCTTCATAAGCAGCTTTCGATGTTCCTGAATTTGACTTACCTCACCATGTGTGCTCTAGAATGATACTGCGTGATTCTATTCAAGAGGAGATATTGTAGACTTAGGGCCAGTAATTTAGAACCCAGTTCTCCTTGAGCAGTTTAAAATAAGTACAGTCATTCCTTTGTATCCATGGAGAATTGGTTGCAGACCATATCCCTTGTCCTGCAGATACCAAAACTGGGGTATACTCAGGTCCCTTACATAAAATGCCATAAAATCCATATAACCTTCATACCTTACATAAAATGCCATAAAATCCATATAATTTTCATATATCTGCCTGTATACACTAAATCATCTCTAGATTACTTACAACATCTAATACAGTGTAAATGCTAGGAAAATAGTTGTCCTGCATTTTTTATTTGTATTATATTTTATTGAAATATTGCTTTTTTGGTTTAATTTGCTGTAGGGCTCATGTGCTCACAGGAGAGTAGCAGAGAGAGACTGAGAATGAGAGAGAGAATGGCCCTCCTCTCCCCAGGTGGGATGACCACGTGGCAATCCCTGCTCTTCCATTGTCCTCTCAAGATTTTGGTGCATGTACATACATGAACCTGGCATGGTTCCCAAGCTGCTGGGTCTAGGACTCAACTGTGCAGTTGGCCATATGGGATCCAGTCACCACCCACCATGCTGCTGGTTGGCATGTTATTGCTATTTTCATTTTCAAATATTTTTTATTCTTAGTTGGTAAAATCTGCTATGTGGAACCCCTGGATATGGAGGGCTGATTGTTTTAGTACATGGCCTTTTTCTGTAACTGAGTAATGTCTCTCTCTCTTTTTGTTTTAATAGAGATTTTTGCTATTGGGTACATGTGCTCATCAGAGAGACAGAGAGAGAGGGGAAGTGAGAAATCCACCCCATGGGAGGTAAGAGAGACAGAGAGAGAGGAAGTGAGAAATCCACCCCATGGGAGGTGGGGTGGGGTGGTAGTGGTGGTGGTCATGCTGCAGTCTCTTCTCCTCTATTATCTTGGGATTTGGGGCATGAAAGCACACATGCCCAATGTGAGTCTTAAACTCCTGAGTCCAGGACTTGAACTGCACTGCAGTCAACTACGTGTGAGTCCAGTGACATAACCATTACACCATCTGCTGGTCCTGAGTCATATCTTTTTGAAAAATAACATATTTGTAAAGTACAGAGTTATATATATATATATATACACACATGTATATGTGTATATATATGTGTATATATACATATGTGTATATATGTATATATATAAAGTTTTATATATATACATTTGTATTTATATATGTGTGTGTATATACATATATAGATAGATAGATCAGATTAAATGTATTACTAATTATACATGCTCAAATTCATGCATGCTTATAATTTTCTTATCTGATTGCTCTATCTGGGAAGAGTAAATCTTAAAATCTTCAACTATGGTTGTAAGTTTAATAATTTCTTCTCATAATTTGTCAGTATTTTGTTATGTATTCCGAGGTTAGGTTGATAGGTATGTATACATTATATTGGGTCATCAGAAAAGGCATGACATATTTTTGTATAGAAAAATATGTCATGCCTTTTCCAACAACCCAATGCTTATCATATTTTTTAAAACGTTTTTATTTCTTTGATGAGAGTGACAACCAGAGATAGAGAGATAGACCTAGAAATAGAGAGGGACCCTTCAGCAGAGTCTCACACTGGGATCTCATGAGTCTTCCTAGCCAAGTGCAGAGCATGAGATCACATGCCCAGTGGATACAGACTGACCTGGGAACCAAACCTGCAAATCGTCTGTATATCCAGCATCACTTTAGCAATGCATTACCCATGTGCCACCATATTGTCCTTGTTCTATCTTTTATGGTAGAATTTCATGTGTATTATTATAGAGGATCCTACTTTATTTAGATTAAGTTTTGTTAATTAATGTTAATTTTGTTCATCCTATTGAATTCTACTTTGCCCGATATTTCATATGAACATATCAGACCTTTTTTATTTTTATCGTTTTTCTCACCCTTTTGCTTTTAACAATAGTGTGTACATTTTTTCTTTGGTTAATTTTTTTATGACTAGCAAAGGATTTTATGTTCTACTATAGGAATTTCTGTCTTAAAGCAGATTTTAAAACGAGAAAACTCATCATGGATAAGGAGGGGTATTGTGTTGACAAAATAGTCAATTATCTAAGAAATTTCAATGATCCTTTCCCATTCTAATGTAAATTTCATTAAGGTAGATGTCTTTGTTTTATTCACAAATGACTTCTGAGGACACAGAACAATATTTGACATAAATTTATGAATCTCATTCATTCAAGAAATGTTTATTAATTTAGATATAGGAAAAAAGAAGACAAGTTGGACCAGCCCCTTATCACATTAGTTAAGTGCTGTGCATAGAAAGCTGGATCCCACATGGCCCACTGTGGTTCAAGTCCCGCCTCCCATAAGCTTGAGAAACACTGGGCTTGTGTGTGTGCCCAGAATTCTGACTGAAGGTGGGCTGAGGTACTGCAGCGTGACCATGCCCCTCATCTGGGGAGTGCCTGTGCCCTTTGGCAGTTTAACAAGAAAAGAGAAAAGAAAAGAAAAGTAGTAGAACTGCCTAAATATATGAATTTTCAGGTATGTGTGTATTTCACTGAAATCAGTTTTCAGTTACATGAATAGTTGCAGGCTCCTTCTGAGTAGAAACTCTTAGTTGAAATGCTTAATCTTGTTACATTTAATGTTATTATGGTTAGTTTTAAGTCCACCATTTACTATTTTTTCTCTCTGTTTTATTCTTTTGTTTCTTGCCTATCTTAAAATTTATAAATCTTTTTTAGGTATTCTATTTTACATCTATTTTACAAAGTTTGACTTTTTAAGCTATACCTCTTAATTTTATTTATTTATTTTTTTGTAGAGGTTTTTTTCCTATAGGGTGTGTGCGCTTGCCAGAAAGACAGAGAGAAACAGATAGGAAGTGAGAAATCACACCCAGGGGGGCTGGCCATGCTGCAATCCCTGCTCCTCCATTCGCTTCCATTCTCCTCTTGGGATCTTGGGCACACACGCACATGCACCCAGTGTAAGTTTAAGCCACCGGATCTGGGACTCGAACCACGGTCAGCTACATGGGAGTCAGTGACATAGCCATTACGCTAACTGCTGGTCCCTTAATTTTTTTTTTTTTTGGAGAGATTTTCGCTATAGGGAGTGTGCGCTCGCCAGCCAGCCAGAGACATAGAGACAGAAAGTGAGAAATCACCCCCCAGGGAGGTTGGCCATGCCGCAATCCCTTCTCCTCCATTCTCCTCTCAGGATCTTGGGCACTCACGCACACGCACCCAGCGTGAGTTCTAAGCCACCGGGTCCGGGACGCGAACCACGATCGACTATGTGGGAGTCCAGCGACATAGCCATTACGCTAACTGCTGGTTCCCTGAAATTGCATTGAGTTTTTAAATTAAATGTAAATAAGAAATTGTAAAATAAAACCAGAGGGGAAAAAAAACAAACAAACAGATGAATGAGAAAAAAGAAAAGAGATATAAAATTAAAAATCTAGGGGCCAGCAGGTGGCATGGTGGTTGGGGCACTGGGCTCCCACATGGCCAACTGTGGTTCTAGGCCCAGACTTGATGCATCTGTCTGTCTGTCTCTCTGTCTCTCTGTCTTTCTCTCTCTCTCTGATGAGCTCACATATCCTGTGGCAAACTTAAAAATAATAACAGGAGTAATCATAAATAATTTTAAAAGTCAATAATCTAAACTTCTACCTGAGGAAACCAAAAAAAAAAAAAAACCAGCACATTAAACCTAAAGTAAGCAAAAGTAAGGAAATAATAAAAATTAGAGCAGAAACCAATAAAATGGAAATCAGGAGGATAATAGAAAAAGCTGATTCTTTAAAAAGATCAGTAAAGTTGACAAAAGGCTAAGAAAGAAGACACAAGTTATTAGCATAAGAAATGAAAAAACAACAACAAAGCAGCCATCACTGCTGATCCTATGAACATTAAAAAGGCAATAAAGTTAGTAGAGTTGTCTCTTGGTGTCTGTGAGGGACTGGTTCCAAGAACCCCTATAGAAATTCAAGTCTCTTCTGTGAAATGGCATAGTATTTGCATATACCCTATGCATATCCTCCTGTATCCTTTAAACCATCTCTATACTACTTCTAATATCAAATATAGTATAAATTCCAGTTGTTCTGTTATTTAGGAAATAATAACAAGAAAAAGAACTCCATGCATGTTCAGTAGAGACACAGCCAATTTTGGGGAATATTTTTGTAAATTTAATCCACTTATTTCTTCTCCAAAGTGACAGAGACAGAGAAAGAGAGCACTTCCAACAGAGTACCAGTGCCACAATCTACCCCCAGCCTTGCCAGGTCTGCATCATGGGTACACATGCACAGGGTGGTCTCCAGTCATGAATCTGGAACCATTTCATGTGGGTGAACCCTCCACAGTGTTTTATTTTATGGCTGTACCACTGTCCAGCTCCTCTTTTTGATATTTTTGGTCTGCAGTTGTTTGAATCCAAGAATGCAAAACCTTCAGGTATGGAGGAGGGCCAACTGTATTGTAAACATCTCTATACTTACAGATTTGATAACTTAGGTGTAATGGGCCAGTTACTTGAAAGAATCTCTGTCCTCAAAAAGTGGGTTTATTCTTTCATGGTTATTATAATTATTTATATACTTGAATTATTTCTGCCCTTCTACTTTGTATTTTCTTTCTTTCTTTCTTTCTTTCTTTCTTTCTTTCTTTCTTTTTTTAGAGAGATTTTTGCTATAGGGTATGTGTGCTCACTGAGGAGACAGAGAGAGAAAGAAAGCAAGAAATCACCCCCAGGGGTGGACACACTGCAATCCTTTCTCTTCCATTCTCCTCTTGAGATTTTAAGCATGCACACACACATGCCTGCCATGAGTTTTAAGCCAGCGGGTCCAGGACTTGAACTGCAGCTCACTGCATGGGAGTCCAGCGATGTAACCATTATGCCATTTGCTGCTCCCATACTTTATATTTCTTATCAAAAATTTTATTTTTTTCCTTTTTGGTCTTCTATTTAATTCCTGTATAAATTAAAAATTGCCTTCCCACTATATTAATATATAGTGTCCCCAATTTGGACACTATACATTCTATTTACAGTGTTCAGTTTACCCTGGCCAAGCTGCAATGGCGCCAGTGGTAGCATGGTGCTGTGCAAGGCTGGGCTGCATGGGAGGCCCAAATTTGGTTCTTGAGCCAATTGAAACAGGCCAGGTGTGATGGTATGAATCCTAGCTTGACAGGATGCTAGCACAGGAAGATTGTGGAGGGCAAGACCCTATCAGAAACACTTATCTTTCTCTCTCTCCTAAAAAAAATAGATTATCTTTAAGGAAACTAACAGAAACAGCTATTTATTCCTTATTGTTCATTTCTTCCTTCATTTCTATTAATAAATAGGTTGATTTTAATTGATATATGACTGCCTAGCATAAAGACCACACTCTCCAGTTTCCTTTGCAGCAGCATATGGCTACATGCAACCCTGGGATTTAGCACTGTGGAGTTCATGAGGAATGAGAGCAACTTGGGTGGACTGGTGAGAGTGAAAGTTTTTAATTTGCTCCAAAGACAGTGAGAGATAAACAGAAGAGAAAGTAGGAATGACTCTTTTCAGGAAAGGTTTTGTTTTTTAGAGAGATCTTTGCTACAGGGGACATGTGCTCGCCAGAGAGACAGAGACAGACAGAAAGTAAGAAATCACTACCTGGGAGGATGGCCACACCACAATTCCTTCTCCTTCATTTTCCTCTTGGGTTTTTGGGCATACATGCACAGGCACCTAGCCTGAGTTTTAACCTGCTGGGTCTGGGACTAGAGCTGCAGTTGACTACATGGGAGTGCAGCAATGTAACCATTACACCACTTACTGGTCCCTGTTTTTTTTTTTTTTAAACTAAAAATCACAAGCATTAAATTAACCATTTTAGAGTGAACAGTTCAGTTGCATTTAGTACATTCAGTGTTATGTAAACAATGTCTTGAGTTCCCCAACATTTCCTTTGTTCTAGAATAAATCCCTATGCCCATCATGTAGTTTCTCCCATTCCCCTCTCCCCCAAGGAAATGACCAGTGTGCTCCTGTCTCTCTTGATTTGTCTACTCTGGATAGTTCATATAAATGGAATTGAGGACTTTGATTTTTCTAAAGGGACCGAGCAATGAGGCAATAGTGAAGAGGGATATGAGGTCACATAACTAAATGTCAAGTCCTATGCTCTTTCCATTCTCTGGTTTGAAGCTGAAATCTCTGCATGTCTCAGGATGATTTGTAGGACCCTCTTTCCTATGGTCATGATAAATGTCATATCCCCAGTGTCCTATTTAAATAGTTCTGGCTCTTTTCTGGTATCTGCTTCTGAGGTAGGGACAGGGGTGAGGGCGAGAGAAAGGGTCTTTCTTTCCCAGCAGTCCTTGTCTAGGCTGTTACTGACATACTTGCAATGCCATAGAAGACCCTTTCTCTTGTTCTTTACACTCCAGAAATGGATAGGGACAGATCAATGGAGCAAATCTGCTAAATCTTGTTTTTTTCCTCTGTTTCAGTAACACAGTAAGAGCAATTACAGCTGTGGCAGTCATGGGTACATTGGTCTGTCTTAGTTGCAGAAATTGAGATCTTCAGGGCTGTGTGTAGCTTTGTCTCTTCACTCGAAAGCAATGCTCACTGTTCATTACAGCGACTATTTGGTGCACACTTCCCTTTTGCTAGCACCATGTTGAGTGTTTTCTATTATTATTTTCATATGTCTTCATAACCACTTTGTGAGATTTGTGCTATTGCTTATTTATTTATTTATTTATTTTTGAGATTTTTTGCTATAGGGCACATGTGCTTGCCAGAGAGAGAGAGACAGAAAGCAAGAAATCAGCCCTCAGGTGGATGGCCATGCTGCAGTCTCTTCTCCTCCAATCTCCTCTTGGGATTTTGGGCACACATGCACATATGCCCAGTGTGAGCTTTTAAGCTGCTGGGTCTGGAACTTGAACCTTAGTCAACCCCATGGAAGTCTGCAATGCCATAGAAGACCCTTTCTCTTGTTCTTTACACTCCAGAAATGGATAGGGACAGATCAATGGAGCAAATCTGCTAAATCTTGTTTTTTTCCTCTGTTTCAGTAACACAGTAAGAGCAATTACAGCTGTGGCAGTCATGGGTACATTGGTCTGTCTTAGTTGCAGAAATTGAGATCTTCAGGGCTGTGTGTAGCTTTGTCTCTTCACTCGAAAGCAATGCTCACTGTTCATTACAGCGACTATTTGGTGCACACTTCCCTTTTGCTAGCACCATGTTGAGTGTTTTCTATTATTATTTTCATATGTCTTCATAACCACTTTGTGAGATTTGTGCTATTGCTTATTTATTTATTTATTTATTTTTGAGATTTTTTGCTATAGGGCACATGTGCTTGCCAGAGAGAGAGAGATAGAAAGCAAGAAATCAGCCCTCAGGTGGATGGCCATGCTGCAGTCTCTTCTCCTCCAATCTCCTCTTGGGATTTTGGGCACACATGCACATATGCCCAGTGTGAGCTTTTAAGCTGCTGGGTCTGGAACTTGAACCTTAGTCAACCCCATGGAAGTCCAGCAACATAACCATTTCGCCATCTGCTGGCTCCAAGTGGTATTGTTATTAACATTTCCATTTTACAGATGAGGAAACTTAGGCTCACAGAGATGTAGATGAGTAACTAGCTCGAGATAATGCTGCTGAAATAGATGGGGCATATTTGTGGGACTTACAGTCTTGTTATGTTGTGTGAGTTTTATCTGAACTTTAAAAATATCTATGGGCTGATAGAAGGGCAGTAGCCCCAGGGAAGGTTGGCATGAGAACCCTGCAAATGCTCTTCGCAGAGGGCACTCATGCTTTGTGTTCTCCTGATGAAATCAATTTCAGTGACTCAATGTTTCCTTGCATTTTATGCATTTTGCTTTGTAGTGAGAATTGGCTGAACGTTATCCTTGGCACTGACCCAGTGCCTTTTTATTTTTCTCACATTTGCATTCAGCCATTTGAGGATCTCATTCTGTCCCTGTTTGCTCCCAAGATCTGATTTGGCTGCCATGGCCCAGCCATTGCTATTGACTTCCCATTTCCTCATAAGCATTTCAGCAGCCTCACTTCTCACTTCCCACCCTCGGGATGAATGTTCAAGTGCAGGTTTTCACACACTCGTTCATACTCGCTCTCTCTCCTCCTCCTTCTTAAAGCCAGTGAGTACAGCCTACATGTCAGTTGTGGGCTCAGGGGACTTTTTCTTTCTCAGGTCCCTCAGCTGGAGGCTGTGCCCTGCAGCCCTCAGTGCCTCTGGGTGCAGGGGTGTGCCTTCCTGAGGGCCATTTTAAAGGATGCTGGGCATATGGTTGTAAATTTACCTTTTATGGGCATCAGAGACCAACTCAGGAATTTCAAGCATTGTTCAGTTTGTGGTATTGGTAGTGGAGGAGGTTTTGTCCTGTTTTGGCAAATTTGAAGTCAGGAATAAAACAGAAGGGAGGCTTTCAATCACAAAGATAAGTCCCACAAAGAACTTAGAAGTAATTTAAAAATGTGTCTATAAGGCACTAGGGATATATAAGGTATTAAGATTGGAGGAAGATAGGAGAAAGGTAAGGGTATAGGGGAACTCTACAGGATTTCTGCAGCTTCTTATGAACCAACTATTTCAATACAGAAAGTTACAATAGTAATAATAATAATCAAATTATTTTAAAAACCTGTGTCTAGGAACCAGCAGTTGGCGTAATGGCTGTGTCACTGGACTCCCATGTAGTCGACCATGGTTCAAGTCCCTGACCTGGTGGCTTAAACTAATACCAGGTGCATGTGCGTGCATGCCCAAAATCCCAAGAGGAGAATGGAGGAGAAGAGATTGCTGTCTGACCATCCCTCTGGTGGGGTGATTTCTCACTTTCTGTCTCTTTATCTTTCTGGCGAGCACACACACCCTATAGCAAAAAACCTCTCCAAAACAAAATAAAATGAAACAAAACAACAACCCTCTGTCTAATTTTGTATCTTTATCTATGTAGATATCTAAATCAATTTCACTATGGATGTGGATTTTACTACAGATTTACCATTGATAACTGATGAGCGCCAATCTGATTGTGCCTGTAAATGGCTTTGAATTGCTGATAAGTCACATTCCCTTTTCTAATACAAACACACACACACATTTTTAACAAGTTTTTCAAATACAATTAATATACTATACCATTTGTCCATTCAGAGTGTACAATTCAGTGGCTTTGAGCATATTCAGAGTTATACTATCACTCCGGAAAGAAATCCCACATTATTAGCATTCATTCCTTATTCTTACCAGACACTTCTCTCAAGTCCTAGACAACTACTAAGATACTTTCTGTCTCAATGAATTTGCCTATTTTAGATATGTCATACAAATAGAATAATACAACCTGCGGTCTTTTATGACTGGCTAATTTCACTTAGCAGACTGTCTTCAGTGTTCACCCATGTTGTAGCACGTATTGGCATGTTACTTTTCTTTAGTAATGAACAATATTTCATTGTGTGGATCTATATCATTTCATTTTTCCATTTATTAGTTGATAGACACTGCGATTATTCTGCTCTTTGACTGTCATGAATAATGCTTCTATGAATTCATATGTAAGTTTTCTGTGTTTTTAATTCTCTTGGTTGAATATCTAGGAGTGGAATTTCTAGAGCATATGGTAACTCTATGTTTATGATTTTGAAAAATTCCCAAACTATTTTTGAAAGCAGTTGTACCATTTAACATTTCTACCAGTAGTGGATGAGGGTTTCAATTGCAGCATGCCCTCATCAACACTTGCTATTGTCTTTTTGATTATAACCATCCTAGTGGGTGTAAAGTAGTATCTCCCCATGGTTTTTATTTGTATTTCCCTGATGAGTAATGGCATGGAGCATCTTTCTATGTGCTTATTGGCCACTTATCTGTATTCTTAGGAGAGAAACTCCTTTTTCTGTTTTTATATTAGGTTCATCTTTTTATCATGGAGTTGTAAGAGTTCTTTACATATTTTACTTTCAAGTCATTTATACATAAAATTTACAAATATTTTCTCCTACGTGTTGCCTTTCTACTCTCCTGATGTTGCAGACATGTCCTGTTTTGAAGTCCCAAAATCTCCATGGATATATATTAAGATAGGCTGACTGAAACTCAATCCCAAGGTTTTTTGAAGGTACTGTGGGTAGAAGCTAAAACATTTCAGTTGAAAGCTGCCAGACGTTGTCTGTCATGCTGAAAGTTAGTATCAATAATTCTTGGGGGAGCCTATTCCTTTGCTCTGGCAGAATCAACTGAATAGGCTCTTTAGCTGCACCAACATAAACCAAATGCTCGCTCACTGTACTCACTTGACAGTTTCCTCATGCTTTAAACAGAGAAGCTGAGCTCTTTTGGTTAGTGTAAACCCTTGTGTATGTTTTAGTCAAAGTAATGTCTTTGCAGATTTGCTTTTGTTTATTTGGTGATGGGGTGGATGGGGAAAATGTTCCTTGGTGCTATTGACACTGTGCCTGCACTATGGCTCATTCTGACAGAGATGGATGGTGTTTGTGTGTTTGTCTTAGAGTTCGGTATGAGAGACAAGTAGAGAGAAAAGAAGTCACAGCGTTTGCTTTCAAAAGAGGCCATCTGCTATTCTGGGCTCAGTCAGCATGGTTTGGGGACCCAGGTGCCAAAATATGGCACTGAATTGGACAGAGAGTGATTCTTCCCTCTCTGTATCCTAAGAGTGGTGGTGTTGAGTACACTGGCATAGCAGTCTTGGAATAGACACAGGTATTTCCACAGACATCTTCAGTATTTGCTACAGTTTCCTTCCACGTTTTTTAAAGAGAGACTTTTGCTACAGGGCATATGCTCTCACTGGAGAGACAGAGAGAGACAAGCAGAAAGCAAGAAATCACTGCCCCCCACTCCACCCAGGGGGACTGACCATGCTGCAATCCCTTCTCCTCCATTCTCCTCTCAGGATTTTGGGCATGCACACACACGTGTCCAGTGTGAGTTTAAGCTGCTGGGTACGAGACTTGAACCATGGTCAACTATGCAGAGTCCAGTGAAGTAACTAACCATTATGCCATCTGCTGGTCCCACCTTCCACAGTTTTAACATTAGCTCGAGAGGAGATAGAGCAAGAAAGAAGGGCAAGAGTAGAGCAAAAAAGAGGGGAAGGAGTAGAGCAGACAGTACACAGTGACTGAGACACAAAGTTGTCACATATGCAGGGACAACTCTGTTCACATGAAGGGGACGAGCCCACAGTTCAACAGTTAGAGACATTGGAACTTGTGCCCTCTGTAGGCTCAGGGGATGATAGTTATTCCCATAAGCTGCCTTTATAATGAATGGGTTGAGTCAGGAGTCTCAGATTGGTGGCTTGAAGAGTAAATGTGGTCACTTTGTGGACATAATTGGTTTGACCAATGCAACTTCTAGTTAGATATTTTTACCTTATTTTTAATTGCTAGAAGAAGGCATGCACACTTGCCAGAGTGCCAACTTGTCCCTCCTTCAAGAGTTTTTCTTTGCCAGCCTCATCTCTAACCATTAAATTCATCTTTGGTGATTGATGGCATTTCAGATATCAATGAGCAGGTGACATAAGCATCTTTTGGATCAAGGATGCCCTCCAAGTTTCTTGAAATTTTACCACAAGGAACTGTTTCTCAGAAGGACAGTCCAGAGAGTGAAGAGTAAATTACTTAATAATAAAATTACTTCTTTTTCTAGAGATATTATTTCTACCTTTCTAATGACAATATTGTGAAATTACAGATGAGTGGTACTTGATACATTTTAGAATCATTTCATGTGATCCTAACTCCTGTGAGACAAGAGGTCAGTGTCATTCAGACTTCAGACAGAAGGAAGGAGAAGCACAGAGAAATTAAGAGCCTGCTCAAAGATGCAAAATAAGGTGGTCTAAACACAAAACTGCATGAGTTTTCACACACAATGCATTCAAAAAAATTTCTTTTAGGTAAGCAGAATTTACCCAGAACTCTTCTTCACAAACAGTATTCATCCAAGGCTCCTAATTCCTGATTTTGTGCTTTTCTCTTTAATTGCCCTCTTCATTTGAAAGTCTTCAGACGGGGGCAGCAGCTTTGATACAGAGAGAAAGCTGAGCTGAGGATGTCTAAGCTCAGTCCAGTGTGCAAGTTTAGAAAGCACTGAAGGGACGTTCTCAGAGAAGAGGTTAAGTGTGGTAGTGTTGAGACCACTGGCACATAAAAAATGTAATAAAACCAGTGTAGCATGGAAAGAGAAGACAGTGTGCTGTGCGCTTGATCTAATAGACTCAAAGCAAATAATACGCACAGTCACAAGCGAGACACAGACATAGAAACTGCAATCTCTTTCAAGACATTCCTGTGTAGATAAGACTGGGCGGAAGGGGCTGACCACAGTTTGCATTAGCAAGGCTTCACTCCCAGGGAAGGAAAGGATTTCAGGAAGTGTGTAAGCTATAAAAGCACGTGAGGTTCAAAGTCAAGAGTAAGAAAACAATTAGAAACAGGCATCTCATGCTTTACCACAGTTTGGCCAAAGAAAAGTGTATAGATGGTTTATATAAGCAACAGGGCTCCTCAAAAGAAAGAAATCAGCTTATGAGGAACTGTTCAGGGGAGACTGAATCTTCCTAGGAAAGAGCGAATGCAGTATTTGAATGAGGACAGTGGATAAGAACCGTAGAAGAGTGACAGAGCTCTCAAAGACTTGGGTTTTTTCCTCCTGCAAACGTCTACCTGAGAGAATAGGCATAGGCAGTAGGTTTGTAAACTTCAGCTTGTGGTGTTGTGAAGCCTAGTTACTGATTTCAACTAAGACCCTAGGAAATGTTGAGAGCTTTGGTTCTATAGAAATATTGCCTGTTTACAATTATGAGAAAGCAAATTCTGAGACATTGAATTGTCTCAGAATGAATTGTCCATCACTGGCAGTCACTAAGCTATAATTAAGAGATAAATTTCTCATTCAGTAGAAACAAGTGGCTGAATGAATAATCAGGAGTCTCATTAGTGAATTTCCTGATTTATTTGCTTCTGTAGCAGCTTACCAGTTGAGAATCTGTGTTAGGCCATGTACATCTAAAAAGTGTCATTAGCACATTTCTTTTCTGAGTAGATGTTCTCCAAATTTTTTGTCACTCATGTAGTTTTTCTTTTTTCCCCTGCATCATATAATGGACTTTTCATATTCCATTTCAGCATGTTGGTAGGATAAGCCAACTCTTTCCAAGGAAGACAGGATCAAGCAGTAAGGCTTAAACTAAAGGCCTTTCCGGTTGACTACAAAAGGGAAAAAGCAATTCTAAATAGGGCACAAATATCTTATTACTCAGTTGTCCAGAGTTTCAGTAACTATGGATTCATGTCTGAGTCCTAGGTTTGGGGAGTGCCAATTAAAAAGTAAATAACAAAGAAAAAGATTGATTTGTCGAAAATCTCCGTGGGCTGCTGAGAGCTCGTGTCAGCAGAACTGGTGCCCACAGAAATAGGTGATGCCACCCTTGTTGCTGACATAAGTGCCCCTGAAATGGTGTGAGCATGTTGTGGGGCAGCAGCAGATGCGGTGAGGCCATCGACAAGTCGGCTCTTTCTGCTGGCGTCCCCAGCAGCATCTTCTGTGGTCCGGGATGGAGCATCAGGGATCCAGATCAGCCGGCACAGTTGGCAGCCTTGGTAGAACACCGGCAGGGCTGGTGGGAGTCTCAACACAGCTGCTGCTTTGTCGTTAGCAGCAATGGGAGTTGTCATTACCATGATCTGGGACAGAAGAGAAAAGTAGCGGAAGGCAGGGGCAGATGTGTGCCAGCCAAAACATGGGCTTGTGCCCTCCCAGAGCCATGTGGGAAGGATATCAAGGCCTTCAGCTTCTGGGAAGATTGGGTGTGGGCAGATCCTAAGAAATTCTGTTTTGTTGCTGCAATCCCATTGCCACAGGGTAGTATGGGCTGGGGCAACACAGATGATACAACAGAGAGAAAAAGAGCCTGTGTTCCCCAGTTACAAGCCTAATGTTAGGAGCGGAATTGGGCCCCTACATAGGTGCTTCTCAGAGCACCTCATGCTCATTCCTTCCCCGAAAATGGTCTAGTTTAGTTCGGAGGTATCAATATTTGTTTCTCAAATCAGTTGCCAGGCAAGAGTCAGGAGATTTTTTGGATTCAGGTGGGGAACAATTCCTTCCTTCTGCTGACTGCGTGAAGGAGACTGTGAAGCAAGAGGAAAGAACTCTGGAAGATGTGGAATATGCAGTAGTCCCATACTTTGGTAGCACAAAAGGAAACATTGTAATTGGTAATGAATTGGTAATTTCTACACTTAGAAATGCATTAAGTTATAGAAACACAGTATATGGATGTAAATACCAGATACAGTGTGTGTGAAAGAGGAGGGTCTGAGGAAGGACATTTAGAAGAAAAATAGGGAGGCAAAGCAGTAATGGCACAAAGAAATGTGGTATTATCTGTTGAAGAAAATATTCTGTAGTTTTATCAACTGTACTAGGGGGAAATGTTCACCTGTTGAAATGTCCATTTTGCAAGACAGATAATGATGTGATTGAATGTATAAAGAAAATGAAATGAAAAAGAGAAAAATAAAGGAAAAAAGAAAACAATTGAAATAATAATAAAAAAGAAAAAGGAAAAAAAAGAGAAAAATGCATCAGGTTTGGGGCTAGTGGTGGCACAGTGGTTAAGGCACCTGGAGTCCACATGACCAAAGCTATGATTAGGTCCTGAACCTGGCAGCTTGAAAAACATGGCAGGCACATGTTCATGAGTGCCCAAAATCCCAAAAAGAGGGAGAAATGGAGGAAAAAGGATTGCAATATGATTATTCCCCATGGGGAATGCTTTCTCACTCTTCCTCTCTTTCCAGTGAGAGCACACCCTCTGGAAAGTTTAAAAAAAAAGGGGGGGGGGAATGTGAGCTTTAGGTTCATGGAGACAGTAGAAAAGTCAAGAGGGTCAAGTCTGAGTAGGGAGAGCAGTAGAATTTAAAAGAAAGCAGCCACTATCGGAAGGAAGTCAGGCAGAGAGCCAGAAAAAGGTTTGGAGAGTAAATAAAATGACACAGGTAAAAGGGTGTGAAAAAGGACATATGATTTTTTATATTTGAACCAAAGAGGAAAGAGCTCCTCAACCTGATGATGAAACAGGCTACAATTATCCAAAGTGATTGAGGCTTCAGTGCCAGTGTGATAGGATATGGGAGGAGGTGGGGTTGCATTTGGTGAACAGAGGAAGTGGCTATTGGGTTTAATGAAACCTGGGGTGGGCAGAGTCACTAAAAGAGCTCATTGAAAGAAGAGGTCCTACCTAGTGATCTTTCTTATCGCAAGGCCTAACACAATCTCTAGCACACAGTAGGCACTTAACGACTATGGTTAAACTAAGAGTTTGTTCTAAGATTATATGCTTGGAATTATAACCAAATGGTGTTTGAAAGGTATTTTTTGTTCTGTCTTTTTCTGAGTCAGTTTTTTAAAAACTTACTTTTGTTCCAAAGTGTATTGTTATCATATCATAGATAGGTAAACATTTTTTTTTCTTTTTTGGGAGGGGAGAAGGTTTTTGCTATGGGGCATGTGAAATTACCAGAAAGACAGAGACAGACAGAAAGCGAGAAATCACCCCACAGGTGGGATGGCCATGCCACAATCCCTTCTCCTCCATTCTCCTCTTGGGATCTTGGGCACGCACACACAGGTACTCTGTGTGAGTTTAAGCCACCAGGTCCAGGACTCGAACTGCAGTTGACTACATGGGAGTCCAGCAACATAGCCATTAGGCTAACTGCTGGTCCCTAGATAGCTGAACATTTTGATTCTCCACACTTCTCTAGTTTGTAAAAAGTAGAGGAGCATGGAGAATGGTTGTGGATACTGGAGAGAGTGGGAGGAAGGTATGAGGTGGAGGAAGGTGAGAACAAGGGAATCAAGGAGAAAAATAGAGAGGCAAGACATTTAAGGGACACAGAAATGGAAAATTGTCTGTTGATGATAACGTGTAAGACAATACCTTTAACTGGACTGATGTGCAGTGTATTTATGCTGGGAAAATTAATTTTACAAATTGTTGTGATATGCAGTGATTGAATGTATAAAATAAATTTTAAAAGAAATTAATGTGTAAAAAAAGGTAGAGATAGAAATAGTTCAGCTTCTTGGTGAAATGCACATTCCAGACTATTTGGACCTCAATGCATAGATTGGACCATTGATAAAAGCAAACTTCTCTTTTTGCTATCTGGGTAAAGAATTGGGAGTTGAGGGCACCTGTGAAAAATTAACTGATAGGGTAGGAAAAATGAGCTTCATTAAAAAACTAAATTCCTCACCCCTAACCCTTCTAATTGCTATCCTGATTCCAAATTTAAGTAGCCCAATAACTATGAGCAGATGGGCTAAACTGGATTAAACACAAAAGGCTTTTGTGGATAGAATCACAGTAAGTATTTTTTTTTTTGGAGAGGTTTTTCACTATAGGGCGCGTGTTCTCGCCAGACAGAGAGAGACAGAGAGACAGAAAGTGAGAAATCGCCCCCCAGGGGGGATGGTCACGCTGCAATCCCTTCTCCTCCATTCTCCTCTCGGGATCTTGGGCATGCACGCACACGCGCCCGGTGTGAGTTTTAAGCCACCGGGTCTGGGACATGAACTGCGGTCGACTACATGGGAGTCCAGTGACATAGCCATTATGCTAACTGCTGGTTCCCACAGTAAACATTTTTTATGAATTGCTTACGACATGACTTGGGGCCTGAGTAGGCAAATGACTAAGGCAAGAGTTTGGAACACTGTTCACAGAGATCAGACCACTATGAAGGAAGCAGTGATACTGTGGGGCACCCCCGGAGTAGAACTCGAGTTCTAACTCTTACTATGCCAGAGGACTTCCGTAGTATTGTTTTTCTCTTATGTCAGTGCAGTTGGAATAGATGAATCCTGAGATCCTGCATGACTCTAAGCAGCTACTACATTGTTTGTCGCCTTCCAAAGTTAGAAGTGGTGTTTCTCGGGGCCAGCAGGTGCCATGGTGGTTAAGGACACTGGGCTCATATATGGCCAACTGTGGTTTAAGTCCCAGACCTGGTGGCTTTCTCTCTCTCTCCTCTCTCTCTCTTTCTCTCCCTTTTCCTCTCTGGTCAAATTAAAAATAAATAAATAAAGTTAAATAAAATAATTTTTAAGAAAAGAAGTGTATTTTTATTGTTGATTCCAGGTACTCCTTACTTAATGACCAGGTTTCTTTCCTATAACTAGTTGTTAAGCAAGGTAGTCAATAAGCAAGAATCTTTTTATAAAAAAATAATTATTATTATTTATTTAATTTTATGTATTCATTCATTTATTTCAATTTGACTAGAGAGAGACAGAGAGAAAGCGAGAAAGCAAGCCACCAGATATGGGACTCAAACCATGGTCGGCCATGTGGGAGTGTCCAGCGCCTTAACCACCATGCCACCTGCTGGTCCCTAGATAAGCAAGTATCTTAAAGGCAGATATCTTGTGGTGTGTCACGGGACCAGAGAGTATGTATTTTTCAACAGGTATCATATAACACCACTAGAGTCAATCTATCCATAACAGAAGCATGTATTAGATAAGCACCAGAAAGCAACAAGACACACCACAACATGGGACCAGCAGTTGGCGTAATGACTATGTCACTGGACTCCCATATAGTCAACCA
>NW_006159803.1:5564868-5576344 GCF_000334495.1 Tupaia belangeri chinensis | reverse complement strand
TGGGGGTGATTTCTTGTTTTCTGTCTCTCTGTCTTTCTGGTGAGCACATGCACCCTATAGCCAAAACTTATCAAGAAAAAAATTTAAAAAGACACCACAGCTCAATGATGCAGATCTGGCATAATTGTTTTTATTTATCCTGTAAAGTATTATGGATGCATACTAATGTACAAATTTATAAACAAAATATGTAGTCTTGCATGATTGTGAATGCTTCAAGTAGTGAATACTGACTGACTGCAGAAATGAAACAGGCTGTGAAGGGGGATTCCTGAGACCCACAGAGACTGGGCAAGGGTAGTCGCCATACTGGAGAATGGGTCTTAAGTCCAAGTGATCGTTAAACAGGTAGGTTGTTAAGTGAGGATGGCTATATGTACTGTAGCACTTAGATTTATTCTGTAATGTGTGTTGCCTCTAGCAAGTACTTCCAGTCAGAAATTAGGAAGGATCAGGAAAGGCTAAATAAGGAGAGTGAGGCTCTCCATGAAGAAGAACCCCCAGTGTGGTCAATATTCTGCATACTGTCATTATTTCTTTACTTATATATGTATGAAAAAATCTGAGACAATTTAATAAAAAATACACATAAGATACACATATATTCCATGACTTATCTATTTACTTTCTTTTATATTTAGGTAAAAGAAGGAATCATTTATCTATTCAGCAAATACCTACTGAGCATCAAAAGCATACCAGATGCTATGCTAGATCTTGGATTATAAAATAAAGTTCAGGGACCAGCAGTTAGTGTAATGGCTATGTTGCTGGACTCCCACGCAGTCAACCGTGGTGGCTTAAAACTCACGCCAGGCATGTGTGCATGCATGCCTAAGATCCCAAGAGGAAAATGGAGAAGGGATTGCAGCATGGCCATTCCCCCTAGGGGGTGATTTCTCGCTTTCTGTCTCTCTCTCTCTCTGTCTGTCTGGCGAGCGCACACAGCCTATGGTAAAAACCTCTCTAAAAAAAATAATAAATAAAGTTCATAGAGGCATTGATATCTAGTTTCATTCCAGTATGGTCAAAAAAGATACTTCGTTTTTTCTTAAATTTCGAGACTTGTTTTATAACTTAGTATGTAATCTCTTCTGGTGAACATTCCATGTATATTTGAGAAGAGTATGTATCCTGCTGCTGTTGGGTAGAATGTCCTATGCATTTCTGTTAGGCCTGTTAGTCCATGGTGTTATTCAAGTCCTCTATTTATTTATTAATGTTTTGTCTGGATATTGTGTCAGTTATTGAAAGTAGGATATTGCAGTCTACTACTATTTTTTGTACTGGTGTCTATTTTCACTTCAGTTCTGCAAATGTTTGTTTTATAAATTTAGATACTCTGAGGTTGGGGATATATATATAGCCCCATTATCTTACTACTTTTAAAATTTTCCTCTTTGGCTTATAAGTACTTGATTATAACACATCTCAGTGTGATTTTATTTGGAATCATTTTATTTGGTATATTTTGGGTCTCTTGGATCTGGCTGTCCATTTCCTTCCCTCAGTGTGGCAAGTTTTGAGCCAATATTTCTTGGAATAAATTTTCAGCCCTTTGTCTCTCTCTTCCTCTGGAAATTCCATATTATGTGTACTGGACCACTTGATGGTAGAGGATTCTGGACATACAGATGGCTTGGAGAAGCTTGTATTAATGAAAAATGAGAGCTTGACAGAAGGCACATTTTACTAAGTATTGCAATAGGGGAAGAGAGACTTTGGAATAGAACTGAACTCCATTCCAAATATAGTTATGGCAAATGGGAATGGATAGCCATGGAGCAGTGTGGGAACAGTAGATGGAACATTACTTAGGAAAAACAATAAGGATAATGGGAATACAGGCTAAACAGACTTGATAGAATTTTTGGCAGGCCACATTGATTGTTATCAAGGTTGAGAGATTTTTTTTTTTAAACTAAACTTATGCAGCAGGATTCTTGCTAAACCTCTAAACAGTCAAGGGCAGAGTACAAGTCTGGAGCTTTGTGAGTTTAGAAGAGCCTGACCAGAGTTAAGTCAAGGAGAGTCTTTGTCACTTGGCATGTTTGTGGGACAAGGGAGATGCTGCCCTGATGCAACAGAATAATGAAAGTCTTGAAAGTCAGGTAAAGGAGTCTTAACATTTTGTGTTAGTAAATTAAAAGTCATTGCAGATACTGCTCCCATGGATTCAAGGGTTCTGCTTTCCTCCACAGGTGCTGAGAAGTCCAGCATGTTCTAAACGAGCAGAAGGCCTTTGGGAAACAGAACCCTAAGCCACAAAATTTTGTTCTCTTCCATGGTACTGTTGAGAAAGAAATGGAAATAATGTAGTTTCAGATATATAGCACACAATCAGGGGTACTTTCAAAATGAATGTAGGAGGCAAAGAAAAACCTTCATAAGCCATAGCATGAGAAGTTCCTAATGGGAGATAGTTACTGTAGATTATCATTTCAGCATAGTCTTGGGGGCAGATTGGTAGAAGCAGTCAAAGAGAATATGTGCTTGTCTCTGAAAAAATGATGACCACCATATCCTTTGTAAACATATGCCCCTAGAAAACTGGGTTCAAGTTATAGACTCTGCAGAGCCGGTTGAGAGACAGTCTCTCTCTCTCTCTCTCTCTCTCTCTCCCCTGGTATTTCTGTTTCATCTAGATGAAATCTCCTGAGGTGGGCATAGCTCATAGAGAGAAAGTAAGCCAAGAATTACTGGTAAAAAAATTCCTCTGGGTAGGTTCTACTCCCAGTCTTCATATTTCTTTGTTCCTTGGCAGTTTTTTTATAAACAAAAACCAATTATTTTTATTACTGTTCTTCATTAAAGTCATCAAGGGCTGAAGACAGAAGAACAGATTGGAACTGATACTACCACTGAGGAGTCCCACTTATTTGCCTTGCCAGAAAGTCCAGGAAAAGGGCCTCAGGACCAGACTCACATAGATTTGGTGAAAATTAAGGATATAGTTTTCCTTCCAGACTCCCTCCAATTCTACTCTTCCCTCTTGTCATCTTCTTTTCTTCTTCCTTTTATTTATTCTCTAGTCTCTCTTTCTTTCATCTTTGTGCTTTTTCTTCTTTCAGCTACTTGACAATCTTCCTAACTATGTTGCAGTTATAACATGAATGCCAAAGAAAAATAATTTAATGAGAGATACCATCTTTGAAAAGTATGCCTTTTAGCCTTTTCTTGTACTTTTTAATTTTTTTCTTTTCTTTTTTTTTTTCATTTCATTTTCTTCAATACATTCCATCACATTATTACTTGTCTTACATAATGGATATTTAAACAGGTGAAAATTTCTCCCTAGTACTGTTGAAAAAACTACGAAATATCTTCAACAGATAATACCACACCTCTTTGTGCCATAGATGCTTTGCCTCCCTGTCCCTCCCCCAAATGACCTTCCTCAGACCCTCCTCTTTCACACACACTATATCTGGTATTTACATCTATATACTGTGTTTCTATATCCGTTAGAGAATTAGTTTCAGTCATAGAGTGCAGACACTTGGTATATATTAAGTGGGAACATACAATGCCTCTCCTTCATAGCATGTCTTGCTTTTCTTGTATCCTTTAAGGATTTGGATCACAGTTTTTACTGTGGGTCTCAGGAATTTGTGCGGTGGTCTCACTGAATTGTGCTGTGGGTTGCAGTGGGGTGTGCTGTGGGTCTCAGTGAGGTTTGGGTCTGAGGGGGTGTGCTGTGGGTCACAGTTGTGTACTGTCAATCTCAGTGACTTGTGTGGTGGTGTCACTGATGTGTGCTGTGGGTCACAGTGGAGTGTGTTTTAGATCTCAGTGAATTTTGCTGTGGGTCTCAGTGAGGATTTCTTTGGGTCTAAGTGTGGTTTGCATCTGAGTGGGATGTGTTATGGATCACAGTTTTGTGCTGTGGGTTTCAGTGGCATGTGATGTGGTCTGAATGATGTGTGCTGGGGGTCACAGTGGGGTATGCCGTGACTTAAACTGGGGTGTGCTTTGGGTCCAGTGAATGGTACTGTGGGTAGCAGTGAGATTTGCTGAGGTTTGCTGTGGGTCTCACTGTGGTTTGGGTCTGAGTAAGATGTGCTGTGGTTTGCAGTTTTGTGTGGTGGGTTTCAGGGATGTGTGTGGTGGTCTCAATGAGGTGTGCTGCTGGTCACAGTGAGGTGTGTCATGGGTTAAAGTGGGGTGTGCTTTGGGTCCAGTGAATGATATGGTGTGTCTCAGTGAGGTTTGCTGTGGGTTTCAGTGAGATTTGGGTCTAAGTGGGGTGTCCAGGTTTGTGCAGTGGGTTTCAGAGATGTGTGCACTGGTCTCAGTGAGGTGTGCTGTTGGTCACAAAGGGGTGTGCTGGAGGTTACAGTGGGGTGTGCTTTGAGTCCAGCAAATGGTACTGTGGGTCTCTGTGAGGATTGCTGTGAGTCTCAGTGAGGTTTGGGTCTGAGTGGAGTGTGCTGTTTGTCTCAGGTTTGTGCATTGCATTTCAGTGATGTGTGTGGTGGTCTCAATGAGGTGTGCTGCTTATCACAGAGGTGTGTACCATGGCTGAAAGTGGGGTGTGCTTTAGATCACAGTGAATGGTTTTGTGTGTCAAAATGAGGTTTGCTGTGAGTCTCAGTGTGGTTTGGGTCTGAGTAGGCTGGGCTGTGGGTCTCACGGTTGTGCAGTGGGTATCAGGGATGTGTGCAGTGGTCTCAATGAGTTGTGCTGCTTGTAGCAAGCACTGTGGTGTGCTATGGCTTAAAGTGGAGTTTGCTTGGGACCAGCAGTTAGCACAATGGCTATGTCACTGGACTCCCACGTAGTAGACCATGATTCATGTCCTATACCTGGTGGCTTAAAACTCACGCCGGGCACGTGTGTGTGCGTGCCCAAGATCCCAGGAGGAGAATGGAGGAGAAGGGATTGCAGTGTGGCCATCCCCCTGGGGAGTGATTTCTCGCTTTCTGTCTCTCTGTTTCTTTCTGTCTGTCTGGTGAGCGAACTCACCCTATAGCAAAAACCTCTCAAAAAAAGAAAAAAAAAGTGGAGTTTGATTTTCATCCAGTAAATGGTACTGTGGGTCTCAGTGAGGTTTTCTGTGGGTCTTAGTGAGGTTTGGGTTTGGGTGGAGGGTGCTGTGGGTCATAGATTTGTGTGGTAGGTTTCAGGGATGTGTGTAGTAGTCATAGCTGAGGTGTGCCCCGGGTCACAGTGGGTCACAGTGGGCTGTGTTGTGCCTTAAAGTGGGGTGTGCTTTGGGTCAAGTGAATGGTGCTGGGGATCTCAGTGAGGTTTCCTGTGGGTCTCGGTGAAGTTTGGCTCTGAGTGTAGTGTGGTGTGGGTCACAGATTTGTGTGATGGGTTTCAGGGATGTGTGTGGTGGTCTCATTGAGATGTGTTGATGGTCGCAATGAAGTATGCCATGGCTTAAAGTGGGTTTGCTTTGGGTCAAATGAATCGTTCTGTGGGTCTCAGTGAGGTTTATTGTGTATGTCAATGAGGTTTGGGTCTGGATGGGATGTGATGTAGGTCGCAGATTTGTGTGGTAGGTTTCAGGGATGTGTGCGGTGATCTCAATGAGGTGTGCTGCTGGTTGCTGTGGGGTGTGCTGTGGCTGAAACGGGGGTGTGCTTTGGGTTCAGTGAATGGTGCTGTGGGTCTCAGTGAGGTTTTCTGTGGGTCTCAGTGACATTTGGGTCTAAGTGGGATGTGCTGTTGGACACAGATTTGTGTTGTAGGTTTCAGGGATGTGAGCAGTGGTCTCAATGTGAGCAGTGTTCTGCTGGTCACATTGGGATGTGTCATGGCTTAAAATGGGGTGTGCTTATGGTCCAGTGAATGGTACAGTGTGTCTCAGTGAGGTTTGTTGTGGGTCACAGTGAAGTTTGTGTGGTGTACTGTGGGTCTCATGTTTGTGCGGTAGGTTTTAGGAATGTGTGCGGAGGTCTGAATGAGTTGTGCTGCTGGTCACAGTGTGGTGTGCCATGGCTTAAAGTGGGATGTTCTTTGGGTTTAGTGAATGGTACTATGGCTATCATTGAAATTTGCTGTTGGTATCAGTGAGGTTTGGGTCTTAGTGGGGTGTACTGTGGGTCACGGTTTTGTGCCATAGGTTTTGAGGATGTGTGCATTGGTCTCTATGAGGTGTGCTGCTATTTGCAGTGGTGTGTGCCATGGCTTAAAGTGGTGTTTTCTTTTGGCCCTATGAATGATACTGTGGGTCTCAGTGAGGTTTTCTCTAGGTGTCAGTGAGGTTTGAATCTGAGTAGGGTGTGCTGTGGGTCTAAGGTTTGTGTGGTGGGTTTCAGGGATATGTGCAGTGGTCTCAATGAGGCATTCTGCTCATTGCAGTGGGTTGTGAAGTGGCTTAAAGTGGGGTGTGCAGAGAATGGTACTGTGGGTCTCAGTGAGGTTTGTTGTGGGTATCAGTGAGGTTTGGGTCTGAGTGGAGTGTGCTGTGGTTGGTTTCAGGGATGTGTGTGGTAGTTTCAATGAGGTGTTGCTGGTTGCAATGGGGTGTGCCATGGCTTAAAGTGTGGTGTGCTTTGTGCCCAGTGAACAGTACTGTGGGTCTCAGTGAGGTTTTCTTTGGGTCTCAGTGTGTTTTGGTTTGAGTGTGGTGTGCTGTGTGTCGCAGTTTTGTTCGGTAGATTTCATGAATGTGTGTGGTGGTATCAATGAGGTGTGTTGCTGGTCGCAGTGGGCTGTGCCATGGCTTTAATTGGGTTGTGCTTTGGCTCCAGTGAATGGTACTGTTGGTGTCAGTGAGGTTTGCTGTGGGTGTAAGGGAGGGTTGGGTCTTAGTGGGGTGTGCTGTGGGTTGCAGTTTGTGTGACAGGTTTCAGGAATGAGTGTGGTGGGCTTAATGAGGTATGTTGCTGGTCGTAGTGGGGGTGTGCCGTGGCTTAAAGTCGAATGTGCTTTGGGTCCACTGAATGATACTGTTGCTGTCAGTGACATTTGCTTTGGGTCTCAGTGAGGTTTGAGTCTGAGTGGGGTGTGCTGTGGTTTGTGTGGTAGCATTAAGGGATGTGTGCAGTGGTCTCAATGAGGTATGCAGCTGGTTCCAGTGGGGCATACCATGGCTTAAAGTTGGGGTTGCTTTTGGTTCAATGAATGGTACTGTGGTTCTCAGTGTTTTTTGCAGTGGGTCTCAGTGAGGTTTGGGTCTGAGTGTGGTATTCTGTGGGTCTCAGGTTTGTGCAGTGATTTTTAATGTTTTTTGTTTTTTTTTTATGGTGGTTTCAATGAGGTGTGCTGCTCATCCCAGTGGGAGTGTGCCTTGGCTTAAAGTGGGGTGTGCTTTGGATACAGTGAATGGTACTGTGGGTCTCAGTGAGGTTTTCTGTGGGTCTCAGTGAGGTTTACATCTGAGTGGAGTGTGCTGTGGGTTGCAGATTTGTACAGTGGGCTTCAGAGATAAATGTCGTGGTCTTAATGAGGTGTGCTGCTGGTCACAGTGGGATGTGCAATGACTTAAAGTGGGCTGTGCTTTGTGTCTTGTGAATGGTGCTGTGGGTCTCAGTGAGGATTGCTTTGGGTCTCAGTTTGATTTGTGTCTAAGTGGTGTGTGCTGTGGGTCATAGGTTTGTGCAGTAGGTTTCAGGGATGTGTGCAGTGGTTTCAATGAGGCATGCTGCTGTTTGCAGTGGGGTGTGCCATGGCTTAAAGTGGGCTGTGCTTTGTGTCCAGTGAATCGTACTGTGTGGGTCTCAGTGAGGTTTGCTGTGGGTCTCAGTGATGTTTGGGTCTGAGTGGGGTATGTTGTGCCTCTAAGGTTTGTGCAGTTGGTTTCAGGGATGAGTGTGTTGGTCTCAAAGAGGTGTGCTGCTGGTTGCAGTAGGCTATGCCATGGTGTGCTTTGGGTCCAGTGAATGGTTCTGTGGGTCTCAGTGAGGTTTTCTGTGGGTCTCAGGGTGCTTTGGGTTTGAGTGGGGTGTGCTGTGGGTTGCAATTTTGTGGGGTAGGTTTCAGGGATGTGTGCCATGGTCTCAATGAGGTATGTTGCTTGTTGCAATGTGGTGTACCTTGGCTTAAAGTGGGTTGTGCTTTGGGTTCAGTGAATGGTGCTGTTGGTGTCAGTGAGGTTTGCTGTGGGTCTAAGGATGATTTGAATCTGAGTGGGTTGTGCTGTGGGTCTCAGGTTTGTGTGGTGGGTTTCAGGGATGTGTGTCATGGTCTCAATGAGGTGTGCTGCTGGTCAGAGATGGGTGTGTCGTGGCTTAAAGTGGGATGTGCTTTGGGTCACAGTGGTTCTCTGGGTCTCAGTGATGTTTTCTGTTGGTCTCAGTGAGATTTCGGTCTGAGTGGAGTGTGCTGTGAGTCGCAATTTTGTGTGGTGGGTTTCAAGGATGTGTGTGGTGGTCTCAAAGAGGTGTGCTGCTGGTTGTAAGGAGGTGTGCTATGGCTTAAAGTAGGGTGTGCTGTGAATCTCAGTGAATTGTACTGTGGGTCTCAGTCAGGTTTTCTCTGGGTCTCTGTGAGGTTTGGGTTTGAGTCGGTTGTGCTGTGGGCCACTCTTTGGTGTGGTGGGATTCAGTGATGTCGGGGGTGGTCTCACTGAGGTTTGCTATGTTTAGCACTATGGTTTGCTGTGGGTTAAAGTGGGCTGTGCTGTCGATCTAAGTGAATTGTGCTATGGGTCTAAGTCAGATTTGTTGTGGGTCTCAATGAGGTTTGCTGTAGGGTTCAGTGAGGTTTGTATCTGAGTGTGGTGTGCTGTGGGTTGCAGTTTCCTGCAGTGTGTTTCAGGGATATGTGTGGTGGTTTCAGTGAGGTTTGCTGCTGGTCGCAGTGAGGTGTGCTGCTGGTCGCAATGGGGTGTGCTGTGGCTTAAAGTGGGGTGTGCTTTGGGTCACAGTGAATGGTGCTGTGGGTTTCTGTGAGGTTTGCTGTGGGTGTCAGTAAGGTTTGGGTCTGAGTAGGGTGTACTGTGGTTTGCAATTTTGTGTGGAGGATTTCAGGGATGTGTGCAGTGGTCTCAATGTTGTGGTCGCATACTATTAAGTCGTCACTTAATGTGGGATGTGGTTTGGGTCACAGTGAATGGTACTGTGGGTCTCAGTGAGGTTTGCTATGGATCTCAGTGAGGTTTGGGTCCTAGTGTTGTGTGTTGTGAGTCACAGTTTTGTGCAGTGGGTTTCAAGGATATGTGTGATGGCCTCAACGAGGTGTGCTGCTGGTCACAGAGGGGTGTGCTGTGGCTTAAAGTGGGGTGTCCTTTGTGTCACAGTGAATGTTACTGTGTGTCTCAGTGAGGTTTTCTGTGGGTCTCAGTGAGGTTTGGGTCTGAGTGGGGTATACTGTAGGTTGCAGGTTTTTTGCGGTGGGTTTCAGGGATGTGTTTTGTGGTCTAAATGTTGTGGGCTGCTGTTCACAGTCTGATGTGCTGTGGCTTAGAGTAGGGTGTGCTTTGTGTCACAGTGAATGGTACTTTGGGTCTCAGTGAGGTTTGCTGTAGGTCTCAGTGAGTTTTGATGTATGACTCAGTGAAGTTTGGGTCTGAGTGGAGTTTGCTGTGGGTCACAGTGAATTGTACTGTGGCTCTTAGTGAGGTTTCCAGGGGGTCTCAGTGAGGTTTGAGTCCGAGTTGGGTGTGCTGTACATCACAGTTTTGTTTGGTGGGTTTCAGTGATGTGTGCGGGTCTCACTGATATGTGCTGTGGGTCACTGTGATGTGTACTGTGGGTTAAAATGGGGTGTGCTGTGGGTCATAGTGAATTGTACTTTGGCTCTCGGTGAGGTTTTCTGTGGGTCTTCATTAGGTTTGGGTCTGAGTGAGGTGTGCTCTGTGTCACAGTTTTCTGCTGTTGGTCTCATTGATGTGTGCGGTGGTCTCACTGAGGTGTGCTGTGGGTCACTGCTGTGGGGTGTGCTTTGGGTTAAAGAGGGGTGTGCTGTGGGTCTCAGTGTATTGTACTGTGAGTTTCAGTGAGATATGCTGTGGGTCTCCGTGAGCTTTGGGTCTCACTGGTGTGTGCTGTGGGTCAGTTTTGTGCTGTGTGTCACACTGAGGTTTACTGTCAGTCTTAGTCTGGTTTGGATCTGAGTGGGGTGTGTTCTTGGTTGCAATTTTGTGCTGTGGGTCTCAGTGATGAGTGTGGTGGCCTCACTGAGGTATGCTGTGGGTCACAGTGGGATGTGCTGTGGGTCAAAGTGGAGTATGCTGTGAGTCTCAGTGAATTGTTCTATGGTTTTCAGTGATGTTTGTCTGAGTGGTGTGTGCTGTGGGTCGCAGTTTTGTGCTGATTGTTTTGTGCTATTGTGCGGTGGTTTCACTGAGGTGTCCCATGGGTCACAGTGGGTTGTGCTGTGGGTTAAAATGGGTTGTGCAGAGGATCTCAGTGAATTGTGCTGTGGATCTCGGTGAGATTTGATGTGGTTCTCAATGAGGTTTGTATCTGAGTGGGTTGTGCTGTGGCGTCACAGTTTCGTGTTGTGGGTCTCAGTGATGTGTGCAGAGGTCTCACTGAGGTGTACTGTTGTTTGCAGTAGGGTCTGCTGTGGGTTAAAGTGGGGTGTGCTGTGGCTCTTAGTGACTTGTGCTGTGGGTCTCCATGAGGTTTGCTGTGGGTCTCAGTGAGGTTTGGGTCTGAGTGGGGTGTGCTGTGGGTTGCAGTTTTGTACAATGGATATCAGTGATTTGTGCAGTGGTCTCCCTGAGGAGGTGTGCTGCGGGTCTGAATGGGGTGTGCTGTGGGCTTTCTATTATTAAGAAGGGAATGTTTCAGGTCTTTAGGACAAGCGGGATAACGTAAGTGACATTCATACTCACTGAGTACATGCCAAAAGCTTTCACATGTATCACCTTTTCCCCCCCTGCCCCTCTCCCAACACCCAAGCAATTTACCTAGTACCTCAGGGCAGGTGATCCCTTATCTGCTAATTGGGGGGTTGAAGGGTAATAATTTTACTGTCGGAACTTATTGAGGTACAGTGAAGTTTCATAAAGTGCCTTGTACACATCCTCTAAATAGTGCCTATAATTTTAACACTTCCCCCAGAATAATGGTACTATCTCCAGTTAAGATACAAGGTCTACCACTTGTCAGAATGTCAACAGTCTATAGAGAGACATGATTCCAACCCAGGTTTCTATTCACAAAACTGAGAGCCTTTCTACTGTATCTGTCACCTCTAAAAGGAATTTGCCAAGTGTTGTTTTTTAAGACTATTGAATGACTGGTACTAGCAGTTGGTGTAATGGCTATGTCATTGGACTCCCATGTAGTTAACTGCTGTTGAGTCCTGGATCCAGTGGCTTAAACTCATGCTGCATGCATGTGCATGTGTGCCCAAGATCCTGAGAGGAGAATGGAGGAGAAGGGATTGTGGTGTGGCCATCCACCCTGGGGAGTGATTTCTCGCTTTCTCTCTGTCTCTTTCTGCCTTTCTGGTGAGCGCATGCACCCTATAGCAAAAACCTCTCAAAAAAAAAAAAAATAGGAGGATATTGAATGACCAGTACAGCAAGCAAACTCTCAGTAAGTCTTGAGATTCATATTGGACCATAATGTAG
>NW_006159803.1:5535190-5564421 GCF_000334495.1 Tupaia belangeri chinensis | reverse complement strand
AACTTTCCAGGGAGCTAACAATTTATGTAGAAATAGGCCTCCCATTTATTTCCATGCACCCAACCCTGGTGACATAGAGACTTTATCATATCAGAGTAGCTTAATAGGTCTGATCATGGCAGCAAGAGGGGTGCTTTGCTAATAGAATATTAGCAAAAACTTCTCAGTAACTTTCTCCCCTTGTTCTGCTCCTGGATGAGCTTAAAAGAAGTGTTTTTCTTCATTCTGTCGCAGACCATCCCCAGGCTGCCTCTTTGTTTTGGTTCTAGTTTTCACCTCCTTGGCAACAGGCATTCTGGGCCCTCAGCCTGCCAGGATTCCAGGATGTTTCTGGCAGGCATCAGAAGAGGGAGGGTATCCCTTGGCCTGTCTCCTTGACTAGTTTATTCTGTGAACATCCTCAGTGGGAGCTGGCACATGGTCAGCTGTGAATCAGAGGATCCATCCTTCCCCGGGCTCTGCCCCTACCCTAACTCTGCTCCTACCCTGGATCCGTAGACCTTAGGTTCTGGGCTGATAGAGTAGAGAACACACATAAACCAAGGTGCCAATCTAACTGCAGTTCGCTTCTGTCTCTTACCAACTTCTGTGTTAGGCTGTTGCTGATCAAAAACCTCTTGATCAGATAGTTAACTTTTTATTTTAATCATGATGTCTTTAATTAAAATAAGTATCACCGAGCACATTATAAATTTGAGCCACTGTGTGTTACATAGGCTATCTTGTATGATTCTCACAAAACCCATCCAGTGCACCAGAGCTCAGATGGGGAATAATTTGCTAGATCATACAGTTTGTGAGTGGAAGGGTAGGGTTTAAACCCTCATCTGACTGACTATAAGGCTAGCATTCTCATTAAGTATAATGTATTTCCTCCCTCTGATTCTGTTTGTGGCTTTCTGGGCAGAATCCATGCTTAGGGAACTTCTTAGTACCATCATCTTTGTTGTTCTGGCCCTTGGATTTAGAGAAGACTGTTTCCCAAGAAACTGATGCAAAAGAGCCAGTCCCAGGATATCTTCCTGTGGCGATTAGTCTTATCCACTCTCTGCACTGGAGCACAAATCTCTTTTTCAATAATAATGAATGATGAAAATGGGCTCTGATGCCTGATAGATGTGCAGTCTCCTGTCTCATTTGCCAGGCTTGCCAATTCAATTGGCCATTTTCAGCATGAATACACAGGGACTTTTGACTCACTGCATGGGGAATTGTGATGCCGGAATCATTTCTTTTTTTATTTTTAAATCAAGGCAACTATGGGGAATTGAATTTGAACTGAAAGGGATGAAAAGATAAAATGCAATTTCTGGTTTGAAATTATTTTTTAAACTCCTCAGCGGGATGGATTTTCACTCTTGGCAGGTTTTATTTTATCAAACACGTAGGCTTGGCAGCTCTGCCCAGAGCCCATTCTAAGGCACCACTATGGAGAAGCTGCCTTTCCACTTACATTTTTTATTTTCTTGTCAACTCCCAGTTCTTTCTACTCCTCTCCTCCAGGAACCTTGGGTTCTTGAGCCTGGCACGTGCCTCCAACATAGCCTGTTTAGACTAGGTCAGGAACTGAACCCAGATTGCCCATGTGGTCTCTGCCTCTGTGCAGCAGTACCTTACCTAGCAAAATGTGCCACCATGGCTTAGTCAGAAATGTTTTATCTATATCTATAGTAATGCTTTTTTCCCCCACTGTGGGGTGTGTGTGGGGTGGATCGGGTGGTGGTATAGGGTATAGCATGGTGTGGTGTGATGCAGTGTGATGCAATGTGGTGTTTCTAGACAGGGTCTCAATGTCATGGTCATCTTGCCTGGGACTACAGGCTCATGACACCATGCTGGCTTTTTAGGGTGGGCCAGGAATAGAACTGAGCCTCCTATGTGATCTCAGCCTGTTAAGCATCAGTGTCCAGTGTGTGCTGCTGCACTGAGTCAGCTCCTTGTTCTTTGAACAGAAATAAACATAAAATTCATATGAGAGTCTATTGAAACTATTTTTTTTAAAGTTTCTTTTTTCCATGAGCAAGAGAGAGAGAAAAATATATATAGAGAGATACCAACTTCAACAGGGTCTTCATGTTGCAATTTATTTCTGAGTTGAGCTAGTTTGGGATTATGGGCTTGTGAACACCCAGCATGTTCAGAGAGGTTTCCAGACATGAGCCTGAAGCCTTCCCATGGGTCAGCCTTACAGAACGTCGCATTCCTGTTGTACCATGACTGGTGCCTACTACAGTTTAACCAATCTCCTTTTAATGCACATTTAGGTAGTTTGTATAACTTAGCTAGTATAAAGAGTGCTGCAAAGAGCATTTTTGTTCTTGTGACTTTCTACTGTTTTTATTGCCACATTACTCTCTCATATGCCCACACAGCATACGTGGTGTGGTATCTGGTTTTTTTCTTGCCAATAATAGGCATTATCTAATGTTTTCATTTCTTCTATTTTTATTGTTGAAACTGGTATCTCATCATTATCAAATTTCTTTTCTTCAGTGATAAACAATATAATTATCTTTCTTGTATTAAGGAGGTCATTGTTTTACTTTTTATATGTATACACTGTATGTTTATATTCTCTGGCCATTATTCTATTGAGGTGGTCTTGTTTCTTATCAATGTAAAATTCTAAATTTAAGGGACTTTACTCTTTATCAATGATGTAAATATTCTCCCTAATTTGCCACTTGTCTTCTGACTGTGATGGGTTTTGTTATATAAAACTTAAAAACTTTTATCAGTTGAAATTCATGGATACTGGTTTTTATGTCATACTGGAAAATCACTGCTACAAGATTATATTTTAATGTTCCACATTTTCTTCCTGTTCTAGCGAAGTATTGTTTTCTAAACTTAAGTCTTTGACCAATCAGGAATTTATTTTTAGTAGCACACATGAAGTAGAAATTAAGTGTAAGGTTTTCTGAGTAATCAGCCAGTAATCTCAACACTATTAATGCGTTTCCTTTACAAGTGTTTTTGTGTCTATTTCCAGACTTATTCCATTCTACCGATCTGCTTGTCTACACTTGTAGTACTGTCAAATTCTACAAATTACTGATTGTACTCCAATAATTTAAGGTCATTCTCCAAAATCTATTGTGCTTCTTTTTATAAATTTTCTGGCTATATCCCCATGTTAAGGTTTTGCTAATGAATGTTGAAATCATTTAGCAGATTCCAAAAAAAAAAATTACTGTTAGGATTTTGATTATACTCAAATGGATGTTATACATTAAATTATGAAGTATTATGATTCTTAAAATGTTGGATATAACTGGAGCTGCAGGTGGCATGGTAGTTAAAGGTGCTAGATTCCCACATGCTGACTGTGGTTTGAGTCCTGGACCTGGCAGCTTGCTTTCTCCCTTCCCCTTTCTCTGTCTCTTGTTCTCTCTCTGGTCAAATTAAAAAATAATAATAACAAATGAAATTAAATAAACAATTATTTTAAAAGGAATGTTAAAAAATGTTGGGCATAACTATGGAAAGTATGACTTTTCAGTAATTAAAACTTTTTTATCACTAATTTTCTCCTATAGGTTTTATTCATGTATTTTATTCACTTCTTCAGTTTATTTCTAGATATTTTATATTTTTGTGGAAATTATAAGTAAAATATTTTTCTCTATTTTCTGGTCATTTTATATGTTGATTATTTATATTATTTTTCAACCATAGTGGTCATACCTTGGTTTATAAAGAAAGATGCATTAAGTGTTTTATTTTATAATCTCTTGCCTATTTGAAAAATTCTACTGGTTATCTTTACATTCAAAAGAAAATGTGAGTTATGTATTATTTTATTTTGTAATGCTAAATATTAAGGAGCCATCACTTTTATTCATAATTGAATTTTTCGGTGGGAGATGAAGGATGCTGGAATTTGGCATTTTTTATGAATTCTAATAACAATAGGAATATATCTTAGAGTTGATTGTTCCATATCATTTTTTTCCTTTTATGCAATGTACTATGTTAATTGGTATAGATTGTAGATTTCTTTTGTTTCAGGGAAATTTTCTTCTCAGGTTTTTTGAATTTTTTCCCTTCCAATTCTTATTTTTTTCTGTCACCAATTTAAAATATATTTGGTTTGTCTTCTATTGGTTTACAAATAATTTACTCTCAAATAGCATTTTTTTTGAGAGGTTTTTGCAATAGGGCACACGCACTCACCAGAAATACAGAGACAGATAGACAGACAGAAAGCGAGAAAGCACCCCCCAGGGGGGATGGTCATGCCACAATCACTTCTCCTCCAATCTCCTCTCGGGATCTTGGGCATGCATGCACACCCGCCTGGCATGAGTTCTAAGCCACCAGGTCCAGGACGTGAACCGCCGTCGACTACGTGGGTATCCAGCGACATAGCCCTTACGCTAACTGCTGGTTCCCAGGTTTGCTAATATTTTTGATATCTGTTTTTCTTTTTTATTGTTGTTATTGTTTCAAATCTGTCCTCTGTGTCTTTGTGTTTTTTTTTTTCAGTTGGTGTCTATTCTAATATTTTGCTATTTGAACCTGTATTTCATTATTTCTATAGCTTTATTTCTTTCTTCAATTCTCCCCTAATGTTTCCTACTCATTATCAATGAATTATCTTGACTATTGTCTCTTCCTTATTCTCTTTTCCCTCTTTCTTGAGCTCCTTCTTTTAAATCCTGCATTTCCCTCTAACTAACCAATGTCCATCGAAAAGTGTTCCAAATCTTCTTCTTTGATGAGGTAGTCATTTTTGGAAATTTGTTATTTATATTTGTATTTGATTGGTTTCTTTTCTCTTTTTCTGTTTTTAATCTAAGTTTATAGCTAATGCTGGCTCATTTCTGCTAATGAGTATCCCTTCAATGGATGCGAGTCCATGTGAGAGAGCTGTTTACTAGAGAACTGTGTTGTGGTGGAGGATCCTTAGGAAGGGTGGGTGGGAGCTTCAAGTCAGGTGTGTTGTCTCTCAGTGCCTTTCCACGCCATCTTCTGCCTCCTCTGCCTGGGTAGACATCTATTCAACTTTTGGTGTTGTTTCTTTAGAGTAAGACTGAGAAAGGAAAGATGTACACTGAAGCCCTCTAGGCAACAGGAGTTCTCTGTAATGATTTATCATGTCTGAGTTGACTTTAATCAAAAGATGTAAACCTGTCCACATACACTTTCTCTCTTCCTGCCATACTTCCATCCACAGCTTTCAGAGGTGCTCACCTGTGCAGTGCGTCCTCCCCTGATTTTCTGCCGTGGAATGTGGAGTGGATTCAGGGATGCTCCTGGGGTCCGCTCACACCCATAGGCATAGAAGTTTGTGTTAACAATCAGTGTGTGGGTCTTTATGCCAACTGCTGTTTGAGAACTCTGTATTCTGCACAATATCCATTGGTGTGTGCTTTTTATTTTTTAGAAGTTTTAAGTTTCTAATAGTTTTTGTTTGTGGGCTCATGAACTTTGTTTTTCTTTAATTTTGGTGAAGTTGGTATTTTTTCCTCTTTTAAAAATTCTTTTTAGATTTTATATTGGCTTCAGGGAAGGGAAGGAAATATTATGTTCTTCACTCTAAGACTTTAAGATGAAGCCCCTTCAAATCTAGTTCTAGTAAATGAAAGTATAAAAGAACAAAATATCAACCTTTGTGTTTTACAGTTAGAAGAGTTGGTCACAGGTGTCGGGATCCATGAAACAGCAATGTTTTGAATAGCTTAGTTGCTGTGTAACCCTCATGTCTTACGTGGCAACCGAGTCTCAGGAGAGAGGACACTTGTAGTCCAGCTTTCCCAGCTTCCCTTTATTCTGTGCTACCAGCAGTTTTCTGAATTTTTCTCAAGGAAAGTGTCTTCATGCTTTGATGTTTAGTGTGATGTCAGTCATAGGGAAAACCAGGGACACCAGCACCTGATCCAAGGCAAGCAATCCTCTGCAGATTAGAATCTAGAAAACCACGATGCAGAAATCAGAGAAGGAGCCTTTTGGCTGACTTTAGAGAAACTGCCTGTAAGTTACTACCTCTGAGGTCCCCCAGAGGGGCCTTGCTTCCTATCTCTTCCAAGGTCAGATCTTTTGACAATTCATTTGATTAATTTGTGTCCTTTCAATGAATTATCTTCTTTTGTTTGTATATTTAAGAGGAGGTTTCTGTTTATCTCAGATATTCTAATTAGTGCATTCATGGAGGTGATGGAATCTGGCCAAGGCATGGTGCCAACAGGTGGCAGAGCTGGGATATGACCCTCGATCTTTTAACTGTGATTTGTGACCTTTCTTCTGTGCAACACTTCAGGGGAACTATTGAGAGATACATAATAATCATGTCTTGAGACTGGATTGGGTCTAGATTGAACATTACTTCAGTGTAGTTAGACAGGCAGGGCTCAAACGGGAAGGGCAGAGGACCAAAAATCTGAGGGTGAAAGTGTGTGTGTGTGTGTGTGTGTGTGTGTATGGGATAGATAGGGAGTGAGGGGACAGTGATACTGTGGGTGGGAAGGTCCCCATAGACACAAATGTGAGCTGGAAACAGGAAGAGAGTTGTCAGAAGTGAGGCCCTGCCCCACTGGCCTGTAATTTGAGGTAACTCTCTCTTTTATCTACCCATTGACTGACTAGGAGCAGCAGGACAACTTTGAGTGCTAGACACACATCTGGATTGGAAGTCCTGGTTCAGAAACCATTCTTTCTGTGACATTGGGCAAGTTCCTACACTGTTGCACATCTTGATTTTCTCAGCTATAAATTGGAGTTAATTGTATCCACCTCAGAGTTGTCGTGGGGTTAGAGATGAAATATGAAAACTGTCCAAGTGCCTTTCCTGCTAGATTATAGGAGCTCAACTCAGTCTTCAGCCTGTCCCCACTCCAGGCCATCCTCTGCAATCTGCCCGTCTTCCCTCTACACACAGTCCTCGCTGTGCCTTTTGCTGCCACACAATCTGTCATGTATCCTGAGCTGTCCCTGCCTCCCTTTCCAACCTCATCCCTACCACCCACCCAAGTTACATGAAACCTCTATTTATTTCTAGATTCTGTCCAAGTTCTTTCAAGTTACATCTATATGATGTTCTCTCTGCCTACATACTCTTTGCTTTTTCCTGCGACCCACCTCTGACCTCCCTCAGTGGAGTTAAATACACATCTAGGTTTGAATCTAAGCTTCAGAAACAGTCACTCCCTACACATCTCTCTCTCTCTATCTCTCTCTCTCTCTCTCCATCCCTCCCTCCTCTCTCCCTCTCTCTCTCTCTCTCTCTCTCTCACACACACACGTCACCCTCTGCCTGAGATCTTTCTTGTCCCCTCAGACAGAGTTAGGGGTGCTCTCTTGTGACTGTAGCATTTTGTGGATATCCTTACTACAACACTATTTGGAAAGACTGGGAAGTCATAACTAATTTCTTTAATATTTGTTACGATTATTAAGAATAATAGCTTATTAAGACCTCCCAATGAGACTGGCACTCTGCTTTCACATACCTCTTAATATCCTCCTGATAATTCTATCGGCCAGTGCTACAGACTCAAGACAGAGCAGCCCAGAGGGAGTAACTGCCTTATTCAAGAGTTCCCAGTCAAGTAGTGGTGACTCCAGGTTCTATCTTATTCCACAATCCATGCTTCAGCATCTGAGAAGAATGAAAGAAAAACTGTCAGCAAACAGAGATGTTCACATTCTATGCAGAAGGAAAGAGAAATCAACATTAATTAGCCTGTCTCTATTCAGGTACATATGTGATTTCCGTCAGACTTTTTGAAGATCAACCTCAGACAATGCCAGTGTGAAACTGTTGGAGGGAGAATTGAGCGTGCACTGACTCGTGCCTGGTCCTATTAAGATGCATTTCTGTCTAATGAAGTGTTAAAGCCAAATGCGTATGATTCCCCAGCTGTCCTCCATGGTCCCATCTCTACCTGTGCTGTAGAAAATGCAGACTGTCCATATCTACCAGGAGCCATTTCCATCTGTGTTCCTGCCTGAGCCTGCGTGTCATCCAATCACCTGCTGAGGTGAGACTTAACCTGCTACATAAAGCCATCATTTCTTCATTTCTCCATTCACTCTGTAGTATGTATTGAACACTTACTATGTGTTGAGCATCTTGGGCTGTCCAGAGTCTCCACAGGAGCACAGGGATATGACACAGCACTCTTTTTTCTTTTAGGCTGTAAAACACATAAAGTAATGCTTGAGTAAATATCTCCCTTCACTGAGGCTGATTCCTCTGGGTGTCTTGTGCCATTCTCCTTCACCTCGGGGCACTGATGATGTTACTACCCACATGACTGTAACATTTTCCATTTGCTCTCCATCCCTCCCCTCACACTCTCTCTGGCTTCTTTGTTACTGGCTCCTCTTCTGTGTATCCCTTAGATATTGGTGCCCTGCAGTCTACCTTCAGTCCCTTCTCTCTTTTCATCCTGCATGTCTTCACTGGTGGCCTTCTCCATAGCCATGACTTCAGTGAGTGGGTAACAAGCTGATGCTCTCAAATGTCTCTCACACAGACCTGCATATCTAACTACCTGTTGGAAATCTCTACTTCCACATCTGAACAGCTTCTCATACTGGATGTGACCCATGTGGAATCCATATTTTCCCCACACCCTTACTTCTGTGCTTCCCCATGGACCTGCCTGAGTTCTCACTGTACACTCTGGGGTTCCCACTGAGAGCCTATCTATAAACTATCTGCTCAGAGGCATACCTGTCCCTCACACTTACCCACATGTTCCTAATGGCCAGATTGTCATTGCTTCAAATGTTCCCTGTTTTATTTTTATTTGTTTTTTAGTCCCTGTTTTATTTTTGACTCAGAACTTTCAAAAGCATGATGACCTCTCTGTTGAGAATTTTCTTCCCTTCCTCTGCCTTTATACATGGTAATTTTTTACTCACCTTTCAAGTCTTAGCTTAAATATCACTCAAAGAAGGCTTTACACCCCTCTTTTTAGGTGCACCTGTTACACCTGAATTTTTATTCTGTAATAGTCTTCATGTTTACATAATTACTTGACTAGTGTCTATTTCCTCCAGCAGATGAAAACTGCATGAGGAGCACCTCGATCTCACTGTTGCCAGGATACTGTACAATCCTAGACCATGATTCACACTTATAAATATTTGTTGAATGAATGAACATTTTTCTAAAATATCTCCAATTCCTCCAATCTTTCTGCTCACTTATTAATTTGCATATATCTTTATCTTTGGTTCTTATTTGCATAGGGTTATTAGGAGCCAGAAGAAAGAGAAATGGATGTAGGGTCCTGTACTCACTAGAGACAGAACTTTCCTTTGTTGGCTTAACTTTCATGACTGACATAAATAATGGCATTGTAGGGAAATTATAAAATATAAATAAGTAAAAAGAAGAAAATAAAAATCACTTGTAATTCTACAGTTGTTAATATTTGATTATATATTCTCTCAAAGTTTATATTTTATATTCTTTATACATTTATATAAATTTAAATCATTCGCTAAACACTTTTGTAACCTGATTTTTTTTTACTTTTTTTTTTTTTTTTGGACAGGTTTTCGCTATAGGGTGCGTGCGCTCGCCAGACAGGGGGGATGGTCACGCTGCAATCCCTTCTCCATTCTCCTCTCGGGATCTTGGTCATGCACGCACACACGTCCGGCGTGAGTTCTAAGCCACCCGGTCCAGGACGCGAACTGTGGTCGACCACATGGGAGTCCAGCGACATAGCCATTACGCTAACTGCTGGTTCCCAAACCTGATTTTTTTCACTTAACAATGTATTGTTAACATATTGCCACATTGAATAATATAATCTCCAGCATAGGTTTTTGAGGTTTTTTTTTGGGGGGGAGGGAGGTTTTGCCTTAGGATGGATGCACTTACTAGAGAGAGAGAGAGAGAAAGAGAGAGAGAGACAGACAGAAGACAGTGAGATGGAAAGTGAGAAATCACCCCTTAGAGGGATGACCACACCACAATTCCTTCTCCTCCATTCTCCCCCTGGGATCTTGGGTATGAATGCACATGCCCCCAGCATGATTTTCAAGCTGCCAGGTCTGGGACTCAAATCATGGTTGACTGTGACATAACCATCTGCTGGCCCCTCTCCAGCATAGTTTTTTTTTTTAACTATTTATTTAATTTTATTTAATTTTGTCATTATTATTATTTTTTGATTTACTACAGGACACATGCACTTATAAGACAGAAACAGAGAGAGCAAGTGAATGAGAATGCAAGCCACCAGGTCCAGAATGCGAACCATGGTCAGCCATGAGGGAGTCTAACGCCTTTAACCACCGTGCCACCTACTGGCACCCTAGCATAGTTTTAATGACTGAATTAAATGAATGCCATTATACAAAATAATTTTATATAACCAATTATTTATTGGTGGCCATTACACTTTAATCGTATTATGGACAATGTAAACTACCTTATCTTTTTTTTTTTTTTTTGGGGGGTTTTTGTTAGAGGGTGTGTGCCCTCGCCACAAGTTTTTTCTATAGGGTGTGTGCACTCGCCAGAAAGACAGAGACAGAGACAGAGAGACAGAAAGTGAGAAATCACCCCCCAAGGGGGATGGCATGCCGCAATCCCTTCTCCTCCACTCTCCTCTGGGGATCTTGGGCATGCATGCACACGCGCCTGGCGTGAGTTTAAGCCACTGGGTCCGGGACTTGAACCACAGTTGACTACATGGGAGTCCAGGGACATAGCCATTACACTAACTGCTGGTCCTGTAAACTGCCTTATCTAAATCTCTCTGCACATCCATGATTATTTCATTAAGGTAAATTCCTAGAAATGGAACAGCTATTGGCTTGTTGGAATAGTCATGATGCATTTTTGCATAGAAAAGTATGTCAGAATTTTTCTGACAACCTAGTAGATTACAGGACATGCTTGTTTCAAACCTTTTAAATATACATTTCCTCATTGCCCCTAAAACTTTCAAGTATGTATATTCCTTCCAGCAGGTTATGATGAGGTTCTTCTAGAGGAATTTAGTCTTTCAGAGTCCTTCCCCTGACTCACCTACTTGCTTCTGAGATTGACTTGACCAGCCTATCCTTTCAGTACATTCAGTCAAATAGGTAGCGTGCTCCGTTCTTGGCCACTTCTCCTTGCATTTCTCTCTTTCTCTCTCTAACAGATTCTGATTATTTTCAAATGAGTGTGCACATATTCTGGGGTCTATCTGATGAACAGTATGCTGGTATCTCTTCTACCTAGATGCCTAGCCCTTCCCTTCACTGGAAGGAAGCCCCACAGTCCATCTCATAATAAATAAGTATAAACTCTCATCTTTCATGTATCATTGTTTAATATCCAATTTAGAAAAATTAAAGTCCCCTATTTACATGAAAAGGAAGAAATCTTTTATAAGAGTAAGGGGTGATTACCCAGTACAATAGTTACCTTTCTTTTAGCATTGAGGGAAGCTGCAGTATTTGCAGGCGAATCTTTCCTCTCAGAGCAGTGTGAAGAAGAGGCGAGAGAGTAACCCCCAGATGGACCAAAGCCTGTGTGCCGCTGCATTTCCTGCGTCCAGTGCCTATGTCCCACCGTGGTTGCCACCATGCCCAAGAGAAAGGCTGAAGGGGATGCTAAAGAAGATAAAGCCAAGGGGAAGGACGAACCACAGGGAAGATCTGCAAGGTTGTCTGTGAAACCTGCTCCTCCAAAGCCAGAGTCCAAGCCTAAAAAGGACCCTGCAAAGAAGGGAGAGAAGATACCCAAAGGAAAAAAGGGAAAAGCGGATGCTGGCAAGGATGGGAATAACCCTGCAGAAAATGGAGATGCCAAAACAGACCAGGCTCAGAAAGCTGAAGGTGCTGGAGATGCCAAGTGAAGTGTGTGCATTTTTGATAACTGTGTGCATTTTTGATACTTCTGGTGACTGTACAGTTTGAAATACTTTTTTTTATCAAGTTTTATAAAAATGCAGAATTTTATTTTACTTTTTTTTTAAAAAGCTATGTTGTTAGCACATAGAACATTTCATTGTTGTTTTTTGGAGAAGAGGCATTTGTCACAAATAGAATGTCTCTGAGGCTGGATTTATGTATTTATTTTTTTGAGAGTTTTTTTTTTTTTTGCTATGGGGCGTGTGCACTCGCCAGCCAGACAAAGAGACAGAGAGATAAGAAATCACCCCCGAGGAGGGATGGCCACACCACAATCTCTTCTCCTCCATTCTCCTCTCAGGATCTTGGGCATGCACGCACACGCACTCAGCGTGAGTTTTAAGCCATCGGGTCCGGGACATGAACCGCGGTTGACTACATGGGAGTCCAGCAACATAGCCATTACGCTAACTGCTGGTCCCGAGGCTGGATATATTTTGACAACATCTTTCCCTTCTAGTTTGAAAGACTTCCTCTTGACTCCCCACAGGAGGGATTCCCTGACACACACAGACACCATGACACAGATGTCTTGTGATGTTGAATACTTAACATTTGTTTTTATGACCTCTCCCTCTCTGCCTTCAGCATAGACTTAACTCCCTTAACCCAGAGACTTGTTGTGTCCTGACCACAGAAAATTGGTTATACCAGTATCTCAGGCAATCTGGACTTTCCAACGACATTGAGGTGGCATCCTTCAAAAGAGCAGCAGTTCCTTTTGTGTATTGTTGGATCTTCAGGTTGATAATTTGGCCATTTTCATTTCCCGAAAGTCAGGGTCGGCTTGTGAAGTTGTTAAACAACATGCCCAATGTAAAATGTCAATCAACCCTCACTCTAAACTTGTCCTGTTCAGAGCATCAAATGAAGACTTCATTGGGTTTTATATTGGCTTTCTGATTTTGGTAGTCCATTGAAGAAGAGAGTTTGAGAGTTGTTGTATACTGTTAACGATTGTCTGCCCATGTCCTGCCTGAAATACCATGATTGTTTATGAAAAGTATCTTTAATAAAGCTGGATACAGTATGGCTTGGTAAAAAAAATTTTTTTCCTCTCAAAACATAGCAACATTCCTTTCCTCTATATAAAATTCAGTGCTTGTTATGCTAAAAACCTTTACCTATAATGTACCAATTAATCCACACAACAGACAACATGAGCAGGTATGATTATTTAATTTTACCTATAAATAAAATAAGGTTTAGAGTGACTCATTTGTAAAGCATCTGCTGAGTGCCTACCACTGCACTTAGCAACATGCGAGTTACTGGTGGTCTTAAGAGTACCTTCACTGAAGCAAAAACCTGATCAGAGTGTGTTCAACAAAGAATAGGCAGAAATTATTTAGCAATACTGATTATTTCATATAGACTCAAAGAGTTTTGATATAAAGGGAAAGGGCAAAGGGAACCAGTAGTTAGTGTAATGGCTATGTCGCTGGACTCCCACGTAGTCAACCGCGGTTCGCGTCCCGGACCCGGTGGCTTAAAACTCACGCCGGGCGCATATGCGTGCGTGCCCAAGATCCCGAGAGGAGAATGGAGGAGAAGGGATTGCTGTGTGGCCATCCCCCCTGGGAGGTGATTTCTCGCTTTCTGTCTCTATGTCTCTCTCTGTCTGTCTGGCGAGTGCATGCGCCCTATAGCGAAAATCTCTCCAAAAAAAAAAAAATAGACAAAGAGAAAGGGCAAAGTGGGAGCCATAGTTATAGAAGGCAGTGGGGCCCATTAGCAGCATGGTAGGATGGGAATGGTTGGAATAGAAATGGAGTATTTGATGATGCAGTAAATGAAGGGGATAATGGCATGAGGGAGATTCGAAGAGAACAAAAGAAGTATCAGATAGTCAGCTAGGAAAATATTATGAGTGGGCTAGGGAAGGATGGAATGGTTGCCAAGCAGCATTAAGGATTCCTCTCAAGATGGTAGTCATAAATAATGAGACTAGTTGGTAAGACTATGTTTTTCTCCAATCGTATCCAAATGTATAGGTTCAAGTAAGAGGTAGGTAAAAAGGTGGCTATAACAGGTTTGTTTGTTTGTTTGTTTAGCTAAGAAATTGTGCCAAAGGAGGGGGCATGGGAATGAAGGATATATGCCTTGGAATAATCCCTGAATGATCATGGAATTTAACAATGGATGATGAGTAATGAGAGGCTTTGACATTGATACTGAATGTTACCACATTTGTAGATTGACAGATTAAACATCCAACTAAGAGTCAAAGAATCCATGGAGTTGATGTGGTGAGGAAGGTGGAGAATCTAGTAGAAGATGGTAGTCAGAGAATGGGATGGTTGCAATTGGAAAATGGAAGCGAAGTATGTTTCTCAAGGTCATACAACACTAGCTGCAGAGCTGAGATTTAAACCACATCTCTCTGATCCTAGAGCCCACCCCATCACCAAACAATACACTGAGGACAGGATGAGAGATGCATTAGTTCATAGCGGTACAGTTGGCCTTATGGTACCATCCATGCAAATGAGACCCCATAGCTTTCTATAGGTAAATATTTAAGTACTGCGTGAGAACAGTAATGCAAAATTTCTTCTTCCTTTCTCCTCCCCTCCTGCTTCTTACAGAAATAGTAACTGGTTCAGATGAGCTGGGCTGGTTCCATGGCGAACATATGTTTGCCGATGAAGGGAAACAGACAAAGCCGGCTAATGTGAAATGTGAGGTCCCTGATGCGTTTGAGGTTTAAATATCAGTTTCTGGTGTTTGTGCCTGCATGGTTTTCTCCACGAAACTGATTATTATCTTTCTAGCTCAATATCTCCCATGGGGGTGCTTGGTAAGGGCAGCCATCCTCTGTAGATATTAGCAAATAACAGCAAAACCACAGACAGGTCTCTTGGCATTATGTGCAGCACAAAGTTAAATACAAAACAGACACTGAGGCACGTTGAAATTGTGAGGCAGACTGACGACAGCCCAGGAATGCTGAGATGGAGGCCTAGTATCCTGTGTGACTGCCGACAGTAAGAATGTTAACTCTAAATTTTCTAGATGCTGTCAGATCACAGCAGGGAGTCATGTGTCCTCCCCATAACATTGTCTACGTCATACACACACACCAGAAAATGTGGAAGTGAGTTCAGGCTTTCTGAATGATGTGGGCCTGGAGATCACGTATTATTAGTTTTGAAAGTTCTGATAAAAATCTAATCTCTAGTCATCAGAGCTAACTGATTGTTTAGATGAGGATGATCAGGGAAGCAGTAAGATTTACTCGTATTGTGAATCTTAGATATTTCCGAGTTGCCATCTTTCAGATGGTCACATAATTTGGTGAGTGCTCTTTTTCCCCTGGGCTCATTAGGTAACCTAAGTGCAGGGCCAGCCACGAACCTGTGCCACAGATTCCCTGATACACCCTCAGTGAGAGACACAGGCTCTTGCAAGAGGAGACGGAGAAGCTTGGCTTCTGTCCAAAGGAATTTTATGCCTCATTTATTTCATAGAAAAACATTACTCAACCAGAGATGTGTAATTTAATGCTGGGTTAATCTACAAAAAGAGTAGCAGAAGGGATAGTGCTAGTGTGTGTTTAAGTGTGTGTGTATTTGTGTATGAGTGTGTACATTTTTGTGTGTACATGTGGATATAAGTGCTCTGGAGCGGAGAGCATGGAGCTGGGATACTACAAGAGAACTCATGAAGAATGAAATATGATCAATGGCGGTAAATAAAATATAAATATAAAACAAGGGTTAGGGTTGAGAAGAAGTGTTGGAAGCATCTAGTCAAGTATTTGACTTACGGAAAATAAAACAAGTTAGAAATCTTTCCCTTAGAAGGGAAGTGATTTACCTGAGTTTAGAACATGTTTGGCTCTGGACCAGCCAGGCAGCATGGTGGTTAAGGAGGCTAGATCCCACATGGTTTACTGGGCTCTCCAAATCCTGGACCCAACAGCTTGGAAATTATGCCTGGCATATGTGCATGCATGCCCAAAATCCCAAGAGGAAAATGAAGGAGAAGGTCATTCCCCTTGGGAGGGAGTGCTTTCTCACTCCTTACCCTTTGTAAGCACATGTGCACTATAGCAAATTTAAAAAAAAAAAAGAAGAAGAAGAACAAAATAAAGCACTTTTGGCTCAATAGTGATTATATCTTTAGAAACAATAGTGCCGTGGTAAATCAGGAAGAGGGCTGACCACAGGAAAATTAGTTGTGATAAGAATCTGATGATAACAAGTATAAATTGAACAATTTATGTCCTAGGTACTTCACAAAGGCGCTTCACATACAAATTTATATTACTTAGTCCTTTCGGTAACCAAGTGGGAGGGAGCTGGGGAGAGGGAGCCTGCATCTTCTGCTGTGATGTCTTGTTTAGACCCAACCTTTGGATGACAGTGTAAGCATCATAATAACATAATCTCTTCACTTTCCTCCAAAAAATGTGTGTTCTATGTCTCCCCATTCCTCTGAATTAGAATCTTCTTTTTTAGTTACTCTGAGATGTGTAGTAAATTGTTGCCTTATTTACCCAATATAATTTTTTTTGTAAGTTTTTGCCTTAGGGGCCATATGCTTACTGGAAAGTCAGAGAGACAGAAACAGTGAGAGGGAAAGTGAGGAATCACTCCCCAGGAGGGATGGCCATGCCACAATCCATTCTCCTCTTGAGATCTTGGGCACACATGCACAAGTGCCCGGTGTGAGTTTCAAGCCACAGGGTCTGGTACTCAAACCATGGTCAGTCATGTGAGAGTCCAGCAACGTAACTGCTACACCGTCTGCTGGTTCCAACCCTATAGAATTTTATGACACTAGAAATTTGCCTTATTTGTCTGTAATTGTGTCTTGGTTAATCAGCATCACTCCAACTTCCCCATCCCACCTCCAAAACCTTTTCAACTGCTAGTAGTCATTTGTCAACTCTCTACCTTGATGAATTCATTTTTCCCCCCTTTTTGTGCCTGGCTTATTTTTTTTAAGTTTATTTACTTATTGAGATATAAAGCCTCAGCAGTCTCATACTACGATCCTCCCTCCATCCTTTCTCACAGCCAGTATCACAGGCATATGAATGTAGACACCTGGTACACACAGGTCAACCTGGGAACTGAACCTCAGTCTTCCATATAGCTACCAGCCTAGAAGAGCATTAAAGTACTGCCGTACCACCGTGGTTGTGCCTCTTCTTGTTTTATTTAGCCCTCTTTTGAATGAGCACACTGTTTTAGGGTAATTATACAAAGTAATAATCAATAATGTAATCAATATAGAGTGACTTTTTATGGTTCCCACTGAGCAATTCAATCTGAATGCAGTAATTTTGTATCTAGTAATTTTCTGCACTGTTCCTATTTAAATTTACTAAAATCACATTAGGAAACATTTCCCAGAGAGAAAATCAATCTGACCAAAACCATATTATGACTACTTGGTTCTTGAAGTGAAATTATGTCCAGTTTTGTTTATTGCCACTGAGTCTTGTCTTGACTTAGGGAAACATACTGGGGCCAAACCAAATGCCTTTTTAGAAACTTAATGTTCAAAATATTAGCTCTTTCCCATATGACTTTACCTGTTTCTGAATGTCATCCTTCAAATATGTCCTTTTATCATCCTCCGTTCTACTAATGATACACTGAGGCAAAGAGGGGAGAAAGAAAAGAAGGAAGGAAAGGAGGGAGGACAAGATACAGATGTTATGCACTTATTATGTGTTAAGCAGCAAAGAATGAGTAATGGGACTCAGCAAGCGCCTACTATGTGTAATCAGATTCTGCCTAAGTGGTGGCCACATTGTCCTGCCTTTTAGAGTATAGTCAGTTTCTTTGCATGACCAAGTGCTACCAGCTGTCATACCAACAGGATTGGAGCACTTCGGTGATTGAAATGCAAGTCAGGCTATGAAAGAGAGACATTTGATGTCTCCACTTAACATATACCGAGTGTCCGCACTGTATGGTAGAGACTGAAAGAGTGGAGGACATAAAAGCGTTGAAAATTTTTATGGACACTAGAGACAAAGTGGAAGGAGAGCATGAGAGGGGAAAAGCACAGAAAAAGAAACTTGGGGGGAAAAATAGAGAGGTAAGACATTTGAGGGACATAGATACGGTTTATTCCCTGTTGATGAGGATGTGTATAGTATTCTCAAATGGGCTGAGCTGAGGTGTGTATCATGCTGGGGAAAGTCTCTTTACAATCTAAATGCTCTATAGTGATTGAATATATAAATAATAATAATAATGATAAAAAATTTGCTTACCAAAATAAAAGAGAAAGAAATGCAATGTAAATGATTACATAACACAATTTTCTGCTCTTCTACTTCAAAAGCACTGTAAATATATCATGACACTTGGACTTTAGAAGAGATTCTGACCAAAGAAAACATGAGCATGAATAAGGTGGTCACATGTACGGTCTCATGTTTGAGTCACATTCAGTTCTCACATGACTCACCATTGTTAGCAACAGAAAAAGGATGTGGCCTACTCACATGTGGGTTCTGATATCATGGGTTAACTACCGAAAGTATTTAAATAGCCTTGCTGTGGAATAAATAAATGTAAGCCAGGAATAAGGAGGCCCCAACCCATATGTCAGCCTCAAAAAACACTTAGTATCTTCACACCTCTCTTGCTTTGGGTAGTTTGGTTGATCCAGTCTTTGACCCAGGTGCTAACAATGAGTAGCAAGAATCAAAGGACATTTTGGAAAACTTCTGGAATTGATTCAAAGGATGAATAATTCTCATTGAGAGAGAGAAAGCTTATGTTGCTAGTCAGCACTTATCAAGTGTTTCCTCTCAGTTTTGTGAGACAAAATCCTGTATCTATCACTTGGGGTTAGCTTCAGAAGCATGATGTGGCTGATGCCACTGTTACCCTTTTACATCCCCTTGGGCCCTACATTTCAGTGTCTGTGTTACTAACTTCTAATTTTTGGCATCTCCCTCTCTCTGCATGGGAGTTTTCTCTGACCTCTAGGCACAGTCTGCCCATGGGCATGACAGACTAGAATTGCTGAGACTTGCTGTTTCTAAGAGCCTTCAACCAATGGGTAATGGGAATTGGTGAATGAATTTCTCTGCTTTCTTTACCCCCACTTAAAGAATTCCCAATAGGATCACACTTCACTTGACCACAACAGTTACTTACTTGATAATACATTCTTTTTATTGTTATTATTATTTAGAGAGATTTTTGCTATAGTGCATGTGTGCTCACTAGAGAGACAGAGACAGAAAGCAAGAAGCCATCCCCCAGGGGGGATGTTCACACACAGTCCCTTCTCCTCCATTCCCCTTTTGAGATCTTGCACACATGCCCTGTGTGAGTTTTAAGCCCCTGGGTCCAGAACTAGACCCTCAGATCAGCTAATGGGAGTCCTGTGACATAACCATTATGCCATCTACTGGTCCCAATAGTACAACATTTATTTGTTGCCTTCTTTTCTCCATTCCCTTTTTCATTTTCCTGCAAGTGTTTCCTTGATATGCCTCCCAAATGAAATAAAATAGAAATTTGGATTAAGACACAGGCTCTTTTTTTTTCTTCTTCTTCCCTCCCCCACCCCCAAGTTTCTTTCTTTGATGAATGAGAGAGACAGATATCCTTGGTAGGGTCATATAACTTAGTAATCCACCCCCTCACCAGCCTTCCAGCCACCCAGCCAAGAGCACAGAGGTATGTTTGGTGTGTTAGGTCAACCCAGTATCTGCACACAGGAGCTTTCAATATGGCTCCAGTATTGCACAGAGGTACCCTCCTCCTGCATCACCACAGCTGGCCCAAAACATCTTACCTTAGCAATTTTTCTCATCTTGTTTAAACCAGAAGCTTAGATTATTGCAGCTCTCCTGATCATTGATTATAAACCAGTGTTGAAGATCCAAATGCCCACAGAGACAAGGCAAATTATATAAATGGGAGAAGTAAACTGGATAGATTTTATGCCAACCAGATGGTGCATGCCCTGCCTCAAAAGCCAGCCGCTTTTCAGCTCTAGCCAATCATTGCCATGTGGAAAAGTAGGCCCAGTGTGGCCACATCAAGTTTTAATAAACCAGAAATACAGATTTTTGTGTAGAATCTCTTAATATATAAATATTGGCCACAAATTCAGATGCTTTTTTTAACACTGAGTTGGCCAAATAAAACACATCTGTGAGGCATATTTGGCCCAAGGGCCACCATTTTTTAATCACTATTACAGAAATATGGCCCTTAGCTGGAAATTAATAGATAACATTTAAAGTGAGTTGCAATATTTAGTATGAATTTTAACAGCCATTGTCACATCTAACATGTCCCTTCCTCAGCCCACCCACTAACATCTGCATATCTGTAATCAGCATTGCATATCTGCTCAAAAAAACAAGAGAGCCAAGTGGAAAGAGAAAGCTAATGATAGACTTGGCATCTGATTGTGGTCTGGCTGAATACAATATTCTCAGAGCCAATTGGAAAGGAAACCACCACCCAAATCTGTCATGATGTGTGCTATCACAGTGAGTTTAAATTGGGTGGAAATGTTGTGAGTTTAATAAAACAGAACTGCCGAGATGTACATACATATCTGGGTTTGGTTGATGGCTCTTCCAAGGGCATTGTGATGTCAAATATGTTTGGCAGGTTCAATTCTCTTAGCACCCACATTTGCACTGTTTTTAAGACAGAGGGTGATTGGAAGCACATGTGCTAACAGTAACTGTGCATAACGTGTGAAATTAAGGAAGTGTGGAGGTTTCACTCTGACTTTCATGGTCCTAAGCTAACCCTTTCCAGTTGTGTCAGGGGAGAGGAACAGAAGGTTACATCATTTTCCTTCTTTTTTATTTTAGGAAACAACTTGAGGCTTTTAGCCTGCCTTTCAATTTGGCAAGTAGAAACTAAGGTACATAAATAATAAGAATTGGGAACCTTGAATTTTATCTCCTCCAGAAAGAAAAATCAGTACTAAGTGGTTGCTTTTAGTTCTAAATAGTGCTTTTTGTAATAATTACGGTCAATTACTTATTTTTGATAGTTGTAGTATGGTTGTATTTAAAGATGTTAATAGAATAAGAAATTGATATATGAATATATCAAATGATATATGAAAACTCTTATCATTTTTATACCTCTGTAAATCTAAAACTATCTCAGAATAAAAAAGTGAAAATTGTTATAAATAAGATTCTGAAAAGGCTAAACCAAGTAAGCAGAACTTTTTACAAAATTCTGTATTAATAGGCTACTGGAGGTGGAGGATCTTGGTATGTCATATCTTATACGTAGAATTGTATTTCAGTTCTTTTTTTTTTGACAGAGAGAGTTGTTTGTTTGTTTTGCTATTGGGCACATATGCTTGATGGAGAGACAGGAAGCAAGAAATCACCCCCCGGGGGATGGCCACGCCACAGTCCCTTCTTCTCCATTCTTCTCTTTGGATTTTTGGCATGAACCCCCATGTGCCCATGGTGAGTTTTAAGCTTCTGGGTTTGAGACTCAAACTGCAGTCAACTATGTGGGAGTCTAGCAATGTAACCGTTAGGCCATCTGCTTGTCCCTCTATTTTATACATAGAGAAACTAAAGTTCAGAGACCTCTACTTACTTGCCAAAGGTTACTCGTCTATCAAGTTCATACATTTGTCATTTGGGCTGGGAATGTTGGTAAGCAGAGGATGAATAAAAAGTTAAAACTGGAGGGCCAGCAGATGGCATGGTGGTTCTGTCATTGGACTCCCACATGGCCTACCGTGTTTGAGTTCTGGAGCCAGTGGCTTCAAGCTCACTCTGGGGTGCATGTGTGTATGTATCCAGGATCCCAGGAGGAGAATTAAAGAGAAGGGATTGCAATGTGGCCATCCCTCCTGGGGATTATTTTCTTGTTTTCTGTCTCTCTGTCTCTCCAGCAAATGCATGTGCCCTATGGCAAAAATATTTCCAAAAGTACTTAAAAAATTAAAACAGACAGATACAAAGGGCCAAATATAGGCATATAAATAAATGTAAACTTTTTTTGAATTATCAAAACGAGATTTCACAATACAAGTAAAGAATATCTTTAATGGGACTGTGAAAGCTGAGTCTACATTTGGAAAAATGATACCTCATACCATACCTCTTCTCCAATTTACAAAGAGATTGAGTTGACAATAAAAAACAGAGTTATGAAAGTGGCTTTTACTGTATAATCTTGGTGTGTGCTATATTTTCTTTTCTATTTTTTAAATTTATTATCATAATCTTGTTTATATTACATTGAATCACATATAACTTTACAGTACATTACATTTCTTTTTTTCAGATGGAATACCATGCATATCAGTCAATACAGAGACGTTAAAATCCCTATTTCATCATCCAATAGCTTTTCATTATTTTTCTCGATCATAATTATCATTATTGTTATTTGAATTATTTTTTTAAACAATCACTACTTCTCATTTTGCTTGTAAAAAGACTTTGCCCAACATGAAATACTTCTCAGATATGTGCTATATTTTCTAAAGGGGACTCCAAAGGCAGGAAACATAAAAGATTTAAGGACTTACCTAAATCAAAAGAAAATGTGTGGTTTTCATCCCAGAAAAAAAAAAAAACCCACAGCATAAAAATCTCTCAAATTTCCTCTATATAGAGATAACCTCTTTCTTCCTGCCCTCATTCCCTACTGAATCCCTGGTAACCACTAATTTGTTCATCATTACTATAATTTTGTCATTTTAAGAATGCTATGTAAATAGAATCATACAGCATGTAACCTTTGGAATTATCTTTATTTCTTTCAACATGGTTCTCTAGAGAGCCATTCAGGTCATTGCTCCATATCAATAGTTCATTCCTTTTTGTTGTGGAGCACTATTTCATAGTATGGCTGTATCACAGTTTGTTCAACTTTTTACCATTGAAGAACATGTGGCTTATTCCAAGTTTTTGGCTATTACAAATAGAGTTGCTACAAGAGCCAGGAGGTGGCATGGTGGTTGGAGCACTGGACTCCCACATGGCCTACTGCAGTTAAAGTCCCAGACCTGGTGGCTTGCCTTCTTTCTCACTTTCCCTCTTTGCCTCTCTCACTGTCTCTGGTGAGCACATGTGCCTTATAGCAAACTTTTAAAAAATAGTAAATAAAATAAATGATAAGAACTATATAGATGCTACAAACATTTATGCAGGTTTTTGGTGAGGGGGGCACAGATCTTCATTTCTCTGAATAAATTCCCATGAGTGCTATTTTGGGGGTATATGGTAGTTACACGTTTAGTTTTTAAAGAAGCTGCTAAACTGTCTTCTAGAATATCTACAATTTTCATTTCTTCCATCAATCTGTGAGTGATTTAGTATCTTTGCATTCCCTCCAGGTATACTGTTGTCACCATTTTTCACTTTTTAAATTTGAGCTATCCTGATAGATGTGCAATAATTATATGATTGTGTGTCATAATTATGGTTTTAATTTGCATTTGCTTGATGATGGCTAATAATGCCCATATTTTCATGTGCTTACTTGTGATTTGTATATTTTTCACTGAAATGTCTTTTGCCCATTTTCCAATTTGATTTTTTTCACTGTTTAAATCTGGGAATTCTTTATGTATTATAGATACTGCTCCTTTGCTAGATGTGTGGTTTGCAAATATATTCTCCTAGTTTGCCTTTTCAACCTCTTAACAGAACCTTTTGCGGAACAAGTCTATTACTTTTGATGAAATCCAATTTATCATATTTTTCTTTGTGAGTCATGCTTTAGGTGTTAAGTTTAAGAAATTTTTGACTAACCCCAGATCTTGAGTATTTTATTTTTTTCTACATTGTTTTACATGTTACATGTAAGTCCATGATACATCTTGAGTAATGTTTTCTGTAAAGTGGGAAGCCTAAGTAGAAGTCTGACTTTTTTTCTTCAACACTTGAAAAATATTATGCCATTTTTCCTGACCCTCATGGTTTCCAATGAGAAAGTCACTGACATTTGAATTATTTTTCCAGTATAGGTTAGTTTTTTTTTTTTTTTCCTGACTGCTTTTGAGAATTTTTTTCCCTTTGTTTTTGGTTTTCAGAAGCTTAATTATTGTATACCTAGGCATGGAATTTTTTGTTTGTTTGTTTATGTTGTTTGGAGTTTGCTCAGCTTTTTAAATCTGTACATTTATGCCAAATCTGGAGGATTTCAACAATTATTTATTTGGATGCTTTTCCAACCATTACCTTTTTTCTCTTTCTAGAGTTCCAATAGCATTGATATTAGATCTTTTCTTATCGTCTCACAGGTCTCTGAGGCTCCATTCACTTATTTTTAAAAGTCTGCTTTCTTTCTGTTGTTTAGATTAGATAATTTATATTGTTCTTTGTTATAGTTTAGTAGTTCTTTTTTTCTTTATTTTTATCTCCTTTGGTATTGAGCCCAACAACTGAATTTTTTACTTCAATTATATTTTTCAGTTCTAAAATTTCCAATTGGATCTTCTTTATATCTTCTATTTCTTTAATAGAATCTTCTATTTATGTGATGAGCATTTCTACTCTTTTTTTCTTTAGAGTGTTCATTGTGGCTCATTGATCCAATTTTATAATTATTGCTTTAAAATCATTACAAGATAGTCCCAACATCTTTGTCATCCTGGTGTTGGCATTTATTGATTGTGTTTTCTCATTGGTTTGAGATATTATTGGTTCCTGGTATGATGAATGATATGTGATTGAAACTTGGACATTTTTACCTCATTGGACTATGGATCTTGTTTAAACCTTCTCTTTTAGCTATTTTTCTCTAGTACTGATCTAGCAGAGCTATCAGTGTTACTTTATTAATGCTGGTAAGGACAGCGGTTTCAGCTTCCATGTGGTCTTCACTATCACCACAGTGTGAGTTGCCTCATTATTGGGTAATAGTAAAAGCTTTCACTCTCTATTTGTCCTCTTCTATTACCACCTGAAGGGGGCAGTGGGGTAGTGGGATGTCTTACAAGAATGGAAATTGAGTCTCCTGACTTGATCTTTGCTGGCATGCATGGAGATAGTGTTTAGCTGGAGCAGAACAGATGGTTTTGTTTTTGTTTTAAGTTTTTGCTACAGGGAATATGTACTAGTGGGGCAATGGAGGAGAGGGAGAGAAAGAAATCCTCTCTCTCCCCCCAAAATGGCCATGTTGCAGTCTCTTCTTCTTCATTCTTCTTTTGGAATTTTGGGCATGCACACACCCATGCCTAGCATGTTTTTCAAGCCACAGGGTCTTGCCCTAAAACAGACACGGCCTGTCATGTGGGATCCAGTCACCTTAAGCACCAAACCACCCACAGGCCCCTGAAGTAGACCAGGTATTTTAAAACTTTTTCTCTTGCTAACTTCCCCTTTCCTAGTCCTATGTCTAGAGAGACCAAGCTTTTGCTGAGGCTGTTATCATCTCTGCCCATTTCCCAGTTGCTAGTTTCTTCAGCTCCAAATCTGAAATATATTGTACTGTCAGAAAAGTCATAAGACATTTATGTATAGAAAACTGTAGAAAAATATGTATGACTTTTCCAATGACCCAACAGGAAGTAAAAAAAAAAATACAAGGGACTCACCACTGCCTCTTTCTATAGGTCCCAAGGTTCCTAGTTGATCTGCCTTCTTTTCTTTATCTTTCAGAATCTTCTTACATTTGTTTTACATACAATGTTTTACATACATTTGTTTTACATACAATGTACTTAGCAGGAGGAATATTTAATCTACTTCATATTCCTGGATATGGGATACCAATACTGTTTTTATTTCTATTTTTAGAGGATAACCTTGGAAGGGCAGAAATCTTTTGGAAATGAGTTTCATTATCTTATTTATTCTGACATGAATTTTGTAATGAAGTGAGAGATGGAGGCTCAGAGAGATTAAGCAAATTCCTAGGGTTGTGCACTAAATGACAGACCAGAATTCTCATCCAGGTTTGTTTAAGAGAGGAACCTACAGGGGCCAGCAGGTGACATGGTGGTTAAGATACTGGATTCCCACATGATCAACCATGGTTTGAATCCTTGACCTGGTGGCTTACTTTCTCATTTTACCTTTCTCTGTCTGTCTGATGAATTTCTGGTGAATTTCAAATTAAACAAATTAAGTAAATAATTCTTTAAAATCAAATAAATAATTCTTAAAAAAAAAAAAACAGAGAGAGAGAGATAGGAACCACAAAATGTCTTTAATTTCTAGGCTCTGACTCTTTCATTATCTTCACTAAACTTTATTAAAATTGCAAATAGGTAACAGGAAGTTAGATGGTGTGTATGTGTGTGTGTGTGTGTGTGAGCAAGTGTTAAGCAAAGGTTGGAATGAAATTCTCATTTGTTGATAAGATAAGGGACAGTACCAGTATGTAAAGGAACAAAGAACCTGGGAGCTAGAGCTACCAGAGGCCCCTTAAGAATTCACACAGGTCATGAATTTTTCCAGGCCTTGAAACTGGAAGTAGGTGATGCCACCTGTTCAAGGCAGATTTTTTTTCCCTAAACCTAGATCTTAAGGTCAGTCCACTTTACTCAGGTGAACTCCGATTCTTTCTTTTTTTTGAGAGAGGTTTTTGCTGTATTGCATGTGTGCTTACCAGAGAGACAGAGAGAAAGTGAGAAATCACCCGCTACAGAGGATGGCCAAACTACAGTTCCTTCTTTTCTATTCTCCTATTGGGATTTTGGGCATACAAGCATATGTGTCTGGTGTTGAGTTTCAAGCTGTTGGGTCCAGGACTCGAGCCACATTTCACCATGTGGGGAGTCCAGTGCCTTAACCACTACACCACCTGCTGGCCCCCTGAACTCTTATTCTTTATGATGCATGAGAATGAGACTGGAAAGGTGTACCTGTGAGTTAGGAATGCTGAACAACCTGGTGACCATTTCATACTCTGAAGGACAAAGCCACTTGCCCCAGGTCATACAGTAATGTTTGAAGTCAAGAAGAGAACCCACATCCCCTGTCTCCTCATTGGAGATATTTTCACTATAAAAAGATAGACTCAAAACTTCTTTTGTTGCACAAGAGTAAAAGATATGAGAAATATTATTTGGCCTGAATAAGTAGAAAAATATATACTTTCTCTGTTAGTCATTAAGATATTTCTTTCTGACATAGAATACAATGATTGGTCTGATGACTTAAATTTTAGAATAGATTCCGTATTTTCAGCCTACATTTGAGTAGGGTCAGAGTGTATTTATTTAGATGACCCATCACCTTTTTCATTTTCTTTCTTTCTTTGCTATTTTGTTGTTGTTGTTGTTGTTTGTTTGGCTAGAGAGAGACAGAGAGGGGTAGGAGAAAGCACCTTCCCCCGTGCTGTGAGGAGGGTGACAAGTCACAATCCTTTCTCCTCCAGTCTCTCCACCCTTGGGACTCTGGGCACACATGCACATGTACCCCGAATGTTTCTCAAGCTGCTGATCTGGGATTCAAACCACTCTGAGAGCCACGTGTGATTTGGCTGCCTCAACTACTAGCCTATAACCCGCTCTCACCATTTCATTTCTATATGATTTCTTCAACAGATTTTCTGTGTGTCAAGTCAGCACAACTTTGGAATCTGTCCAGTCCTAACCCACATGGAACAAGTTACTTTTTCTGCCTTACTTAAGACAATCTGGTTTAATTGACTTTTCCAGTATCAAGGACTTCTGATGAGTCCTCTGAACATTGATGGTGAATTGCCAAAAGCTGAAGACTAAAAAAATTGCCCAGGAAAAGTCACCATGTGAAAGTCTTTGCTTTCTTTGAACAGAGAATGAGCGACCTTTGATTTCATGCTATGTTCAGCCCTTTCACAAAATCATCAGATTTGTCACTAGTTCTAATAAGCCCAGTGTTACAGGATGAAGCACATGTTACACATAACAAATTCATAGGGTGGCAAGAAGAGATTTTAGTAATTGAATTGATCGGTTCAACCCTGTAATGAAGTTTCTTTCAATATTTTGAGTGGGAAGGAATATTAGAGCTGACAGACTTAGTATTTTGTAATTTATTTAGAAGTTCTAATAATCTGGTTTCAGGGTTAAGTATGCATTTTGGTTCCCAGTTCTTATGTCTTTCTACCGTGACAACATTTAAGGACTTATCAGGTGGCACAGGCCCTGCCACAGTCCTTGTAGGTAACACTTGAAATTGTCATTCTTAGTATAATCTTGTCCTAAAATAATAGGCCGTGTCCTTTAAGAAGTTCAAGGAAGATGGGAGAAAAGGCCTGTGCTAGGCCCAGTGTAGTAGGAAGAAATTTGTCTTTATTGTCTTTATGCCTTTAAAATATCATTCATTATGACTGCCTTGCAGAGCTTCTGGCCTTCACATGCAGTGGACTCGTCAGCAGTGTACTAAAAAGTCATGTGTTCTTCATTGCCATGTACTCATAGTAAAATGAAAATACCAGTTTGACTTAAGAATGACCTCATTGAAGCAGTAAAAAAAAATTAAAAAATAAATAAATTATGAAATTGCAACCCTTGATTACATGTCTTTTTGCTATGCTTTGTGGTGAGATGGGAAGTATACATAAAATGATTCTGGTGCACATTGAGGTATACTAGTTGTCTCAAGATAAAGGACTTGTGTTGTGACTGCATAGTGAGCTGAACTAGCCTCTTTTATTTTATTTTTTTTCTCATGAGACACCATTTTACCCTGGAAGAATGCCTGATAAACTAGTTATTCAGACTTGGGTATTTCCTCCAAATGAACAAGTGCGCCTGTCATTTCAGGGAAGATAATTGATAGCATATGTGGCCAATGATGAAATGTTGAGCTTTTGAGTAAAAATTAGAAACTTGCATTTCCCATTGTGATCTTGACAGCTTCCCGACATTTAAAGACTTTTCTAGTAGTTTTTGATAATGATAACAAATAGGAGCTTTTTCTATTGTATAGTGAAATATATTAACATTTTGAAGGGCTGCATAACTCAGCAAACCAGTATTTCCCAAATTATCAAAGCATGACGTTAAAAAATCATGCATAGTGGGGCCAGCAGGTGGTGTGGTGTGGTGGTTAAGGGTATTGGACTCCCACACGGCTGAGTGGTTAATGCTCTTCGACTCCCACACGGCTGACGACAGTTCAAGTCCCAGACCCGATGGCTTGCTTTCTCACTCCCCCACCCCCGTGTTTCTCTCTGATGTTTTATATATATATATACATATATAGATATAGATATAGACATATATATAAATATATAGACATAAATATATATGTCTATATCTATATATATATGTATATATAGACATATATTATATAAAGTAATAAAATAATACTTTAAAGATAAAATAAAAATTACTTTTTTTTTTGAGAGTTTGTTGTTGTTGTTGTTGTTACAGGGCATGTGCACTCACCAGAAAGACAGAGAGAGACAGAGAGACAGAAAGCAAGAAATCACCCCTAG
>NW_006159803.1:5510592-5535154 GCF_000334495.1 Tupaia belangeri chinensis | reverse complement strand
CAATCCCTTATTCTCCATTTTCCTCTCGGGATCTTGGGCATGCACACACACATGTCCGGCATGAGTTTAAGCCACTGGATCCAGGACTCGAACCGCAGTCAACTATATGGGAGTCCAGTGACATAGCCATTACTCCAACTGCTGATGGTCCCACCAAAAATCACTTTTAAAAATAAAATAATATTTTAAAAAATCATGCATAGTAAAAAATTCATTTAAAATGTAAGACTGGGCAAGCCTCATAGTCCAGTGGTTAAGGAAATGGGATCCCACATGGCCAGCTGTTGAAAATGTAGTGTGTGTGTATGCATGCTTACAATCTTGACAGGATGGAGAAATAGAGGAAAGGGGATGGTCGTTTGATCAGGTCTTTTGGAGACATTCTCTCTCTTTTATCTACCTTTCTCTCTGGTGAGTGTACACACCCTCAAAAAAGAAAAAAATTGGAATACTGGCCAATGGATTTTAATACGATGGAGCACAACCATTTCAATGATATGTTTCAGAATCTACATTGCAGTTAACATTTTTTCCTTTTAAAGAATTATTTTATTTATTTAATTTTATTATTTTTAAGTATACTAGAGAGAGACAGAGAAAGGGAACGTGAGAAAGCAAGCTGTCAGGTCTGGGACTCGAACGAAGGTTGGCCATGTGGGAGTCCAGCACCTTAGCCACTATGCCACCTGCCGGCCCCACATTGCAGTTAACATTTAAGAATCTATCCCTTATTGAGTCTTCTCTTTTCCAACTATATATCTGTATGAGGCCAATTTTCTTTATGTACTTTAACCAAAACAACATATCCAGTTGTCATCTGTGAAACTAGACATTAAAGGGATTTGCCAAAAACAAGCAACAGCAACAAAACAAATGACTCTTCTCACTTTTTGATTTGTTTTAGAAAATATAATTATATTTACAATGTATATTATTTACATTAATGTGTAGTGTGTTTATTGCTATTATAAAGTATGTTAATAAATATTTTAAGTGTTTTGTTTCTAATATGAAATACAATATATAGCCCATATAAACACATTTCTTAAAGGTCCTAAATCATTTTTAAGACTATTAAAGAAACCAAAAGTTTAAGACCTATTGTTTAGAATCATCTCTTTGACACTCTTTTTTCTACTCCATATTAGGGAGAAAACTAGTAGTTATCTGTAGAGGGGGCTGTTTGGAATTTGTTTATCCCATCTTTTTTTAGTTGTGGCAGGAAAGGGCTTAATAATTCCAGCAAGCAAACTGGTGCTTGCTTATTTCTCTGGAAAAGCAAGCAGCATGGGTTCTGATTCCCACAGGAAATCTGCCTCGAGGCCTGCAGTGGTAGACAACCAAACCTTTAGGACAGGCTATTGCGTATACACCCAACTCATTTGCATTTTTGGTGTGATTTTTCTGGTTTCATACTGTGATTCTATTCAATAAATCCCATGATTTAATAAAAAGTTACTTAGCACCTACCAGGTGAGGATCAAAGTGCTTTTGAGAGTATACTTCAGGTAAGATGTGGCCTAATAGCAGAGTATATTGAGAGAAACAAATACTAATGGCGACTTGTCTGTGCTTCCAGACACGAATCTAAATGCTTTCCACCTGATTTTTTCTCATTTAATCCTCACAAGCTTTTAGAATAAGTCTCATTTGTAAGAGGAGAACATGGAGGTTTAGGGAAAATTACTATCTTGCTCAACATCACACTTAATAATCTGCAGAGCTGGGAAAAGAACCCACATGTGTTTGATGTAAATGCCTTTATTTTTAACTGATGCCAGTGTCTTTACTTTTAATCATCCTAGGGAATAGTGATAGTATAAATGCTGTAAGAGCATTCCCATAGAGTGAGAGGAGAGACTAATTGTTAGAGGGACAGCCTGGCCCTGAGCTGGACCTGAGGGAAAATCCCTTCCCATAGAGTTTATCAGGGAAGGGAAGTGTATTCCAGGCAGAGGTTACTACTCGACTAAAGGCCCACAGCTACTAGGAATCTGGCACATTTGGAATATTGCGACTTGAAATTGGGTAAGTACATTGAGTAAAACTGGGGAAATCTTTGAAGGGGAGATTGAGGATTTGGGGCTTTGTTCAAGGAGGGTGGCTGGCTTAAAGAATTTTGAAAACGGAAGTGACATGCTCCAATCCATGCCTTAGGGAGATAACAGCATGCACAATTAGACATCTGCCTTTGCTTAGCGACAGAGAACTCAAGAGTTGTAACTCTTACTCCAAAGGAATTCCTAATGATTTCATTTGTAGTAGGCCAGAGCTCCTGCCCCTTTGGCACTAGGGTGTTGTGTGTGGCTTTGTTTTGACAAACCTTGGCCATGACTCCCTAACACGAAGCAGAGCTGGGGTTGTGACCCTCTGCGGCAGGGAGCTCCCTGCCAACTGTCAAACCCAGTTCTCAAAGACAAGCCTTCTCTCTGTCCTGACCTCCTTCTCTTTCGCCTTCTCCCTTCAAGATGTGGGTGTTCACCTATTGAAAATACCTTTGAATGCTTACAGGAAGTTGGTTTTTAACCAAAGGAGCTCTCCAGCTTGCTCTAGCAGGGCCAGAAACCAACAAGCAGGAAGTCCTGTGGTATCCACCTGCAGCTACAAACTTCTTTTCAAGTTTTCTTTTGTGCCTGTTGAGTGAGAAGCTACTTTTTCCATATCCCAGTATGCACATACTACTTGTCCATAAAGTATAATCATATTATTTCCCATAAGGAGCTGGCATTCCTTAAAGTATTAAAATTTATGCTTAATTATAATATTAAAAGAAGACAAAACACAAATTCTTCAAAAATTAAAGAAAAAAAATAGATACACAGACATACCTGCTAATCTTTGTGGGGGCTAGGAAAGAGTAACGAAATATGTTTTATATTGTAAACTATCTTTCAAAATTCCAATCCCAGTAATTCTTCCCATGCAAGGTCATCAAATATAAGCCAATTCATAGAAATTTCAACTAGACTCAAGTTAACAACTCATTATTTGGGTGGAGAAGTCAGAAACTGTACAGCCATTGGACTACATGTAAGCATTTTTTTCCTTAACTTTTTTTTTCAAGTTGTGTTTAGCAACCCAATGAAGCTAAGAAGTAAAATAATTTCTTTCCCCAAGGAGGAGTGATTGCAGCAAAGAGACAAGAAGAAAGCTCTTAGGTCTTGTATGAGAAGGCAAGGCATCTTTCTCTTCTCTGTTGAGTTGTGACAGATAATTCTGATATGTGAAGAGAGAAGACAAGTCTGGAAGAGCAATAGGAAATTCTGAAGTAATTACAAGCCACATGGCATGAACAAAATACATTCATTTAGGAGGAATTTCTCTTGGGGACATTTATTTGAACTCTGAAACAATTTATATATCTTGAAAGCGGTTCTCTTAATTGAAAAGTTTTTATTTTTCTCTTACAAAACACTAGATCTTTTTGTACCCATTTAATATACACATACAGTTTAATATCCTTGTCACCAAATAGTTTTCTACTTTGCTGTCAGCTGGAAGTTACCGGCTTCCATTTCTCACATTGTAATGCCAGCAACTGCAAGTACCAATGATTTTCAAATTTAAGCTAAACTTTTTCCAAGTGATCTTATTTTTATCTTTTAGTGCTCCTATTCTGCCATTCATAAAAACTATAAGTAAAGATGACATAGCTGACAAGAAAGACTGCTTGATTGGTTTTTAATCACCAGGGCATTGAATAAACATGCCTTCATTCTGATTTTCCTTTGGGAAATCTTAGCAAATGTCATAAATGGGGTGACCTGAGAAATCAAAGGTAACATGAGAAGAGCCTGATGATATAAGAGACACTCAGACTTGCTGGTCTGGATCAATGTTTCCAGTAGAAGTTTACAGCGGACCAGTGATGTGGCAGCAGAACACCGTGCTGAGAGTGGTACATACCAGATAAGAGGGAAAGCCCGGGAATGAATATCTGGGGTTGACATCCAGGAAACGTGAAGGTGATGACTTTTCCTTCTTCTTGGCTGTATAATATGTGAACAGTAACATCTTCTGGTCCCTAAGACTCTTTGTTATAACTTGTTCACTGAACACTTGGTGTGTACCAGCCGTCTAATCCGAATCCTTCTGTCTCAGTGCTTTGAGATAACATTCTGCTGGGAGCTAGTTCAAGGTTTCCATAAGCTTTTCCACAATTAAAGATGTTGGACGACTGAATATTGAAGACTGAGTGAAATCATAGGGGATCCACAGATAGCATAATGATTACGTCACTGGACTCCCACATAGTTTACTATGGTTCAAGTCCCAGAGCACTTGTCTTAAAACTCAGCGCTGGGCATGTGTGCATGCATGTCCAATATCCCAAGAGGAGACTGGAAGAGAAGGGCTTGCGGTGTGGCCATCCCCTCCTGGGGGGTGATTTCTCGCTTTTTGTCTCTCTGTCTCCATCTTTCCGGTGAGCACACATGCCCTATAGCAAAAACCTCTCAAAAAAAAAAAAAAAGGAAAAAAGAAAAATGTTATATAATGTGACTAGAATAGAATGTAGGATACTTGGGCAGACTCAGGAAAGATAAACTCTCAAAGAAAGGTAGGATCACATGGTATGAATCTTTGCTAGTCAAGCCAGTGATAGTGGCTTTTATGTCTATAGCCACTAGAATAGCCAAGAAAGGTTTTTCCAAGCAGGGGTGTTACAGTCAATGCTGGGTTTTAGAAAGGTGATTGGCAGCAGATAAATAGCATGATTGGAATTGTCGAACAGATCCCGATAACTATGAAAGACCCTCTCAAACATTGTCATTCTACAAAAACATTTTACATTTGTTAGAAATTATAGAGATTACAAATGATCTAAGACATCATAGGAAAAATATTTAGACAATTGGAAATCTCCTCCTTCTCTATATGTTACTACCAAAGGAGATAATCTTCGATCCTATTCCACCCCAGTTATTCCCTGTATTGGAAAAAATGCTGAAAATGTTGGGAAAGGGGACCCCACCCATATTTTTTTGGAAGAGCTGGTTTCGTAGTTCATATGTGAGCCAAATTTTAATCCAGAAGAATTTCCTTAGAAAAGGGACGTTGCCAAGATGTTTTTCTAATACGATTCTGGTAGGAATCTATGGAAGGTGAATGTAAGCTACAGGCACAGAATATAAGCAAGGAAAAAGAACATTAATCACAGTAAACATATATTATGAAATATCCAAGACTTTGTTCTTGGTAAAAATTTAAAGCTCATCAGAAAAAGCATGTAGACTTCAGAGTTTACATAATTTATATTTCTGTATTCATCAGAGCCTTAGTTATTGATGGGAATTCTTCAAGAACATTCTATAAACATTTCTGAGCACTGTGTGGGGGCACAGTGAGTATACTGGTCAACAACATAGATGCTGTCCCTGCCTTCATGGAGCTTACGTTTGAAATAAAGATAAATGGCCCAGCCATGATAGCACAGGCAGTAAGAGCCCTGATGCAGGATGCTGGAGACCATGTGGGAAGGCTCAGGTTCATGTCTGTCTCCAGTCTGCCTCAACATGCTGGGCACCTCAATGGGTGCACCCAGGATCCTGGCTGGTTGTGGAGACTGGAGAGGATCCTGACATGAAGACTCTGTCCAGGGTGCCTGTTTCTCTTTCTCCCACATGAAGGAAATAAGTATGTTTTAGTTAAAATAATAAAAGTACAAAAAGATAAGTAATTGTAATAGTACAATGAAACATAAAGATAAAACAGAGTGTGAAAAATACTTTGATAAAAGAAGTGTAGGGTGTTCAGAGACCATAGAGGCTGCATTTGGAAGGCAGAGGACACATCCTTGAAGAAGTTACAACTAAGCGGGTATCTTTAGCTATCATTGTATGAACAGGACCTAGCTTGGTCAAATAAGTGACTAGAGACAGTAAAGGTGGATGATGTGTGAGTAGACTTTTAGGCCCTGACCCAGAGAAAAGAGAAGGACCACACTCAGAAAACCAAGTAGTTCATCCCAGCTAGACTTTATATATACACTGTGTGTGTAGAGGTAGAGCAGGTAGGAGGATGGAGTATCCACAGCTGAAGCTGGAGAGGAAAATAGGGGCCAGATTCTACCAAGTTTTGTAATCCTCATCATAGAATTTGGGATTTATCCTGAAGGCAATAGAGAACCACTGTTGCTTTCATGCAGAGAAATGACCATGAGCCTATCTGGATCTCAGAAAAAGCACTCTGAGGGGATTGGTGACTGTGGGTAAGTTGGAGATGGGAAGCCCAGTAGAAGAGGAAGCCCAGGGAGAGGAGGAAGCCCAGTAGAGGAGGATGCTGTGGTGATCTTCGGGAGAGGTGATGGAAGCCTGAAGGAAGGAAGGGAGGAAGGCAGTCACACAGTATTAACAAGAGAAAACATACAAGATTTTGTAATTGTTTAGAATAAAGGAGAAAGAAATGGAAGGAATGATACCAGATTGCTGGCCGTCTAGTGGTTAATGGCTATTTACTGAGATAGGGCACTGATAAAAAAAAAAAAAAAGAAAAAGAAAAAAAAAAGCAAAACCACGTACAGGGGTAACACTGAGGAGTTTGGGAGAAAGGGCACTGATAAAAAAAAAAAAAAAGAAAAAGAAAAAAAAAAGCAAAACCACGTACAGGGGTAACACTGAGGAGTTTGGTTTTGTTGTTATGAATTCAGTGTTATTTGAAGGGCAGACAGAAAGCTCACTAGATAATTGGATATTTGGCCCTAGAACTCTTGGTTGATATTTGAGAGTCTTTAGCACCTAGATGGTCATGGGAGACAATGTGTAAGGAAGCTCAAGTCTCCTTGGTAGCAGAACTCCTTAGCATCCCGTAACATTACTTAGACTGGGAAGGGCTGCCCCATTTCTTAATTGCGTTTACCACAGCCCTATAATGCAAAAAGTCTCTTTCATTCCATCTCTAGGATCTTAGCAGCATTCATCTTCCCTCTGCCTTTGTCTCTGCTCAAAGGAACCACAGATTTTGAATCAATTACTTTTAATATCCTTGGACTATTGGAAAATACTTCGATTCCATTTATTTTTTCCTATTAGTTCTGACATGAACAAAGCTGGGTGAGTTTTGGACTAGCCCAGTAGAAGAGCAGTAACACATTGCTCAAGCCTTGCTGGACCTCAATGAAATGTTGTGGGTTTAGTTCCCTGGCTGACCTGGGCATGCTGGACATGCTTGTTCATCATCCTGGCTGGCTGGGAGACCTGGTGGGGGGTTGTGCTGTGACACTCTGTTGAAGGTGCTTGTCTGCTTGTCTCTCTATCTCTCTCCTTCTGTATCTCTCACTCTTATGAAAGAAAGAGATACATTTTTGTTAAATAAATAAATAGAGCTATGTAAGGTATTTTTAAAAGAATTATTTTATTTAACTTTATTTTGATTTGCTCAAAGAGGGGTAGGTGGTGGGGGGAGAGAGAGGGACACCGAGAGAGAGAGAGGTGGGGGGAGAGGGAGAGAGAGAAACTGAGAAAACAAGCTGCCAGCTCTGGGACTCGAACCACAGTCAGCCATGTGGGAGTCCAGTGCCCTTAACCACCATGGCACTTGCTGGCCCCCCCAAAAAGTAAATAGAGCTATATAAGTTTTATGACATTATATACTCACCTCAAAGCTTAAAATCCAAAAGAATAAAATCAGGGCATTTAGTTTCAGGCAAAATTATTGAGATAGTTTTAAGGGGAACTACTCAAGTCATCTGAGATTTAATTTAAATTGAATGCTTCCTACTCCCCTTTTAATTAATTATCTTGTCTGCCCTGACACGGTCAAAACTTATTTAGGATCCCTTGTTCCCAAAGATCAAATTGCTTTTCTAAAGTACATTTGGTTTCTAAAACTTGGCATCTCTGAGCTTCTGGTGCCAATACAAAGAGCACATACATCTTCCAACAATCCACGAATTGTTGTCAGTGAGAGGCATCAGTTCCTGGCCTCTGAGAGGAAGGGCACAGCACAGTTCTGCAGAGGGGGAAGTGGAGGAGCTATTATTACATTCAGGACATCACTGGGCTGTCCATTCAGAAAGGCACAAGTCGAGCTCTGTGGTTCACTCAAAGGAGGAGGCTGTGAAAGTGGGTTCCCCGGTGACACTTTGACTGCCAGCCTCCTCTCGATCCACCCTGCAGCAGACAGTTCCCAGCACCCTGGTTTGTTAACCTTGACCTCTCCTATCACCATGGAAACACATCACTGCCAAGAGAACTTCCTCTCTGATTATCATGCAAGTTATAAAAGAATAGAATAGGGAAAAAAAATAGAAAATTTCATTGCCCATTTTATCTCACCATTCAGTCCTTTTCTTTGGAACAAAGAACCTCCCTACAATTTCTTTGAAAGTTTGGTGTGCCGGGTGGAGGATGGGGTAAAGAGGAGGAGAGTCAGACCAAGGACTGCCTGGCTGTCTCACTACGTTATCAGACCTTACTCTGTGGAGTATTCATGTTTGAGGAGTTGAGGCTTACTTGTGGCATGTAAAATACTTGGACTAATGATGCTATCCCTGTTCTTCTGACATTCATTTAGATTTTCTCCTGCAGGTTGCTAAGTGAACAACTGATGTCAGGTCTACCACCCTGTCGATTTAGAACCAGAAGTAGATAGTAATCTAATAAGAGGGCTCGATTTCAATTCGTAGTGGATTACTCCCACAGAGTTAGAAGGACTTAATCTAAAAATTTGTTACCTGAGGTACATGAACTCCTTGGAACTTGTCCAAAGTATTCTATGTGTATTAAAGAAGGTTCAGGGCCATCATCATTTTCATAGATTCACATATATAGGTAACATTGAGCACACACTTGGTGCCCTACCTTCACTTAACAGATGAGCCTGTTGAAACCCAAAGAGATTCTGTCCTGCTTTTGCTGCTGCTTTCTTCTCGGCTCCCTTTTCTGCTCCTCCGTTCCTTCTCCCTCTTTCCTCTTCGCAGAGTGGCACAGCTATAGGCTTGGATTTTGCATAGGGTTTGAAGGAATGTTAAGAAAGAGTGAGAGTTCCACAGCAAGAATGCAAGGAGGACAAAGACTGGAAATGCTGTTGTAAATTCACCCGGACACACAGATTACCAAAGAGTAAGGAGACTGTTTTTAACATGCATTTCTTTGTCTGCTAGTTCCCTTAACAATTGCATCTTCATATTCCTTGGCTTGGAGAATGGAAGCTGCAGAGGCCCGGTGCCCAGTCTTACAATGAAAAAAAGTGAGACGAGAGACTTCGACAATTCCAAGAGGTCCTACATAAGTTTGACTCTGCCCCCAAAAGAGTAGAAAAGATGAATTTTACTAATCTCAATGAGGTGAACATATTACACTTTCATTTGTGATGTTTTACTGGGTAGCTGCTAGTTCTAAACCTTGAAGATGACAGGTACACTGATACAAGAAATATACCCACCTATCATGGGTGTCAGACACACACTGGTTTGAGTGGTGACTCCAACACTACTGGCCTTGGGCAACTGCCAAAGTCTCTTCGACCAGTGGGTTTCTGTGCTTGCAAAATGACAATCCAAATAATACCTACTTCAAGGGACAGTTACAAGAACTAAATAAATCAAGACATAGAGGGGCCAGCAGATGACATGGCAGTTACATCACCGACTCCCACATGACTGGCCACAGTTTGAGTCCCAGACCCAGTGGCTTGAAACTCACGCCGGGCACGTTTGCATGTGTGCCCGAGATCCTAGGAGGAGAATGGAAGAGAAGGGATTGTGGTATGGCCTTCCCCCCAGGGAGTGATTTCTCACTTTCCCTCTCTCTGTCTCTGTCTCTCTCTGGTGTGCGGACGTGGTGAGCACACACACACCCTAGGACAAAAACCTCTTAAAAAAAATGAAGGCATAGAATTTGTGTGAAATGGTAAGACTCTTGATGTAATAATGGCTTCCTACTTCCTCTTACCTAGCTCATTGCCCTCTGTACCCAGCACATAGACTCACTCACAGTCCGGAGAATGTCAGGTGAAACCTTTTGTGCTATCTATTCCACACTTGAGAATAAATAACAATACCTGGGAACCAGCACTTGGTGTAATGGCTATGTCTCTGAATTCCCATGTAGTTGACCACAGTTTGAGTCCCAGACCCGGTAGCTTAAACTCATGCCAGGTGCGTGTGCGTGCATGCCCAAGATCCCAAGAGGAGAACGGAGGAGAAGGGATTGCGGTGTGGTCATTCCACCCCGAGGGATGATTCCTTGCTTTCTGTCTCTCTGTCTCTCTTCGTCTTTCTGACGAGTGCACGCACCCTATAGCAAAAACCTCTCCAAAAGAAAAAGAAATAACAATACCTTATTTACTATCTTTACTTTTTCTTGAACTTTGATATAAAATGAATGAGTGGGTCTAGCAAGACATTTGGTGTAATCACTTCGGCCACAGTTAAAAAGCACTTTCTGAGTGCAGTAAACACTGTAAGGCAGGAGTTTCTCAGAGATTTCTGACTTGTCCACTGTTTTTATAACATCTTGCAAACCTCCTTAGGAATTTAAAAATATATGTTATCATTTTTACATAGCAAATACTAAAAATGATTTTAAACTAAACATAGACCTCACTAAGATCGATATTATAACATTTTAAGCTAGGCAATGAGAATATGGGTGCTTTTTATTTTACTGTCTATACTTTTCTGTATTCCTGAAATAGTGTAAGAAACTATTATGCCAAAATTTAATTTTTAATAGCCTAGCAATTATTTTAATAAATAATAAAAATTTCAACAATATTTTAATCAAAGAACATGTACTATTGTATTTATATTTACTTATTCTATATGATAAAGAGTAATTTGTGGACAAATACATTTTAATGTGACTTTATATTGCCTTTTGACCTTGGGACCAAAAATACATTAAAATGGATTGGAGTCTAACTACAGGTTCTAGAATCAACCATTGTTTTCATAACTTACTTGAAATTCCTCTTTTGAACTTATAAACAAAACAAAACTGGTATCCTTCTTAGACATATATAATTTTTGTGTTTTTTTTCTTGCTTTTTTTTTTTTTTTTTTTAAAGATCTTACCTTAGGTTATGTGTGCTGGGGATTGGGGAGGCGGAGACAGACACCGTGAGAGGGAAAATGAGAAATCACCTGCCAGGGAGGATGCCCACACCACAATTTTCTCCTCCATTCTCCTCCCAAGATCTTGAGCACACATGCACATGTGCCCAGTATAAGTTTCAAGCCACCAGGTCTGGGACTCGAACCACTGTTGCCCATGTCCAGTAATGTAACTGCTATGCCATCTGCTGGTCCCTTCAGGTTTTTTTTTTTTTTTTTCTAAATTATAAGATGAGGGAGACGGTTTCAGGCTTTGATTATTTAAAGCACTTCTCCACAAATAGTATGCTGTATCTGTTGACAGGCCCTATTCTCAATAGTTGGGAAACCAAACTCTGTTTTACACTTAAACGTTGTTAAAATACTGAGACATCCTGATGTGCACTGTAAGGACTCTGAGTGTTCTCTGTGGGTCTAGTGGGAGCACCTTGAGGCTTATTTGCAGAATGATCATTTTTATGTGTTCCTTCCATTTTCTGTGTTTCAACAGCAGATTTCCTTACAAAGTGAACAATGTATGACTAACAGTCAAAATAATATATAGTAGTATGCGGGTCAAAAATATTGTGGCAGCTGCGGGGGTTTAGTGTGTGATAAAATGATGGGGGTGACTGAGTCATGAAGACCCTTGTCTGATGTCCACCAAGTCTTGTATGCTCAGTAACATGAACACAGGGACACACAATTATATCAGCCCTAGGTATTATCAAGCCCCACATATGAAAGTTAGTGTCCAATGATATTCTGACCAGTAAACAATGAACTAATTAAGCTCATTGCACAATTATCCCTAGATTGGAACACTTGGAGTCAATAACGTTAGTCCAGTAAAGGGAGGAATAGAGTTTGACAGACACCTCACCCTTCTGGCCTATAGATTGTCAAGTAGGTGGGAAAATCAATGATTTTTGTCATGAAATCAGGGGATTCCAAAGCTTAAAAGTTGACACTATTTTCCACATCTGGGCAGTTGTTATTTTTGCTGGTAACTTACAGCAGTAGTTTCAAATAACTATTTTTCGTAAACTCCAGATCCTTCAGTCTTATTCAAGCCGACAGCTTCATCCTCAACCTATGAGAAGATCAAAGCTGGAAAACTCAAGTCCTCTCATCTCCAGTCACTCTGAACCTCCATTCCTATGTCTCCTGCTGCCTTCTAAGCCTCCTCCCCACCTAGCTAACCCTTGGAACAATGACTTTGGTCTCCTTTCTTACCCCACTAGTCATTCTCCCTTTCACCCATCTTTAAGTCTTGCTTTCACTCCTGTATGTTTACCTACACCTATAGCAGACCAGTTCTTCTGTATTCCAGAAAGTTCCCTCCTCTTTTTTTATTCTCAGAGTGCTAGCCTGGCTTTTTCTTTCTTTTCATTGTCAGACATTGAGCCTCTACCTGTGCATTTTCCACACTCTCTCTCCATCCTTCCCTGATCATTGCAATTTAGCTTCTGTCTCCAACACTACCCTGAAATCACCAACGACCTCCTGAAAGTCTCATCCAGTGGTCTTACACATTAGCACTGTGTGACATCTTTGACTCAGCCTCCCTTGTCATCCTCTCTTCCCTAGGTTTCCATGGAGGTGCTCAGTAGTGAGCTCTCCATTTTTTCTCCTGCTTTTCCTCTGCCTCTATCACTGTCTCTTTAATGTCGAACTCTATGAATGTAAGTCTTCGATGAAATATTCTCTTTGGCCCTCTTCTCTTTTCTTTGCTCAGTCGTTTCATCCACATCACTGCTATTGTCCAGTTCAAGTTCTTGGCAGATGACTTTAGAATTGAGTTCTCTTCCTCATGCTCCACCATCATTGCAGACTCAGCATGTTCACACATCTCTCTCCTGCTTTTCTGCTCTCCCTGGGTCTGAAACTCCAGCATCAGTTTGACCTCTTGCTCTAACTTCAAGTCTATTGCTGTAGCCTATGGATTTTCCTGAAATACGCTTCCTGTTTATTCAGTTTTTCTGATTGCTCGCTCAGCTATTCAATCCTTCTACTGTTACATTACCTCTTAACTGCACTGAAGGAATCATCCCTCAATGTGTTCTTCCACAACCCTGCCCCAACCTAACTTTCTGGCATTTTCTATGTATTCATATCATAAAAATACATACCCTAAACTTTAAAAAATATACATTTTAAAGATTTTAAGGACTTAAAAAATATCTTCATAAAACCCTCCTTGTTTTTCCATCTTAATTCTTTTGTCAATGTTATTCCCTTTCCCTGGAGTCTCCTTTCCTCTCCTTTTAAATTTTACATACCCCATATTAAATACTTATTCCTCTTTGAAACTTTTCCTAGTTCCCTCCAGCAAATCTCCCCTCACTTTGTTTTTACTGTATTCATGGCATTTGTACTCTGCCTCATAATGCATTCAAATATGTCATTGGCACAAATATTTCAGGACAGTCTTACTTGCAGTTATTCTGACCTTGGAACCTTTGGCCTAAATTCACTGTGCTTGCAATCAATAGGTACCTTCCAGGATGTATTTTGATTGATGTCTGCTGAGTTTTCCATAGCTACTCCTCTCCTAGTCAGAGCACCTCTCTCTCACTTAGGAACTGTCCCTGCCCTACTTCATGTATCTTTCTGTGGACTTGTCCAAGTACTCGTCCTATCCCAGTGAACCAGTAGGTGCATTAAAATGTCTATCTCAGTATAAGGTAAATCTTATACAAAGTAACAGAAGAAAATAAAAGGTTATATGGTTAGTCCACTGGTATCTCCTGAAGAGACTGAATTTAGTTCTCGTTACAGAGGTCTCTGGTGTGATTTCTTTGATTCTGAGCTAGATAATCTCTGCCAACAAATTTCTTTTTTAAGCTAGCCAAACTTCTGTCTGTTGCTTGCAGTTCAAGAAGTCTGATTAATACACTTTCGCATTTGCAGTATCAAAAAATTCTCACGTTATAGCATGTGTCTATATTTAGGGTCACTATACATGTGCTTTTATATGTACTGGTCTTCCAGTCCAGAGCCTTGGCATTAAGAGAGCTTATATTCATCTTGTTATCTCCAGGTTAGGCTTGGTGTGGGATAGATAGCCCATAGTTCTATCTAGAAATTTAGTAGACTTGGACGGCTCTTCACTGAGTGATGAATCAGATTATAGATATGGAGGAAGCAAGAGTTACAAATTAGCCATGGACTGGAATTAGAGTAGAGGGCTTGGGAAACTTCTATGAAACATGGGCATTGGGTCTACTCAGGTACCTGACAAAGACACCTGGCAACAGAGCCACATTTATAAGAATAGGACAGAATCAGGGAATCTGACCCACCTACAGTGCTGACAGAGATAGCTATTTCTGTTCAACAAGTACTATTTCTGAACAGTACTCGATTGTAACTTTTCACTCATTAGGCAGTCATGAAGGTGATGTAATGAGATGTTCTCATCTGGAGTACACCGGCCAGAGGTGAAGGATTGCTCAAAAGTCCAACAGTCAGTTCATAAAAATGTGATTCAGAGATCAAGATTAAGGCCTTTGAAGGGAAGTTGGCAAGAACAAGGCAGAGAGGAGTGAGGAAGCCCAGTTTTACCAGCAGGGAGGATAACAATGCGGGTCGACGAAAGAAGTTCATTACTTTCTGCTTGAGTCTGACTTGATCCTCGAAAAATGGGTAAGACTGGACCTACAGATGGCATCAGCTGTGAGCAAGAAAAGTAGGGAGAGAGAGACTGGGAACAAGGATGGGTCGAATGAGAGCTTCTTCGTGGTTGTTCTTTGCCTGCTTCCTGAGGCCAGTCATTTGAACTGATGGGTGAATAACTTTTGAATAGATTCCATATCATAAGACCTATTTAGTGAGAGTGTTATATATTTAATACTAATTGCTGTCACAACAAAAGTTTCTGCTAAGAGTAAAAAAATAATAAGAATACAGAAGTAGAATGATGTATCCAAGGAAAATGATACATCAATTTATATTCTGAACAGATCCATATGGTATTTTTTTATTTGTTTTATATATTTTGGGGCTGTGTTGTTAGGTATTGTTTTCAATATTTTATTTACATACTTTTTAATAAGCCTGAATTAGGCACCATCATTTTTAACATTTTACACAGTCAATATCTGTGTAGACATTTTCACATTTTTACTGATTTCATTGCTAACTATTCTTTCTAGAATCTCCTTCTGTCCTTCTAGTTGAGATTTTTTTTCCTGAGGTTCAGCCTTTAGAAGATTCCAATGAGAACCTGGTGTGATAAATCTGTTTTGTGGTTTATAAAAAATGTCTTTGCCCTTATTCTTAACTAGTATGTTATCAAAATATAAAATCATAAGCAGATAATTTTTTTGTTGTCTGCAATCGGTGATCTCCCTTTGTATTTATTCTCAAATTTGATCCCCATTTTCACTAGCTGACTATAATTCAAAATAAGTATTTAAAAAGTCAATTATTGCCTACCTTGTAATCTAATTCTGATGTAGGTTTAACATAAAAATTCAATTTAAAAATTTAGAATCTCTCACTCTCTTGCTGTCAAACAAAATTTTTGCGTTGGATATTCAAATGTGAGATCTTCTTCATGGACACATTTCAAGAATGTAGCCATGAAGATACAGATTTATATACCTTCAAGAGGAAATTAGCTCTTTCTTTCTATAAAATAAATTTCTTCCTTGACACTCCCAATCTTGGAAGAAAATAGAAGCAAATCAATGGAGGGCCACAATTTAAACATATTGAATACAGCTCAAACTGCTTAACGTGAGGCATCTGCTGTAATGTAAAATGTATACTTATATAAAGGTAATATTGAGTGTAAAGTTTACACAAATACTTAGAAATAGCAGAAACTTAATTATATCAATAAAGGTAAGTTGAAAACTCACATGATAATTCTGTATATTTCCTCACAGATTTTTCTATTTCTCATGCATATTTTTCTTTTTTTCACTATGCCAGAGGGGAGGAAGCCACTCCGACTTTATCTCTTTGCCACTTTTCCTCTTGTTTCCAAGCCATAATTGCCAAATGAAAAATGAAATTGAGTCAAATATATATTTGATTTATTAATCCAGGTGCCTTAGAGATGTGTTGTCAGTGATCTCTAGGATAAAAAGCACATTTCAGAGGCTATTTTACGTTCTACATTGTTTTCCTCCACCCTTTTCTTCTTTTCTTCCTTCTGCTTGTTTTTAAAAGTAGATTCTCCTTTTGTTTAAAAATGGGAATCCAAAATTCTCTGCATTTGAACTGGTTTATTTTCTATTCTACTCCATTTAACTTAATACAACTATGTTATACCTACTAAAATATTTAAAATGACAGCTGATGCAAAGAAGAATACAGGAGCAGAATGAGGAGGTAAAAGTTTGGAGAAATGAAGGGGATGTCATGGAGTATGCCCATTATATAGAAAGTATGTTGTATGGTCATTGAAAGAGGAGTCGCCTGCTCTCTCCCTCCTCATATTTAATCCATCGCTGGGACTCAATGACGAAACTCCATAAATCCATGTTTTGATCTCTTTTTCCTTTGTATGCCCACAATCAGCATTTTGATCAAGATCATCATTATTATTACTGATCTGGACCCAAGTTTGTTGCCTTCTCACCCACTCTCCACATTACCATAAGTGTGACCTGACATTTCTGACCAAGTCACATTCCCGCTTAGTCTTTGGTTGTCTTACTCATTTTCATTCATAGAATGTCTGGCACATACTATTGGGTCATTGGGAAAGTTATGACACACTTTCGAATAGAAGAACATAGAAAAATATGGCATGGTTTTCCTGACGACCTAATAGTTACTAAACATGTATGTGTGTTTTATTAAGACAAGAAAAAAGAAAATGAGGAAAAATTGGGCTATTAATTCACTTAGTAAATATTTGAATCCCACTATGTGTTGCACACTGGGCTTGGTGTACACAGTAGTGAACAAAAACATGTGGGGGTTCCTCTCTACAGGGAGTTCTTGGTCTTATTCATTTAATCGAAACAGTTAAAATTTATCAGGCACCAACCATGTATTAGGTATCGTGCTAGGTGCTTTGACTGAAATTATCTCATTTAATCTTCACAGCAACCCCAAAGAGCTAGGCATTCTTGTTAGGCTCTTTTTATTCAGGAGACAGCTGAGGCATGGCCAGGATAAGGCTAGTAGGAGATGGACCTAGGATTAGCCCCTACACAGGCTGATGAGAGAGTTCTTTCCTAATTCAAATCTACAATGTGGTCATTATTTTGTTAGGAGACTAGACCAACCATTCCAGAGACAATTGGGAAAAAATATAAAGCAGAGGCATCACCAAATATCTAACTGCATGAAACTGCCTTCTAGAGTTAGGCAGGACACTGGATTTTTCAGAAGATTCCAGAACTCCAGGGACACAGTAAAAGGAAGATTCCTATCTATGCCCCTCAGCTCTTTGCCTAAACTATATTTGCCAAATTTGCTGTCATTTCAGGATTTTCAGCTCAGAGATTTATCCCATTACCTATTTTCTTTTTGTTGTTGTCTTTTTAGTTTTTGCTGTAGGGCACATGTGCTTACTAGAGAGAAATGGGGATGGGGAGTGGAGGAAGGGAGGGGAGTAAGAAATCACCCCCAAGTGGAGATGGCCATCCCACAATCCTTTCTCTTCCATTTGCCTCTCAGAATGTTGGGTACACATGCACACATACCCAGCATGATTTTTCTTTTTTCTTTTCTTTTTTTTTTTTTTGTTTGTTTGTTTGTTTGTTTTCTGTATATGTACATATGTGCTTGCCAGAGAGAGAGAGAGAGAGACAGGAAAGTGAGAAATCACCCTGGAGGGCAGGGCGGGGGGAGGATGGCTGGCCAGCCTGAAATCCCTTCTCCATTCTCCTGGGATTTAGGGCACTCACCCATGTGCACCTGGTGTGATTCTCAAGCCGCTGGGTCTGGGACTCAAACTGTAGAGTTGGCCATGTGGGATCATCACTTTAGCCTCCATGCCACCTGCTGGCCCATCTATTTTATTTTTAAAAAGAAAAGAAAATTGCCAGAGGTTGCATACATTCACTGGACAGAGAGAGAGAAGATGAGAAAGTACTACTCCATGGGGCATGGTCACACTATAATCCCTTCTCCTCCATCTCTCCCTCCTTTCAGAATTTCAGGCACACACACATGTGCCCAGTGTATTTCTCAATCTGCTGGGCCCAGGACTTGAACTGGACTGTCAGCTGTGTGAGATCCATGTGTCTTAACCATCAGGCATCCCTACTACCTATTTTCTTTTTTTTTTTTTTTTTTTTTTTTGTTTGTTTGTTTGTTTTCTGTATATGTACATATGTGCTTGCCAGAGAGAGAGAGAGAGAGACAGGAAAGTGAGAAATCACCCTGGAGGGCAGGGCGGGGGGAGGATGGCTGGCCAGCCTGAAATCCCTTCTCCATTCTCCTGGGATTTAGGGCACTCACCCATGTGCACCTGGTGTGATTCTCAAGCCGCTGGGTCTGGGACTCAAACTGTAGAGTTGGCCATGTGGGATCATCACTTTAGCCTCCATGCCACCTGCTGGCCCATCTATTTTATTTTTAAAAAGAAAAGAAAATTGCCAGAGGTTGCATACATTCACTGGACAGAGAGAGAGAAGATGAGAAAGTACTACTCCATGGGGCATGGTCACACTATAATCCCTTCTCCTCCATCTCTCCCTCCTTTCAGAATTTCAGGCACACACACATGTGCCCAGTGTATTTCTCAATCTGCTGGGCCCAGGACTTGAACTGGACTGTCAGCTGTGTGAGATCCATGTGTCTTAACCATCAGGCATCCCTACTACCTATTTTCTTTTTTTTTTTTTTTTAATTCTTTTAGTTTCTCATCTAATAGTCTTACTGTATTTGTTCTTTATTTGTACCTTTCAAAAAATAATGTTAGGTTCTTTAATATTTTAGTGATTTAAAAATGTTCTATTTAATAACAGTACTATTCTTGATTTTTTACTTATTAAAATTTTGATGATCCTTGAAACCTTATTTTTTACATTTTACTTATCCATTAATTTGAGTTTGCATCACTTTCACTCTTGTAACCATGTTCTAAAGTTCACTTAATTTTATTTTTTTTCTTATTGTCAGAGGGTACATACACCCACCAAAGAGGGAAGAGGAAAGAAAGAGATAGAGAACACCTCCCCATGGCTTGTGGTCACGTCACAATCCCTTTAACACTTTTTCCCCATACCATCAGGATCTTGGACATGCACACACATCAACCTGGTGTGTTTTTTATGCTGCTGGGGTCGATATTTGAACTGCAGTCAGCCGTGTGACATCCAGCTCTGTGTGCACAGGGATTAACCTCTGGCCCTAATTTTGGGGTTCTCAACTTTGGGGCCAGCCCTAATTTTTTAGTTTTAATAAACACAGTTGATTAAAGGTGGTCAAATTACATACCTGTTTAAGATTTTTAATATCAACACTTGTGTAAGTATAGAAAAAGGGCCCAATGGGGCGTGAGTCCCAGAATGTGCTTTGGGACATGGCTTACCGTGCACCTCTTAGAAGGCAGAGATCACTGTGGGCTGAGCTTGACAGGGGTCAGTCCTCAGGGACTAGACTTGGCTCTACACCCAGTTATTTTATCAACTGCCTTTGTGACCTTTGACAGGTCTCTTCCCTGTTTTTCTCAGTAGTAGCAGAGAGGGACTAAAGTAAACCATTGCCAAACAAGTCCCTCCATTTCTTGTATTGTGTGTGCCCTGTGATTTGGATAGTAGTGGATTCGCAGAACCTAACAGCACATTTGATAAATCTGTGCTAAAATAGCATGAAATTATCAAATCACTGTTTTTTAATTATTTTATAATGTTCACCAATGAAATCCCTAACATATCTCCTATGCTGTGTGCAAGCCTTGCCTCCAGTCTCACAGCCTGTGAGCCCCGTCAGCATGTCCCTTGTATCAAAATGGGAATACTAAAATAGAATGAGCCCTTTGAGAAACACCAAGGCTTTTAGTTCTACAGAACTGGGTTTGGATATCAGGCTCCATTGCTATGTGGCCTCAGCAGTGAAACTTTTCAGCCAGTTTCTAATCTGTAAAGCTAAATTATAATATGGACTATGAATATATTAGGTATAGAAATGAAATATGTAGGAGCCAGGAGGTAGCATGGTGGTTAAGACACTGGGCTACAAGATGGCCAACTGCAGTTCGAGTCCCAGACCTGGCAGCCTGCTTTATCTCTTTCTCTCTCTCTAACATCTCGTGAGTGCACACACTCTATAGCAAATTAAAAAATAATAGTATTCATTAAGAAAAATAAATCTTTTAATAGTAAATAGAAATGAAATACATAAAGAGCCAGTGCACACCTCATCATAAATAGAAAGGAAGGAAAGCCTAAGGAAGTCTCGTGCTCTCAAAAGAACTTCCAGAAGTAGAAAATAAACTTTATTTCACTAAACGGTTTTTAGCAGTTTTATAAGTTGAGAGAAGTCTTTGGTTTCAGACAGGCAGATGGCCCTATGGTCTGGGAAGAGATCAAGAATTCAAGTGAGATGGAAAAGTAAATTAGACATTCAGACAGTCTGGACACATCCAAAACAACTTATCAGATAGACTGTGAGTAGGGGATGATTATGAAAAACAAGCCCCCATGTTTCACTCACTGTATTCTCCCCAGATCCGAGCCCTGGTTTCTGAGTCAGAGCTGAATATCAGCGTGTAGAAGTGTTACTGCTCAACAGGGACACGTACTAGTGTGATGCAGCAGAATTACCCTTGAGCTCTGTGGCATTGCGACCTTGTCTGAATGAGAGGAGTCTCAGAAAGACTAATCTGTGGCTCTGAGTAGTGGTCACGGTGGCTAACGGGCTCAAAGGTGAAGAATACATTGCTCTAGCAGGAAGTTTGGGAACACGTGGAGAACTTACTGAGAAATGAGATAATTTTGCAAGATGAGGCTGTCTGGTTGCTGAATTGCCGAGGCAAAGCAAACCCAGAGAGCACTGAGATATGTGGGAGAGAGGATGGGTTAAAAATGGCTGATGACATGATGATGACCATTTCTGAAGTATCTGAAAAATAAAGAATATATTCAAGTTCTAAAAAATTGCCTTCATATTCTTGTTCACAATTTTGAGCCAGTCTTTTACTTTCAGGAGAAAGGAGCAATTTTGAAAGCTATTGCATCTCTCAGAGTCGATGGCCTTGTCCTGAAAAAAAAGAGAAACCGTGGCGTTAGAGAGAAGAGGCTAGTTCAAGTCTTACTGCTGAGGTGGAATAGTCTACGCTAGCTGGCAGATCAGATGTAAGGATCTGGGCTGAGATAGAGGGAATGTGATTATGGCATGGAGGTTTCTACCTTGGTAATACCATGACTAATAAGAAAATAACCTCCTCCTTTGCTGTAAAGGTGTTCTTTTTGCATGTTTTTGCTATATGAGCAGAAGAGACTAATGCACCTACTTGTTTTTATGTGGGCCAAGGTATTATGCTTCAAGAAAGTAAGATGGGACCTGGTTATAACCTGCTAAAAGGACATCGTATGTGCCAGAGGCTGTTAGATGCTCCGTAAAAATGTCTTGTCTTCTTTTCTGGGCACACAGCTAGACCATGTGATCTAGTTTCTTTCACAGGGAGCAGTGGCCCTGTGAGCAGAGCAATGCGATGTCCACTGACTTCAAGCTGGATCCAGAGACTTCATGAGGCACTTTTCTATACCCTGTGCTCTCCCCTGGCATGTTGGAATGGAGGCAAACTCTAGGACATTAATCAAAGCCATAAAGTGAAGGCAACAAAGCCTCTGTAGTCTGGATCCCTGAGTGACTGCAGAGCTGGCCTTCACCTGTCTGGTATTGTTGCAGGAGTGAAAAGGATGGATAATGTGGGGTCTAGTTGATAAAGCAGTTACTTTATCCTACCTTTTACATCAAGTTCTCCCAGTTGTTTGTTAATTTAATGCAAATTAATTGAGACGATTATGTATCGACAGCATATTAGGTACTCGGAATGCAGTGCATAGCAAATATATAAGCAATTGCCTTGCAGAATGTATGACCTATGGGATAAGTACCAATTTTATCTTTCTGCTCAGTGCATCTCAATTTACTATTTTATTACATCAAAGTATAATTTTTATGTTTAAAAATATGCTTCATTTCCTACCATGTTGATTTTTTTTTTTTGAGCGTTTTTGTTACAGGGCGCGTGCGCTCGCCAGAGAGAGACAGAGAGACAGAAAGCGAGAAATCATCCCCTCCAGGGGGGATGGCCATGCCGCAATTCCTTCTTCTCCATTTTCCTCTTGGAATCTTGGACACACACGCACATGCGCCCGGCATGAGTTTTTAAGCCGCTGGGTCCAGGACTCGAACCGCAGTCGACCACATGGGAGTCCAGCGACATAGTCATTATGCTAACTGCTGGTCCCACAATGTTGATTTTTCTAAAACATGGCAATTACTATTACCAGCTCAAGATAATTTTCATAATACCAAGAACAACTAGGTGTAGGGAGCTGATATATGAGCTCTTTCCAAGTCACCCTAGAAATGTCATATTTTGTTGGTGCAATTGTATCATTTATAGTTGACTATGTAATAGAATCTACTTTGTCAATATCATCAACTTGATGCTTGACCTTATTTTTAATTAATAGAAAAAGCATGACCACAATAATAATGAAAATCAGCAGTCACTTACATCAACTTTTGCTCAAGGGAAACAATTTTTGAATTTTATACATTTATATGTTAGTAGATGCATAAATAGGAATAGAACAGATATGAAAGAGGTATAGATAGAGATGGGTAATTTACATCTGATGGGTTCTGTTTGGGGCAAATTATGTTTGAGGTACCCATACGGAGTTCAGGAGGATTTGTGCCTAGTAGCATGCTGAGTTCCTGAATCTGGGGTCTATTTGCAGGTTGAAAATATAGACTGAATAGTGAGAAACAAACTAAAGATACAGTGAGAAAGGATTGCTGCAGTGAAATGATGTTCAAATGAAGGAAGAATTAAGCAACAGGCCTTGAGGGGTGAATTAACCAATGGCTAGAAAACCCTTAAATATCATCTGAACTATAGGAGTTTAAATTTCTAGGGACTGCAGAGGCAGAGTGCAGGTAAGGGCCATTGTCATAGAGGAATGTCAGAGAACAGAGATTTTCTTTCTTACCAGGAAGGCAAGGTTGGTTGTTTGCCTCTCCCTGCCCCCTTCTTCAACACTAGGTGAGTTCATAGTTGCATGAGTGTCCTACTGGCATCTGTTATCTGTCGTAGCAGTTTCTTGTGGATCAGGAGTCCTTATACAGCTTAGTGGAGTCCTCGACTCAGCGTCTCGTAAGGTGTCAGTGGGGCTGCAGTCTTACCTAACACTGGGCTGCTTTTTGAGCTCACTAGTTGTTGACGAAAGTCAGTTCGTGATTAGATCTGGCCCACCCAGAGTACATTTGCTTGATTCATGTAGGAACCAAATAACATCCGTAAAATCACATCACCTTTACCACGTAACATAACCTAATCATAGAGTTGAGAGCAATAGTCCATCATAATTATAGGTCCTGCTCACACGACAGTGGCTCACACAGGTGTATATAACAGGAGACGAGTATCTTGGAGGTCATCTGAGAATTCTTTCCGTCACCATAGCCATGAATATTCATTCATTCATAAGTGTCTATGGAGTGCCTTCCCATGAGGCATTCTTATAGTATACTTGAAAGTAATAAACGCTTTTAAAAATAGAGCCAAGTGGGACCAGCAGTTACCGTAATGGCTATGTTGCTGGACTCCCATGTAGTTGACTGCAGTTCGAGTCCCGGGCCCGGTGGCTTAAACTCACGCAGGGAACATGTGCGTGCGTGCCCAAGATCCCAAGAGGAGAATGGAGGAGAAGGCATTGCAGTGTGGCCATCCCTCTGAGGTGGTGATTTCTTGCTTTCTGTCTCTGTTTCTGTCTTTCTGGTGAGTACATGTGCCCTATAGTAAAAACCTCTAAAAAAAAAAAAAAAGAAAGAAAGAAAAAAAAGAGAAGAAAGTAAGCAATATTTTGACTATAGGGGACTATAGGGGTTGGCTTGCAAAGTTGTTGTTTTGGTCCAGCCCCATTGCATAGCGGTTAAGCACTCTGCATAGTAAGCCATATCGCATGTGGCCAGCTGCAGTTTGAACCCCTGTCCTTGATAACTGGAAAAGCACACCAGGGTCACATCTGTGCATGCCTAGAATTCTGATGGAATGGAGAACTGACAGAGAAAGGACTGTGCATGCCCACTCTTTATTCAGTGTTGCTTTCTCTCTTGCATGCACCTACTGGCAAAAAATATATATATATAAATAAATAAAAGAAAAAAAAAAACGCTTACCGTTTTAAGTGGGATAGTAAGTGTTGGCATCACAGAGAAGGTAGCATCTAAGCAAAGACTCATAATAACAGTTTCCCCTTTACCTATGCCCAGAATTCTTCAGACGTTTTTCTAATTTATTGTCCCTTAATCCTTAATATGTATTTTTGTAGAAATACATATTCTGAAGCAAAATTCTACACTGGATTTTTTTTTTTTAAT
>NW_006159803.1:5490873-5510561 GCF_000334495.1 Tupaia belangeri chinensis | reverse complement strand
AAAGAGAGACATACAGCAAGAGAGAAAGAGGGAGGAAGAAAGAGAAGGAAATTTGTTTTGTGTTTTTGGACAGTCTTGCCATTCTGATTTTCTGCCCCAGCCTCTCAGCTAGGATGATACCCTGCCCATCTGTTCAGGTTGGTACAGGATCTGAAACAAGCCTCTGGCGTGGTCCCCACCTCAGGCAGCAGCAGCGTCCCAGTGCTTGTACCACCACAGCGGTGCCCTACACAGCTTTTACTTCTTTATTTTATTGCATGTAAAATAACACTCTGCGAAGTGAGACAGAAAGCTAAAATCTTGTAAGCTGAAGGAAACTACGAAAACTCCTGATATTTCAGAGAGGCTCAGATTGCCGAATCTACTATCAAAAAAAGAATACATCGCTATCATGCCGTGGTCCTGTTGATGAGTCAGTGTGATGCAGGGCTGTCTGGAACACATGGTTTATTGATGGGTTGACTAATCCCTTCATCCTTTCATTTCATATATCATGCTGAAAACTCATGTTGGGCTTTGCAATAAGCATGGATAAAAGATGAGTAAGATATGGTCTCTGATTTTGAAGACTCTACGGTTGATTGGGACAGACTAGCTCGTGTATAGATAATTTCGCTTACAGCATGCTGTCAGGGGCATCAACAGCCAGTTAGGGAGGATTTGGAAACACTCCCTCTAGGGTATCTTAGTGGAGCCATTAAATCAAAACCCTTAACAATTTTAGAAAGGCTTTCTGAAACTAACCTAAGATGATTTGACAGATTACATAGTAACCTGTAGACCCAGGGTGGTGACAAAATAGGCATCTGTTTGGCGACATGTGGCTCCCTTGGGATGAGCCAGGGGAAGGAAGTGGTAAGCCAAGGTTTTGATTTGATCACAGGACATAAGAGGGAAGAGAAGCCCAAGCATTAAATATTTATAGCAGGATTTCTCTAGCTGTGAAGAACACAGTAGTACGATAAACCCAACTATTGGGAAGCTAGGAAAACAGCAGCCTCACAACCTGTCTTGAGTGTCACCCGCTAAAGGTGCTACATGAGAACTGTACTGTTGATGCTCTGCTCTGCTCTGGTTCTGAATGCACCAGTCCCCGAGGATTGATATGGCTGTGTATGTGCAGGGACTGTGCTGCTCAAGTGGCCTGTATCAGTTCACTATTGCTGGGAAACAAATCATCATACATTTAATGACTTAAAACAACAGTCATTTATTTAGCTCACAGATCTGCAGAGGGGGCTGAGTTGGACCAGCTTGGTCTGAACCAGGCTCAGCTGACCTCAGCTGGGCTTACTGATGGGCCAGCAGTCAGCTGGTAGGTTAGCTGGGATTGACTGGTTTATGATAGCTTTGCCTAGAATGGCTAGGATGGTGAGGCCTCCCTCCACATGGACTCTCACTTTCTAGGGAGTTATCCCAGGTTTATTTTTATGGGGGTCAAAGGATTTGAAGAACAAAAGCAGTCAGATCCCATTGCAGAAGCACTTATGATAAAATCATTAATGTCATACCAGCCAAAAGAAAGTCATACACAAAGGAGAGAGGAGTAGATATAATATTTTTGGGGAGAAATAGAATTAACCCCATCTTCATTATGATTTGCTGGTGTTATCTCCCTAGTGTTAAATGCAGTCTCTTTTTGTTTTCCTGTTTGGCATGCTGGATGAATCTGTACTGTATATGCTAAATAGAGAAGTTACGACAGCACAGAGATTTAAGCACTTGTGAAGTCAGACACTCAGAAGTTTGAATATCCGCTCTACTGTTTATCACCCATGTGATCTTTCACTACCCTCAGTCTGATTTCCCATCTGCAAAATGAAGATAAAAATTATAACCACTTCTTAGGAATATTATGAGGATTAAATTACATTGTACATAAAGCTCTTAGTATAGTGTCTGACTCATAATTGTTACTCATTAAATATTAACAGTCATCATTATTATCACTGTCATTTTTCCACCAGCACAAATATTATCTCTATTGTTTTTTCTTCTTATCATCATCATCATTATTATCATTTCCTTCCAGTGTGGTTTTTCTAAAGCAGTGGACTTAGAATCAGAAGGTCTTGATTTGATGCCTACTGTCTGAATGTGACTGTTCAGAAGTCACTTACCCTCTTTCAAATTTAGGTTTTAGCTACATAATTTTATATTGTTAAGTTAATTATGTATAAGCACATTCATGTAGAAAGTAAACCAATTCACAGATTAAGTGAAAATAGTAAGTAGTGATTAAAAATGAGTGCTCTTTTCTATAAAATATTGAACCACGTGCCAGCAGATGGTGTACTGGTTAAGGCACTGGACTGCCCCATGTCCAATTGCAGTTAGAGTCCCAGATCTAGTGGCTTGAAAATCATGTAAGGTATGTGTTCATGTATGTCCAAAATCCCAGGAGAGTGGAGAAGAAATTGCAGTGTAGCCATCCCCCAGAGGAGTAACTTCTTTCCCACTCTCTGTCTCCAGTGAGAGAGACATGGCTGTGTGTGTGTGTGTGTGTGTGTGTGTATAACAAAATATTGAACCATATTAGTTACCTGTTGATATAATAATATTGTATAATGAGAAGCCCCCAAACCTCAATGATCTACATTACTGGACATGTGTCATTTTCATGAGCCAGCTGGGCATTTTTGTGCTAGTGTAGACTCATCTCGGCTGGACTCTTGTGAAACTGTGACCAGCTAATGGGTCAGCTGAGGCTGGCTGGTCTAAGTTGGCCTCAACTGAGACAACCCAGCTCTGCTTCCTGTGGTCTTTCATTTTCTAACAGCCTTACTCAGTTCTTTTATCATGATAGAGATCTGAGAGAGAGAAAGACAGACAGACAGACAGAGACAGACAAAGTCACTCTAAGCTTAGGCTCAGAAATGGCATATCCTTCTTATACTGGATTGTGTTGGCCAAAGCAAACTACATTGCTGAGCTAGATTCATGGAGTAGTAAATTGTCTTAGTCAGTCAGTCAGTCTCTGTCTCTGTCTCTTTAGGTTTTTGCCTTAGGGCACATATGCTTGCCCAAGAGAGGAAGAGACACAATGAGAGAGAAAGCAAGAAATCACCCCCCCCAGGGGGTTGGCCATGCCACAATCCCTTCTCCTCCATTCTCCTCCCAGTACCTTGGGCATGCATGCACATTCATCTGGCGTGAGTTTCAAGCCACCGGGTCCAGGACTTGAACCATGGTCGGCCATGTGGGAGTTCAGTGATGTAACCATTATGCCATCTGCTAGACCCTTGACTTAGTCTCTTGGTGAGAGCTGCTGCCGAGTCATATTACATAGGAGGGGGTATGGGAAATGGATAGAGAATTTGGGCCATGTGTGTAGTCGCTCTATCACAGCACTCAAACATGGACGAAATCTCATTTGTATTTGTTCTGCACATACCTACCTTAGCTAAGTGCCTAAAGCAGACAAACACTTCTTATTTTCAGTATGTTAATGACCTCGATGACTTTAATGTCATTCTGTCAATTTCCTGTATAACAGCTCACTAGGCTAGGTCAGTTAAGAAGTGTCATTTCACCTCACTGTTTCTTAAAAGTTAAGTATTATCCAGTGACAAACTTATTTTGCTTTCCAGAGGCATCACACATAGAAAAGATGAAACATCTGGGCCAATAAATGAATCACTTAGCGTTCTTTTTGAGCTGCTTGTTGGCAGAAAAGTTTACAAAGCATAATACACTGGATACAGGAATAAAGCCATATACTGTTTGTCCCATAAAACTACCAATCTGAAGGTAGAAAAAGGTCAGCATTTTTCTTTTAAAACAAAATTAGTGATCCTTTTAGTTTTCTAACTAAAAAGTGTTTTTTCACATATGGTGATGTGAGCACCCTTACCCTGCCTAGAGACCTTTGAAATTCTCTCTTTTTTGCTGTCTCTTTGCCTGAATCTCCCTATCTCCTCCACCAGTCCCTCTGAGATTTAGTTATATAGACTGAGTGATAATCTCATATAAAAGGTATATCTTCAAAGTCACAGGTCATTTTTAGACATCAGACATGGCTCATCTTATCAGCAGATGGGATATTTTAAGTAGAGAGATTCTTGTCGGTGTGAATAGGTAGGAACAGAACAGACTCAAACCAATATTGTAGATTAAATGAATATAAGAACCTTCTCATCTCTGAGAGTCTGAGGGCCATGGAAAGCAGGAGAGAAAGACATCTAAGAGATACTCTTACACTAGTCAAAGGAGTCTAGATTTTTAAAAAGAGATAAGTATTTAGAAAAGAAAGGTTTCCTTGATTAGAAAATATATTCCATGTTTTAATGACCTTTGTCCCACACTAATCCAGTCTGCTGAAAAATTACCCACCAAATAGTGGATGCCACTGGGTATTGCCAGGCCTGCTGGGAAGCACATACCCCTGCTGGGTATCTCTTTCTTCCTCCATGGCCTCGTGACCACATGGCAGAGGGATGATTATAATGTGACCATTCATGAGAGTTTACAGAACAACAGCAAAATTATCCAACTCTCTCTAAGACCATGATATTTGCCTCCTTTGTATTATTATATACACGTGCACTCTCAATTCTTTAAGGCTACAGAGGGCCCATCTTGGGAGATACCATCTAGCCATGGGATTGCAATATGATGGACTTCAGGGGACACAGTCCCCTACATGGAGTGAGTTAAAGCTCTTCCAAGGATAGAGGCCACAGAATGAGAAGTTTCTTGCATGTGTCCAGCCTTGGAATGGGTCATGTGGGAGCAGCTAGGAGTATATAAACTCAGTGCCTTCCCAGCTGCCTCCTCATGAAGCATGTGACTATTGCAGATTCCTTGCTTCCTCTTAGTCTTCCCTGTGCCTTCGACTTTCCCACCATTATTTTTACCTAGATTAGAGAGAGAGTCACAAAATCCAATAGAGCACCTTTCAGAATTGCCGTGATAGAGCAGGTGAATAAACTTAGGAATCAATGCATAAATCAATGAATAAACAAAGAAAACAAAAAGAATTGAACAAAGAAATGAACAGACAAAACCAAGAGTCAAATTAGTTGCTTTCTACAGTTTATTAAAATTCGATATATGAAATTAGGATAAGAGAAGCTATAATTATTACATAGATAGATAGATAGATAGATAGATAGATAGATAGATAGATAGATAGACAGACAGACAGACAGACGGACAGATAGATAGATGGATGTTATGATTATCAGGATATTTTAACTTTCAATGTTCCAGATAACCTGAAGTAAATAAGAATTTGATGTAATTTTTGGTGATTTCAGGCAGTGTCTAAATTATATTCCCTTTCTCTATTAAAGTATTTTACTCACCAGAAAATATCATCCAGTTCTTATTTTGTTTGATAGTAATTTGTTCCACAAGTGTTCACTAACAGCCTTGTGTCAAACACTGTGTTTTGAACTGGTGATATAGACTTAGTCTCTTAACTCACAGAACTGAGAGTCTCATGGAAGATGCATCAAACTAGAAATGAAAATGACCATGATGGTTACGAAAAACTGTAAGCAGCCATGAGAACATGAAACAGAGGGATCTTACTTATTCTTGGGAATTCTGGTAAACATTCCCTGAGGAACAGTTGTTTCATCTGAGACTTGAAGAGTAAATGAGAATTTGTCAGATGAAAGAGCTTGGGAAAGTGGAAAGCTATGCTGTAGAAGGAGCATCGCAAAAGCCCAGAGTCAGGACATAGGGAACTAAACGAAGTTTGACTGGGGCAAAGAGAAAGGTTAGGTGGGAGCCCATACCTATATGAAGGGCTCTGTATGCAGTTATTATTGTTTTAAAATCCTTTGTAATCTATAGGTAAATCATCTTTCAAGGAATTTTTTTGTTTCTAACACTTTCAGATATATCTGTCTGTCTTAAGATACACCCAGTTCTCTGCCTGGGCCAATCTCTGTCACCTTTTAGTGTCACCACATATATCATTTTTGATAACATTCCCTTTCTGAGTAGCTTGGATGAGCCCTGAATTTAATGCTAGATCCTAGGAAATTTCACCTGACAATTTGTCATTCTTTGGGCAGCTTTCAATCTCTATGACTATTTTTTCCCTTAAGCTATTTGATTCATTGTGAAAATAAAAATTTCATGAGGCACTATTGAATATTTCACTCAGAAACAAATATCTAGAATTAATATTGGGTCACTGGAAAAGTCATGCTATATTTTTCTGTTTTGTGTGTTTGTTTGTTTTTGTTTTGTTTTATTTTCAATGCAAAGATGCATCATGACTTTTATAGCAACCCAGTAGCATCTTATTGAGAAAAGAAAAGTTGAACTAATCTAAACAGCCTCCCCCTCCCCCCGGCTGGTTTTCACTGTCCACTCTTATTAGATGTAAAATGTGTGTGGCTCCTTATAGCCACACTGCTCTCTCCTCCCCAGTAAAGTCACTGTAAACAAAAGGGTTCAGGCCACTGACTTCCATGATGGTTTTCATTTTTCAAGCCATTTGGTTGTCTTTCTATTATTGTTGTTGCTGCTAGTTCTAAGTAGTAGCTCCTGATGTTTACCAAAGAGTATCATGTAGGAGAAACAACCTGGGCTTAGAAACCTTGGGTTCAAATCCTGGTTTCACTCATACTTTGTTGGGTTTGTGATCTTTCTATGCTGCAGTGATCCATCCACTAGATGAGCTCTGTGGTTCCTTACAGCTGTGGGGAGGAAAAAGTTCCTTTTCCTTCCATCCTCCTAGATTCTCTGGCTAAAACCTGCAAAATTAGGCTGACAAAGGACAGATTAACAAGAGAAAAACAGAAGTTTATTAGAATGTGCATCTCACACACACATAGAAGCCCTCATTTATGAGTAGCTCAAAGGGGTGGTTAGAATCTGAGGTGGATCATAAGAGGAGAGAGGTTTAGAATGATACATTACTGGACACTGAGAAAAATGAGGGTGAGTAGAGGAATGTTTGATTACCAGAAACAAAATTGCAGATATCTGGAAGGCACAATGCCTAGTAGTATAAAGTTCAGTGGAGAGGATGTGGTTACTACCACATTGCTGCATACAATATTATAAATAAGTGAGGTGGTAGGTACTAAGTACCCTGATCTAGTTGTTATACACTGTATTCATGTGCTGAAAAATCATATTGTAACCATCATTATAATAATAAAAATTATTAATAAAAAATTAATGTGTATGCACCTAACTTAATAGAGGGAAGGGAGAATAAAAGCACTTAGGAAATAGCAAATGAGTTTTTGGAAATATCACTGGGCCCTTAGGAGAACAGAGGGGAGGTACGGTAGTCTGTGGCATTATTTGTCTGGGTATGTTACGGACTTTGAAAAGAGAAGCTTAGAGGTCATCCATGCTGGGACTGTGATAGCACAATGCTTTGCAATGCTGAGGCCATGTGGGAAAGTCCTAGGTTTGCATCCAGATGTCTCCCTGGACACACTGGGCATTCAGTTGTGCTGGTGATGTGGTCTGGGCTAGCTGAGGTTTGGGGGTGGATCATGACCTGAAGACCTGTTAGAGGTTACTCTCTCTCTCAGTGGAAATGAATAAATAAATAAAAGGTTTTTTTCAGAAGATTAGAGTTGCTCTTGGTAAGGTTTTTTTTTTTTCAATTGTTTTATGCTTTTAGGTGGATAAGGAATTACAAGAACTCATATGCCTTGAACTTAAAATAATTCTTATACCAAAGTGGCATATAGGGTGGCCGTAGTATATGTTGAGTAGTCAGAAAAGTCATGATGTGTTTTTCTGTGCAAAAATGTGTCATGACTTTTCCATCTACCCAATATGACCTGATTCCTTTTGCAGCCCTAAAATAATAAATATTATTATTTTTTCTTTTTTTTGAGAGGTTTTTGCTATAGGGTGCATGCGCTTGCCAGAAGACAAAGAGAGACAGAGAGACAGAAATCGAGAAATCACCCCTGAGGGGGGGATGGCCATGCCACAATCCCTTCTCCTCCATTCTCCTCTCGGGATCTTGGGCATGCACGCACATGCGCCCGGCGTGAGTTTAAGCCACCGGGTCCGGGACGCAAACTGTGGTCGACCACATGGGAGTCCAGCGACATAGTCATTACGTTAACTGCTGGTCCCAAATAATAAACATTATGTAATACCAGTCACTGGTTTGCTCAGATTTACCACTTGCTGCATTGAAGATTCCAAGTGTTTAGTATTTTGAGTTGTTTTGTTGATAAATAACAATGACCAGTTTAATGCATATACTTTAATAGATGTCAGCATGAAAAGTTCACTTCTGTCAGGATCCGTGAATAAAGTTGTGCATCTAAAGAACTGGCATATCATTGCTATGGGATAAGAGGGGCTTTATTTTTCTCTCTGACTTGCGTCAAATGGTGTACTGTATTTTATGAAGGTGTGAAAGATGGATGCCAGTCCCACAATTTACTTCAGATGGTGCTGTCCATTTCGTACCACGAGAGGAATTCTACTCAGAATTCTCAGGATTTTTCAGAAACTAATTTACCAACTGAAAGAAGGAAGAAATTATAAAGGAAAGTAAGAAATTTCTCCTTTGTTTCAATAGTATTTGAGAGAATGTTCAGTCCAACTATGAGCATGTTTACCACAGAATTATTCAGGGTGAGTTGCCTAGTTAGAGGCTAGCCTCTGAGATAAAGTGAGTCCTGAAGGAGAACGAGAGCTGTTTTGCCATGCCTGAAGCTGAAAACATTTTTGTGTCTAGAAAAGGTGCTCCATGAGTATTTTTATTGAGAATTCATCATTAAATATATTCCTAATTATCTCATTCTTCAACTATGAATAAGCATAATTGAACTTACTATTAAGAAACGGGGAGGGATCAGCAGTTAGCGTAATGGTTATGTCGCTGGACTCCCACGTAGTCGACCGCGGTTCACATCCTGGACCCGGTGACTTAAAACTCACGCCGGGAGCGTGTGCGTGTGTGCCCAAGATCCCAAGAGGAGAACAGAAGAGAGGGGATTGCAGCATGGCCATCCCCGCTGGAGGGTGATTTCTCGCTTTCTGTCTCTCTGTCTCTCTCTGTCTGTCTGGTGAGCGCATGCGCCCCATAGCAAACACCTCTCCAAAAAAAAGGGGGGGGGGACTGAACACAACCAAAAATATGTTTGTATTTGAGAACATCCTTATTCTTCTTGGGAGAGATAAGGTGATACATCTTGATGTCTACAACTTGAATTCCAAGGATTCAATTAAAAGATGTGATTATGCTGTGTATGAGCATGTATATGCGTATGTACATGTGTGTTCACCGAGAGAGAAAGCAAGCAAATTGGCAGAGCATTAACCCTTGCTGAATACAGGTGGCGTTTTTTTACCCTTTCTTCAACTTTTCTGTATATTCACAATTTTTCAAGGTAAAACATTTCACAATAAGGTCAAAGCAGTGTCTGAATGTCCTGGGGGAGCAACACAGAAAGTAGTTTAGCAAAAGGGCAAATTCCATCCAGTCTGGTGGAGAGAATTCAGGAAAAGCCTACCAAAAGAGCTAATGCTTAAGTGAAACACTTCATGTGTGTTAATTTTTTTTTTTTTGAGAGATTTTCGCTATAGGGCACGTGTGCTCGCCAGACAGAGAAAGATATAGAGACAGAAAGCGAGAAATCACCCACAGGGGGGATGGTCACGCTGCAATCCCTTCTCCTCCATTCTCCTCTTGGGATTTTGGGCACGCACGCACACATGCCTGGCATGAGTTTTAAGCCACCGGGTCTAGGACGCGAACCGTGGTCGACTACGTGGGAGTCCAGCAACACAGCCATTACGCTAACTGCTAGTTCCCGATGTGTGTTAATTCTTATTGTTTTTTTTGGAGAGGTTTTTGCTATAGGGTGCGTGCACTCACCAGAAACACAGACAGACAGTGACAGAGAGACAGAAAGCTAGAAATCATCCCCCAGGGGGGATGGCCACGCCGCAATACCTTCTCCTCCATTCTCCTCCCGGGATCTTGGGCACACACACACGCATGCCTGGCGTTGAGTTTAAGCCACCAGGTCCCTGAGCTACTCTTAGAACAAGCTTAAGTCAGTATTTTCTCCTCCACATGAGAGAGATTCTAATCTGTTTAAACGCCATAAACTCTCCTTTAGTTTTGTAGCTACCTTCCGTGTGCACCAGATAGGCGCCCAAGAAATACCTGCTGATGGCTGTTTAGTTCCCACTGTAAGAATTCTGGTTACTTGCCAGCCATCTGCTCTCTTTGAAATGGGTTGTGGTTTTGGGTCCACCCTCTTAGTTCTTCTTTCCACCTATTCTCTAGAGCCCTATCATCCACCTGCAACTTTCTCTCTCCCAAATTCCATTTGCTGTGAAGCAAGGATAACCAACACAAGGCATTGCTTCTGCAGCTCCCTCTTATCACTTCTCCCAGACCACCACTAACAGATAATGATGCTCTTTTTACTGAGTTCATTAAGTGGCTTCAATAATCTCACGCAGCTCTAGCCAATTGATGATTTACTACACTGTTCTCCCTGAATGTTTTTCCTTCTCTCTCAACCTTTAGTATTCTATATCTATACTTACTTATCATTTACCTGCTGATATCACAGCAGTGACCACCACTGTTGTCTATCTGAAATTTTCAAAGTGCTCATATCAAAAAAGGTATATTTTAACATAAATAGTTTCCATTTGTAGCCCAGTCATGTGGCACAGACTATGTGATGTAAATGCTGATTGAATGACTGATGGGATTGGTCAACAACTCATTTTCAAATACTTACTGAACAGTAGGGTTATTTTGGTACCCAGACGTCATCTGTTCCAAAAGTTAAAAATAAAAAGAAGACTCAATTAAAACTATGTACCCAATCCACCCAGAGCTGTGCCAGATCTTCTGAGAATACCCTACTTTCCAGCCTATCAGAAATCAAAGCATGCATATGCCAATAAAGAAAACACCTTAGAATGTCAGAGTGGAAATTAAGTAAGAGAGAACTTCAGTGTATATGTGAAGAATTTTTTTGAAGCAATATACCCTGCTTTTAAGCTTCTTGCTCTGATTTTTGCGCAAAAGGAAGATGCCAAAAGAACGTAAAGAACATATATATATATATATATATACACACACACACACACACACATATACATATGTGTGTGTGTTGGCAAAAAGTTTGGAACACTTATTTGTGAGGATAAAGTCCATTTGTAAGGGCAAACATGGATCACAGTTAACCCTGGAGCTGAGGAACAGCTTTAATTTTTGGTAAAATTTCATCACAGCTTTCTGATTACTCTTGTGCTGCTCAAAAATCTCATATTTTTCCTTCTCTTTGTCAAAGATCTCACCTTCCTGGTGTCTGGGCCTCCACAGTTTCTTTTTACCTGAAGTAAGCATTGGTAAGATGCTTTGGGATTTGCTAATATCAATTTTCATGGAGGTGGCAATGACAAATTTCTGGTGTGTTCTACGCAGTGGAACTCGATTGAGAATCAGTGGTCTAGTTACAAGTAGCAAGCCACTGCTCAGCTGTTTCAGAAAAACCACTCTCTTGCCTCTGTGGTGTCCAGTGAGGATGATCAGAATGGTCCCTGGAGTGATGCTGGCTTGCAACTTTCTTACATGCTGACTGAATGGTTTTGTTTTTTTGTTGTTGTTGTCATGGTTCAACAGCTCTCGAGGCACATCTTCAGTGGGATAATACCTAGGCATTTTGCGCAGTCTAACCACCCGGGTACCACCATTCTTGTCTCCACCAACCGGTTTTGTGACAGTCACAAGAACCTTCTCCTTTTTTCTTTTTGATCCTGGATTTAGTGGCTGAGTATTTCCTCTTGTACATGGCCTTCCTGGAATCCATGGCAGACCGGGAGTATCTGCCGATGCCCCAGACTAGGACGGGGTTTTGACTGCAATGAGGCTTCCCCTTCTTGGGCTTTTTAGCCTTGGGGTTGCCCTTTTTAACCTGCCACTGGCATCAGCCTTCTTGGCTTCAGGTTTCTTCTCCTTAGTATCCTGCTTTGCAGCTTTTTCACCTGCCATCATGTATAGTAGGAAAGAGAACTCCTACATCATGGTCTTCAGCAAGAGCACCCAAAGGTCCACTCCAGTGAACCTGGTTTAGAGCCTTCAATTGCAACATACATCGTCTTCTTCCTCATCATGCTTTGCCTGTGATAGTCCTGGCCACAGCCAGCACGGGGATCTGGACATCCAACTCAGCTACTCTCTATCGTCGCATGTGACTCTGCATGAGAGTGGTTTTAGTTTAGGTGACTTGAATGAGTCTATTTTTTTTTTCTTTTCTTTTTTTAAACACAGCCTCTTGTTGTGTTGTGATCCTCTTGGCCCTGTCTCCTGAGTAGCTGGGATCACAGGGCTGCCACAACATCAACGGGCCTACTTCTGGACAAACGCATTTTCAGCACTCTATGAGCCAAGCACTGAACATTCTAAACACTTCGTAAGCATGAACGCATTTAATATGTTTTCTTAAAAATTCTGTGAGGTAAATACCTTTATTATCCCCATTTTACAAATTGAGGAAACTGAGGTACAGTGAGGTTAAATACCTTGCTTAAGATCTGCTGGTGGCCCACTGCTTTCTGTAGTGGACTCTCAGTCTCACAGATCCTGGCAACTGAGAAATTGATTTTCTCTAACCAGTAAATTGAGATCCAGAGTTGAACAGCCAGACCCAGGTCATAAGCAGAAGACAAAGTAGTTACTCAGTCCAGGGCACAGGATTCAAAGCTGAGACGTGGAGGCTACTCAGAGTTCAAAGGTATGCAGGTAGTACTCAAGGTATACAAAACTAATCTTGTAGCAGACAAGACTCATCCATTCCCCACTCTCTAAACCTGCCCCTCATCATCCTCAACTCCCCATCTCAATGGTACTTTCATGTACTTGATTACATACTTGAGAAGCCAGAAACTATTCTTGACTCCTCACCAAGATTCATTGATTTTGCCTTTTAAATGTTTTTTGGAATATGCCCTGTTTATATTACTAAGTGTTTCTAGAATATATCCCTTCTTTGGTACGTGCCAAATGTTTCTGAAATATATCCCTTTCTATATTGCTAAGTGTTTCTGGGGTATGTCCCTTTTTCTACTTGTTAAATGTTTTTAAAATATGCCCCTTCTGGGGCATGGCAGGCATCCTGCGGTGCTGCGCTGCATGCTTCCAGCTTCCGCGGGCGACTCTGCTGTATGACCCGGTTTGCCCAGCTCCTGGGCTCCGGCACTGTAACTGGACCGCCTAGCTAAGGTGTATCAGCCTTCCTCTGTTTCTAGAGATCCCAGCAGTGGGAGCACTGTCCTTTCTGTTCAGGGGTCTTAGAAACCCACATCGTGCAGTCTCATATGCCCTGGGTTTCCACCCACCACAGTACTCTTAATTTTGTTCCCAGACACGTGAGCTGCTCTCCAGGACCTTGCCCTCCGACTGCCCCAGGGAGGACACTCTTTTGGGAAAAAAATGCCATCCTTGTGCAGGTACAGAGGCTGAAGATACAATCTATTTACGCTTCTTTCTTAATACAGAGATGCTCTGCATTCCCCAGCCTCCCTTGCAGTTAGGTGTAGCCATCCAGGTTTGTCCAGTAGTAAGCGTTAGGATTTGAATAATGGTATAGCTCCCAGAGGTTCATATTTTGCAATTTAGTCTTCATGGGTGGTGATCGGCTATCTCTCGGACATTCATGTGTTGGGACTTGTTGTTTTGTAAAGATGTTAAGTGAAAACTTAACGCCTTCATAGTGAACCAGTATGGGACCTTCGAGTGTGATAAGAACATTAGGTGTGTTTCTGTAACTAAGTTCTGGTAGGATTGTCTGCAAAGAAAATTGAAACCAGAGAGAGAAACTCATGGATACAGACTGCTCTGTACTCTTCTAAAAGTTCTACCTTTGACCATGTTGTGATACTGTTGCACTTTGCTGCCACCAGAACCATGAATTTTGCAAGTCTCTATTTTCTTTATAACCAGTCTTAAATTAGCAACATGAAGACAGATTAAAACTAAAAAACAAAAAACAAGCAACAACAAACAAAATATACCCCTCTTCTGGATTGCTTAATATTTCCAGAATATGCCCCTTCTTCCAGACATATTGAATATTTTTGGAGTGTGTCTCTTCCTCTGTACCAATCTCTGTATTTGTGTCCTAGTTAAAGACAATTTTCTCTCATCTGGGTTATAGCAGCACCTTCCTAATTGTTCTCCCATCCACCAGATCTGTCCTCTCTTAGTCTTCTCTCTAGATAGAATGATTTTCCAGAAACATAGTTTCTTTAGACCCTTAAATAAAACCCGATCTCATCGGAAATCAGATTCAATTAGCGTGACCTACATTGCCTGTGCCGTGCTGCCTTCAGCAGCCTCCTCTCATATCTTCATACAATACGCTCGAATAATAGTGAACGATTCGTAGTCGTCACGGCTGTTTGTGCTTCTGTGTCTTTGTGCTTGGTTTCCTCTGCCAGCCTTAATTACATTCTTTTAAAAAATATGTTTGTAGACTTAATTTTTACATTTACTAAGATATTAAAGGATCAGAGTTTAAAAATTGATTATCAAAGTTCTATTTCTGGCAAAATGTTAAGCTTTGTATCCAACCACCCCCCTCAAAAAAAAATAGTAACAAAAACTAACTAGAAACATGAAGTGAAAACTAACTTTCTTTTTATTTTGCTATAAAGGAAACATTTTCATTTTGGTCTCATAAAATTCAGGAATATTTAAACAGCAAAGATATTCTACACATAATAACAAAAGTACAAAAGAAGTTACAAAACAAGAAATAGTTGCAAAATATCAACTCCCTAAAAAGGATTTATAAAGTTTCATAGAACTAACCTCAAAATTTTTCTGGGTTTAGCTACAGATGGTGTTGTTGTTTAGGGGTGTGTGTGTGTGTGTGTGTGTGTACAGTCACACACATGCATTTCTGTGTGTTTTAAACCAATCAAAATTGATTGAAGTGAAAGATATCACCATGATGGTTGAATAGCAGATACCAGCCTTCACCCCCGCCCCCCCTTAACCCCAAATAAGTATAGATCACTGTTCATAAACCACAATAGTCTGGTGAGGTCTCAATGCCCATTGATGAATCAACAGTAACATAGTGGGGCAAAAAAATGGAAAATATCCACATAGAAAGGATTGTTGGCAAGACAGGTGTACCAGGAGGCAGCCAGAAATAAAGAAAAAATATGGAGTCTTTTGACTGTGTTGTGGGGACTACCATGGTCTACAGTAGTCTGCTCCCCAAAGGGCACTAACATTCTTGCTACTAAAATAACCCACAGCAATTCCTTCTGAGGAACTCCTTTCCCCTATAAGAAGCTACTTCCATGGAGCTGCCTTGAGAAAGGAGCCACTGTCTCTCTCAACCATGTACATGTCCTGACCCTATAGCTGTGGCCACTCCATAAGTGCCTACACTGCAGACCTGGGTGCTATGGCTGCATGTGGGCTCTATGCCCACATCTCAGACACTGGAGCCATTGCCAGCATGAGCTAATTCTCACTCTGTCTGGGAGTCAAGCTCTTGGTATGAATATTCACACTCCAGGCTCCAACTCAGCTACCACAGAGAGCTAGACTCCAAACTGATCCTGGAGCCATTCTAACTCTGGACCTTCCTATCCTCACATTCTTAGCCTTCACATGCTACTTCTTAAGCATCCATGCCTCACATTCTGTTACCAATACAATACAGCAGCAGCAGTATCTGCACCCTAGGCACCAGTACTATTATTGCCCTTTAGTCCAGAGCCATAACCAGGTAGAAGATTGGGGTTCAGTTCCCAAGTCAGTTTGTGCATACAAGGTGTACATTTGTGTCACTGTAGTCCTGACTGATTGGGATAAGCTTGGGAGGTGGGGGAGGACTGTGGCACAGGATCCCATTGAGGGTGTCTCTCTCTTTCTGTCTCTCTCTCTAATGAAAAGAAATAACAAAATATTTTTTTTAAATGGGCAAAGGATCTGAACAGACAGTTCTTAAAAGAGAATACAAATGTATAACGGGTGTATGAAAAAAGGGTCAACATCACTAATTAGCAAGGAAATGCAAATTAGAACCACAATGAATATCAGTTTACACCTGCTAGAATGGTTGTTACCAAAAAGACAAAATATAAGTGTCGGTAAGAATGTGGAGAAAAACAAACACGGCAAATACTGTTGTGAAAATGTAAATAGTACAACCATTACGGAAAACAATATGTCAGTTTCTCAAATGAAAAATAGAATTACCTGGGCCAGCCAGTGGTGTGGTGGTTAGGGCACTAGACTCCCTCATGGCCAACTGTGGTTCAAGTCCTGGACCTGGAAGCTTAAAAATCACACCAGGTGCGTGTGTATGTATGCCCCAAATCCTCAGAGTAGAATGGCAAAGAGATTGCGACATGGTAATCCCCCCTGAGGTGTGACTTCTTACTTTCCCTCTTTCTGTCTCTTTCTGACAATGACATGTGCCCTATGGAAAACAAGCAAACAAACAAACAAAAACTAAAAGGAAAAAAAAAAAACTAAAAAAAGTAGATTTATATGATCCAGCAATCCTACCATATGGTACAATAATCCAATATTGAAAGGAATTGAACTCAGCACGTTGAAGAGAATCTGCTCTCTCAGGTTCATTGTAGCAGTATTCATAGCAATATGTGAAATATTGCTCAGAATATATGACATATCATTATTGTTTTAAAAATTAGAATTCTGTCAAACTTCCTGAAGAGTAAATGTAGCATCAATGAAGTAATAATAGTTGTTACACCAAAAAAATGATAAACTGAAATCATGTTTGAAAAGAAAAACAGAGGAGGTTATGAAAGCTGAGTCAAAGGTACATGTGAACCTGGATCCTTTAGGCCTCACACTTAACCTGCCTCCTTCCTACAGACCTGAAGATCTGGGCTTACCTGACCCCCTTGGCCTCTGCCCATCACTGCTTGTTGACTAGCAGGACAAAAGGGCCACTTGATAAAAGCCAACCTAAGCAAGAGAGATCCAGAAAGGCCAGGAGGAAGAGGCTGGCCATACCCTCTATCTGATGACCACAGGTGACCTTAGAGCTGTGGAGTGACTAGTGGCCTCAGAAACATTCGTGAGATCCTGGTAGCTGTGTGTCCTTCATCTGTTTTAGTTGTAAACTCTAGTTGTGACCTCCCTGTCAGCACTCATGTTTTTCCAACTGAAATATTTTTCAGGTCCTTCTCATGCCTCCGAGCCTGTTCTAACCACTACCCACAGGGGTGGCTGGGCTCTGGGTCCACAACCCAGAACCTTTTCATCTGGAAATTAAGCTCCCACTTTCTGACTAGACTTGTGGTGAGAATTGCACAAACTTTACAAGGTTAAGCAGTTCAGTTTGTTCAATGGCCTTGGACTGCAGAATGTTCTCCAAACTTTCCCAAACCCCAGAGATTTATCTAAAGTATCTAACTTGTGAGAACAAGATCTCTTGTTAGAGAAAATTGCTTTCTCTTTCAGAATGAGCTTGAGAATCAAGGATTCATTTTCTAAGGGCAAGTTTGTGCTTTGACTTTTGGCTACAGACTCAACCAAGGAATGAAGAGAAATAAAAAAAAAAAAAATCAATGCTGGAAACTCAGTCACCACTTCCAGTTGGGCTTTAATTCAATGGTTAGATGAGTCTGATAGTATCACATATCTCAGATGTCGAAACAAAGTTCTTTTTTAAACTTGGGCATGAGCTTTCCGCATGCTGGCCCCAACTTTTAAAGTTCTATTATACATTGTGGCAGCTAAGTTGGGGCTGGTGGTCTTGGGATTTGGGGAGAGCCATCGGAAACATCTGTATGGGATCTCATATTTGGAAATTTCCTGTCTCCTCTCTTTTCTTCTGTGGCCCTGGAACTATGAACCCCACAGTTTAGATGAATGGGAACTCGGGGGGCAATCTGGAGCTCTCAGACCTCTCACAGTGTGCATGGAGGGCAGATTTGGCAGAAGCTCCTCAGTGAATAGACCTCAGAATCTAACAGGCTGAATGACATTTCAGCCTTTTTCCTTCTCTCTTCCCTAGGATCTTCAGGCATAAAATGCCAGCAAGTAAAGAGATCTGCAACTGAAACCACCTTATTGAAGATATAGTGAGTCCCACAGCCTCTCTCCACCCTAGAGCTCTCCAACTGCCTTCCTGTCACTCTCTCTCATCTATGCATTCACTTTTTCATGTACTCAGTGAGCATTTATGGATTGCCTATTAGGAGCAGGCTCAGTGGTTGGTTCTGTGGGAGTCGCCCTCCCTGGGCCTTCGTGTTGTCCCTGGAATCTTCCTGACCACCATACTTCCCCATCTGGGTTCATCAGAAAGCCTCTGCTGAGAAGCATGCCTTTACACAAACAAAGATTGAGCAGCCCTGGAGGAGGCTAGAGCTCTGTGAAAGATCCCAAGCTGTGCTCAGTAGAAATGTTCCATGAAATCTCTCAGTCTCTATCATGAGAACATTACAAGCTGTTCTCATCCCATGCAATCCAGCCAGACTGACTGGAGGTAGCAGCAGGGCCTGTCTCACACCCCCTGCCTCTTTCCTCCATTTGGAGTTAAACCTTGGGAGGTAAACAAGGCCACTGTCACCTCATAGTGGTCTTTGCCACAACAACAGGGAAATAAAACCTACCTCAGTCCTGTTCATCCATTTGGTTCCAGGGAGGACATTTCGACAGGTGCTACAAACTGCCGAAACATGAAAAAGCTGGTGTTCCTAATACCCTTGGATTAAGTCTTGTGTTGCTGTTTCAGAATACTTCATTCAGTTGCCCATGGCCTCTGTTTTCTCAGTTTTAAACCAAAGTGAAAATCTTAACTTGTTTTAGGAATTTTCTAGAAGCTTCATACCTCAACAGTACTTGGCTCTTTATGGTACTCACAGAAAGAATGAATGAATTTAATATAGCACATGCAGGAGAGGAAAAAAGAGAAAGCACCTTTTATAGGATCTAATTATACCGCAGTCCCCTTTCCCTAGCCTTCCAGCTTGTCAGGATCTTGGGCACCCATGTGCATACATATGTTGGTGTGTTTCCAGACCAAATTAAGGATTAGAACCCACCATCAACCATCTGGCTTCTAGCACTGCAGCTAGAGACAGTGCCACTTGCCTGTGCCCAAAGTGTGTGTGTGTGTGTGTGTGTGTGTATACATACACAACATATATATTTTTTTTTGAAAAATTGATCAGGAAATGAAACATGGTATATAAGAAGAGGAATATATGTTGGAGGTAAAAGCATGAATTTAAATTTCATTCTGGACATAGTGAATGAGAAATGTTTGAGAGACAGCCAGCATAGGTGATCAGCTGATAGTTAGAAATGTGGGTCTTCAGATCAAGAGCATCTCCTCCAGGAAGCCTACCTGTGGCTCATCCTTTCCAAATTCAATGTGAAATGCTTTTACATACCTCTGATAGTTATTATCTGTGATCATTTTTATTTATTGCCATAGTTAGTGTATGGGCTTCTTGAAGGGCAATAAGTTTTATCTCTAGGACCTGGAATGGTTCCTGGTACAAAGCAGTAACTCAGTAATGTTTGTTGAATGACTTGTAAAATGAGTGGCAATTTTTTAAAAATTTTGCCAGAAGGCATGTGCACTCATCAGAGAGAGGTTGGGTGGGTTGTGAAAAAGCATCTTTATGAGCATTGGTCATGCCGCAATCCTGACTCTTCCATTTCTCCCTCTTTTTGGGATTTTGAGCATGCACACACATGTGCCTGGCAT
>NW_006159803.1:5468232-5490268 GCF_000334495.1 Tupaia belangeri chinensis | reverse complement strand
AGGCAGACGGGGGCCAAGGAGGGGCCAGCAGGTGGAGTGGCGGTTAAGGCACTGGAGTCCTTAACCACCACTGCACTTTGCCGAGTGCAGTTCAAGTCCTGGACCTGGCAACTCGAAAATCACACCAGGTGCACATGTATGTGTGCCCCAAATCCCAGGAAGAGAGTAGAGGAGAAGGGATTGTGGCATGGCCATTCCCCTTGAGGGGTGACTTCTCACCCCTCATTTCCTCTTCCTGTCTCTCTCTGGTGAGCACACATATCCTATAGCAAAAACCTTAAAAACAACAACAACAAAAGAGCTAAAGAATGCTACAAAAGAGAATGTGCTTCCTTCCTTGAGCCTAGGTATGGTTTCTGAATCCCTCACTTGTGACCCAAATTGCTAAGATTTCAAGAGCAGAACATTCCATCTCTCCTTCAAGGGGCTACAAACTAGGTTAAGTAAATGTTATTGAGTCATATGCCAAACAGCTGTGTCCTCTTCAGCCCTATTTCTCACCACTCTTCCACATGAAACTTTGGCCTTTGCCAAGTCTCCCCACCCTCCTCAATTACATACTCCATTTTCTGTTTCCTCTTCCACCCTCACACTTCCATCCCAGAGCTTTTGCTTGTACTGATTTTTCCATGGACTTTCCTCTCTCCTCTTAAATTATTCAAAGTCCATTCAGCCCTAATGCTTTACCTAGAATTTCCTTACCTCCTCTGTGGAAGTCTTCCTTAGTCATTCCAGTTCACACTGACATCCCTGTCTTCTGATGTCCATAAACTAGCAGGACCTACACTTAGAACACCATGTTCATTTGCCTTGCTTTTCTCAAATTGACCCACCAGTTAAGCTAGTGCCATTTGATGAGAAAAGTTGTGGCCTAGGACACTTATGTCTTAACTGCCAAAAGTAATCATCTGGAGACATGCACACTCTTAATCTCCATCCCCTATACACTATTTCCCAATCTCTTCCTAGAGGTTTTCTGGTGGGCCTGAGTGCTCTGGACAAGTAGAATAGCTCCTGAACACTCAGAGGTCTTCTGTGGACTGAAAGAGTTAACATACCTTCTGGGGGTCCAATTTCCAGAGTGCTAACTCTTCCAAAGCCAAAATTAGCAATGATACCTCCTCCCCAAAATAAGAAAATTGGATTCTAAAGTCAGTCAAGGACAGGACAAAGAAAGAATGTTGGCAAACAGAAAAAAAAAAATTAAATACATTGAGTTGGTAATTTAGAGACATAAACTTAGACAATGAGAGAAACTCAATCTTGACCATTTTGGAATCTGGTATGCAGAGTGTGGAGACTGGGGACACCTTTGCCCTGGAATAGGGAGGAAGAGTCTAGGGAATCTCCTGGTGGGGCCACCCCATCTGGTGATTACGATGACTGGCGTGTGGTAAATGAGGCCTCTGGGCTGCAGTTGTCTCCTGGGGCCCCTTAGCGCATTCACAGTGTGTGATGACTGAGAATGGGTAGGTCCCTCATGCTAAGACCCAGGCTTTGGCCCCACATTTGGCCTTAACTCTGATATATTCATGGAATTCTGGGTGTTCCCTTAACTTGATTGAAACCCAGTGTTTTCATTTCTTATGAAAATTCCTTTCAGAATAACCTATTTAAGACAGTTTGCCAGTGCCAGGTCTCCTTTGTATGGAGGACTCCTCATTGCCAAATGGAGAACGTATTTAAGGAAGAGACATTAGCAGTGGTCACCATTTACTGAGTCACTTCAGTGTGCCAGGGAAGGTGTTAGGGCATTTATGAATACTGTCACTCTCAGGAAGGGTAGGTGTCTATCTCCACTTGGAGATTAGTTCATAGTAGTTGAGGAAGGTGAAATACAGTAGTGGTTAAGGGCCTCGGAGCAACACAGATTTGTTTTCAGCTCTTAACTTCACTGGTGATTTCTTTTATTTAAATCTTTCCTGAGTGCATACCGTGTATGCTTTGATCCAGGAATACCAAATCAGTAACGGGACAGACAAGATCCCTGCTATCACTGGTTTATATGTATAAACATTTTAATTAAGTTAGTTCTTTCATGAGAACAGAGAGAGAGAAAGAGGGAATAGAGAAAAAGACAAGCCCTCCCAATGGATTCTCACACTGTGATCCTCTCCCCAGTCTTCCTAGCCAGCCAGAATGTTTGCAGAGCTTTCTGTTATTCTTTTATTATTATTATTTTTAAGAGGTTTTTGCCTTGGGGCAAGTGTGCTCACCAGAGAAAGAAAGAGAAACAGAGACAGTGAGAGGGAAAGTAAAAAATCACCCCACAGGGGGGATGGCTATGCCACAATCCCTTCTCCTCCATTCTCCTCCTGGAATCTTGGGCACTCATACACATACACTTACACATACACATACACATACACATACACATACCCTGCATGAGTTTCAAGCTACTCGGTCCAGGACTCGAACAGCGGTTGGCCATGTGGGAGTCCAGTGACATAGCCATGATGCCATCTGCTTCACACTATTCTAATAGAGCAGTCCTTTCTCCCTCTCCCTCTCTGACTCCTGGGTCCATGGGTTGGCAGTGCCAGAACAAAAACCTCGAGAACGTGGTGATGGCTGGCAGTGGTGTGCCAGTGGAGAGAGCCACAGAGTGTATGTGTGTGTATGTGATGTGAGGAGTCACTAATGTGTTGAGCTACATGTGACAAGGTTTTAAGGTTCTGCTACCCTCGACACTCTATTTCCACCCCAGCGTGCCATCTCAGATTCCCACTGTTGTCTCTATTCTGCGTGAATTTCAGTCTCCGAGATACCAAGCCTTATTCAATACAAGTATCTCACCTTGAGAAAACGGGGAGACATTTATTAATTAACAGAGGTGAGTCTATCAGAGAGCTGAGGCTGAAGGAATGGGTTATAGGTAGGGTCACTTTGAGAAGGGCTTAGGAGACCAGGCAAGTGGGAGCAAGTCTGTGTGGGTTGGAGGGTGCAGAAGTGGCCTAGGGACTCTTGAGGGAAATGCTGCCTGCCACTCAGGACTACCCAGAGCCTCCTGAGAGGCTCCTGTAGAATAGGGCTGAAGGATAGAGGGCACGCTTCTGGGGTGTGTCAGAACCTCCCACCTCAGCCTGGAGGGCTGACAGTGAGAGGTGCCACAAGGCTTCGGAGCCAGACAAATCTGAGTTCAAATCTAGCTCCACCACTTTGACTTTAGGGTGTTGCTAAACTACTCTGAACTTCTTTTTGTCATCTGTGAAGTGGTGTTACTATTTCCTACCTCCAGAAATTGTTGTATGGATTATTCATTCAGGAAATGAATATTTACTGAGTTCTCATCAGGTACTGTGCACATTCAGTGCTGAATAAATGCATTTCCTCCTTCCTTTATATACAGAGACTATAAGACTAACATAATCCAGGTTTAAATGATTTAGTCTCTGGGACCAGCAGTTGGCATAATAGCTATGTCATTGGACTCCCATGTAGTCAACCACAATTCGAGTCCCAGACCCAGTGGCTTAAACTCACACTGGGCGCGTGTGTATGCGTGCCCAGGATCCTGAGAGGAGAATGGAGGAGAAGGGATTGCGGCGTGGCCATCCCCACCTGGGGGGTGATTTCTCACTTCGTCTCTCTCTGTTTCTCTCTTTCTGGAGAGCACACACACCCTATACCAAAATCCTCTCAAAAAAAAAAAGATTTAATCTCTTATGTATATGGTTTTAGAACCAATGGCCTGTAAGGAATTTAGAAAGTGTGATGACATGAATAGATAATGCCTTTAGGCATGATATTAATTCATTTGATATACATTTGTACGTGGAAATGCTCTGAAAACATAAGAGGAGTAAACAAAGGTACAGGACTTAAGCAAGGGCTCGTAATAAAAGCTGCCTTCTTTCCTAACATGCTCAAGACTGACCTTTGATCTTCATCCTCATCCTCGGTGGTGAGCAAAGGAATAACAGCAGGTTGAGTATTTCTTGTCTGACATGCTCAAGACTGAAAGTGTTTCTGAAGATTTGGGGTTATTTCCTAATATAGAAGGAGAAATTTTGTAGTGTGGGGGGGGACCCAAGTCTAAACGTAATTTGTGTTTTATATACACCTTATCCATGTAGCCTAAAGGTAATTTTGTACAATATTTATGTTGTATTGTTTTGACTATGATCCATCACGTGAGGTCAGGTGTGGAATTTTCCACTGTGGTGTTATGTTGGCTCTGAGAAAGTTTTTGGATTTTAGGGCATTTGGAATTTTTTAATTAGGGATACTCAATTTGTACAACTAAAAGTCATACATGATAAGAGTGTGGAACCTGAGAAAATGCTCCTTAAAGATGAAGATGAAAGAGTAAAGAGAGATAAAGATGTATTTTGTGTTACAAAAACAGTACATGTGATCTTTGTGATGATAACTAATTCCCAATTTGGGGGTGCCCGGAGTAGTAGTACACAGCAGTGGTTAAAGAATGCAGGTTTTAGGGGCCAGCAGGGTGGCATGGAGGCTAAGGCCCTGAATTGCATCTGAACTCAAACTGTGATTTGAATCTCAGACCCAGTGGCTTGAAAAAATCACACTGGGCACACGTGTTTGTGTGTGCATGCCCAACGTCCCAAGAGGAAAGTGGAGAAGGGATTGCAGCATGGCCATCCCCCTGAGGAGGGTGGTCTCTCACTTTCTCTCTCTCTGCCTCTCTTTCTCTCTGTCGCTCTCTGGTGAACATACGTACCCTAAATCAAAAAACTGAAAAAAAAATAGTAATAATGCAGAGTTTAGATTAAGATGGGTGGAATTGAGGATTAAATGGACTCATGAAATAAGATGCTTAGCACCATACCTGGCATATAAAAAGTGATCAATTGGAAGCTATTATACTGTGGTTACTATTAGCTTAATATGTACCAGGTACCATAGTAGAGGATACCTTCCCAACTTCTTATTTGCCTAGTGCTAAATAACTAGGGGCCGACTCATTTTTTTCTTCAGTTGTTGATCTAAACAAGAGTGGATGACAACTACCCGAGCAACGGTTGGTGGCAATGGTTGGTTCAGTAGGATCCAGGTTTGGATTATAGCAGTTTACATAGCTGGCTTACCTCCTGGATTGCTTATGTAAGACTATCTTTCACTAAAATGGGAGATTTTTCTTTTGAATCCAAGGATGTAAGAAGCATGAAGGTCCTAGGTGAAAGGGGCAGAGGGAAGAAGTCTGACCACTTCCTACATTTCCAGAGGTGCTACCCTGGCAAATGCTTTTAACACTTCTTTTTTGTTCACACTGCTGATGTTAGGGAAGCTCTGGATGTGGTTAGTAGATACACTTAGGGAGGCTAACTATGTCCCAGAACCCCTGTGATAGCTGTGCCACACTGCGGGTGAAGTCCAGATGATACAGTGGGTGGTGGCTATGATATTCAGTTCATTCGATATGCAGTTGTATGTGGAAATGCTCTGAAAATACAAGAGGAGTAGGCAAAGGTAAAGAACTGAAGACCAAGCTGAGGATCGAGGCAGCTGCCCTTTCAAAAATGGTTCAATCTTATAGAAGGGTAGCCTGAAGGAGTTCCCTGATGATACGTGTGCTGGTGGGTGCATGAATCTACACATGTGATAGGATCACATAGAGCTACTAAACACACACATGTAACACTGGTGAAATCTGAACAAGGCCTATAGATTGTACCCATGTCAACTTCCTGAGGCTACTACCAAGGGAAAGTACGTGGGACATCTCTGTACAGTTTTTGGAACTTTCCGTGGATCTCTAATGCTTTCTTTCTCTGTTTTGTTTGTTTGTTTGTTTGTTTTGTTTTGTTTTAGTTTTTTGCTTTAGGGAACATGCACTCACCAAAAAGAGGGAGAGAGAAAGTTAGAAATCGCTCTCCTGAAGGGGCACACCACAATCCACAATCCCTTCTCCATTCTCCTCTAGGGATTTTGACCATGCACGCACACATGCCTCAGCATGATTTTCAAGCCACCAGGTTGGGACTCTAGGCCACAGAGAGAGAGAGAGAGAGAGAGAGCTAGGTTGGCCATGCAGGATCCAGCTGCCCTACCCACCACACTGCCAGCTGATCCAAGTCTATAATTATTTCAAAATTAAATTTTTTAAAAAACAGGTCAAGCTCAAAATAAGACAATTTCCTTTTGTGTTCCATTGTTTACATTTGGTGTGTTGGTGGGAGGATTAAATTAGTTAAATATATAAAAGCATCTAGAACAATGCTTGGCAGAATATAAAAACAATGCATATTTACATTGCTATTACCATCAAACTCAGACTGCTTTGATGTTTCTTTTTAATAACCAGCATTGTCCTTTTATTGAGGTCATTAGAGAATGACCCTACCTCATAATGACTTATCCAGCCATACCATGTCTGAGAGGGGCACTTCTCCACCATTAGGTGCATGCACATTACCTATGTATCTTTTTTTTTTTTTTAAATATAGGTTCTTATGTGTTTGTTTAGCTGGTGAGTAGATAGGGTTTCTGATCTAACTAGGAGCTTCAGATGGCATGATGCTTTTACCCTCACCTTTTCCATAAGGTTTCCACAGCCCAGAGAGACAGAGTAAGGGTTGGGAGACTCCTGGAAAGGTGGTGAAACCCCACAGGAGTGATGGAGTCCTGCCACACCATGCAGAAAGGCATTGGGAAGTAGGCTTTATTGCTTCGCACGTGTCACCTCATTAATCCTCACTTATACACTCCATAATTGAATATTTTGAGTCCAGTGATATACTAGATTCTGAGAAACCAAAATAGAGTAAGATCTGACTCTTGCTCTCAAGAAGCTTCAGTGGGAGTCTTAATCTCAGTTTGGTGTCCTGCATGCTGAGAGAGGAATGCAGCTGTGCTCTGGGAGCACGGTAAGGTTTTAATCAGGGGCCAGCAGATGGCATAGTGGTTACATTGCTGGACTCCCACATGGCTGACGGCTGTTCAAGACCTGGACCTAGTGATTAGAAAATCACCCTGGGCATATGCATGTGTATGCCCAAGATCCTAGGAGAATGAAGGAGAAGGGATTTTGGCATGGCCATCCCTCTAGGGGGTGATTTCTCACTTTCCTTCTCACTGTGTCTGTCTCTTTCTCTCTGGTGAGTGCACACATCCTATGGCAAAAACCTCTAAGAAAAGACAAAAAAAAAAAAAAGGTTTTAATCAGATCAAGGAAGACTTCCCAGAGGAGGTAACCATCAGGAATCTTAAAGAAATCTTAGGAATTAGCAAGATAGGATGAAACTAGAGGGAGGGACACAGCTGCCCACCAAGGGAAGTGCTGTGAGCAAAGCCAAAATGTTTGAAAAATTAAGACTTGTCCTTGGAACTACCCAGAATTAGGTGTGACTGGAGCATGGTGAGAGATGGTTAGTATGAATTACAGCTTAACTGGTTTGGGAAATTCTCGGTTAAATAAGACTGTACCGATCCAGCAGGTGGTGTGGTGGTTAAAGTACTGAATTCCTACATGGCCCATTGTAATTTGAATCTCAGACCTGGTGGCTTGAAAATCACACCAGGTGCGTGTGCATGTGCGTGCAAAGTTCCAAGAGGTGAATGGAGGAAAAGGGGTTGTGAAGTGACCATTCCCCTGGGAAGCAATTTCTCACTTTCCCTCTCTCTGTATCTCTCTGGCGAGTTCATGTGCCCTTTGGCAAAAAAAAAGGAGGGGAGACCAATTTTTGCCGTAGCATCTCAGAGCCTTTGGTATGTTCTCCTACATCGAAAGTCTCCCAGAAGAGTTATAATGACAGCATTTCCAGCTCACTGTACAGAAACCTTTTGTTCACATCTTGTGAGACGTGAATCCTCTTGAAGACACTTGGGAAACACTGAGTCCTTTGGACAGGTTTTGACCAATGTTAATATTTACAAAACAGCACAAAGATATTTTTTAGAGTGTCTAGAGTGATGGATAATCCTTATGTGTCTGTAAAACTTCATGTATTAAAGTTCTAGATTCGTATAGATTAATGAAAAAACTTACAGTGAATTGTATGTATCAGACTAAATCAGTTTGCCCTAAGTGGGTGTCTGTATGTAGGACTACAGGAATTTAATAGTTTAACATTATTCTAGCACAGTGGTACTGCCTACCCTTTTGGATAGGATTCGGGCTCAGTCTCTTCTTAGGCCACCAACTGACCTTCCCAGATTTTTGCTGAATTGGAAGCAGATACAGCATCTTACACTGTGAAAGAAAAGTTGCAATGGATAATCTTGACAGTGATTACTCAAAAAGAGAACAATGAGAAGTCAAAAATTTATCAAACCTGAAAATATAAAGAAAGCTAAGGAATTGCTGAAATTTTATTTTGTTTTCATAAGCTACAAGCAGAACTGATGAGTTTACACACACAGCCTTTTTTAAAATGCTGGAATGGGAAGAAAACATTCTGGAATAAATTCAAGTCTTGAATATAAGTATCATAATAAATCATGAGCTCTATCCTTCACTCCTCATCTGCTCTTCTCCCACAGTACTCAAAACTTTTTTCAACCTAGAGAATATTTCTCGTATGTCTTAGACTAGGATTTACTGCCTCTGTTCACCATCAGCTCATTAAATATGTATGGTGACTTTCCTAAGGTATGCATCTTCCGAGTTACTTCCCCAGGGCTACTGCACTGATGAAGTGTGTGAATTCAGGTTCCATCTCACTCTTGATTCACTGATACCATGTATAAGTCATTCTTGTCTATATGGACTTCAGGCTTTATATTATACTTTTGGGTCTTCATTCTTTGAAACAAATGATAAATATCCACGTATTAAAGCTCAAGAGAAGATAGCATCAACCTAGAGTATAGAAAAACACATGAGATTCAACAAAGAATGTAACGCTTCCCCAATTTTTTTTTTTGAGAGTTTTTTTTCTATAGGGTGCGTGCACTCACCAGAAAGATAGAGATAGAGAGACCGAAAACAAGAAATCACCCCCTGGGGGGATGGCCACGCCACAATCCCTTCTTCCCCATTCTCCTCTCAGGATCTTGGGCACACACACACACATGCCTGGTGTGAGTTTAAGCCACCAGGTCTGGGACTTGAACCACAATTGACTATATGGGAGTCCAGCGACATAGCCATTATGCCAGCTGCTGGTCCCAATGCTCCCCAATTTTTAAGAGAAAAATCTTAGGTGGTTAGTTCAAGAGATTGTTCAGTTGGAATTACCACATCTACAAGTGTGAATGCTGTCAAGATGGGTTCAGGCTCTCCCCTGCAACTGATCTGGTTGAGAGTAAATTTTACTCTCTGGTTTCCTTAGCCTGATAACTGAAATATTTTCTGCCCTCTACCCTCTCATAAGTTTAGTAGTCAGCTCTTATGTTGAGGACCTAGTCATCTTTGAAGAACTTGAGGTATATAAAAGTATTTTAGTCCAGAGTCTGTTGCTTAATAATTGAATATCTGAGTCTGGATGATATATAAAGAATAGTGGTCTGAAGCCAACAGGTGGCATGGTGGTTAAGGTGCTGGACTCCCACATTGTCAAATACTCATCAAGTCCTGGACACCATGTCTTGAAAATCATGCCAGGTGCGTGTAAGTGCGTGTCCAAAATCCCAAGAGGAGAATGGAAAAGGAACTGCAGTGTGGCCATCCCCCCATGGGTGATTTCTCATTTTCCCTCTCTCTGTTTCTCTCTATCTTTCTCCCATAAGTGTATGTGCCCTATGACAAAAACCTAAAAAAGAAAAAATAAAAATAAAAAGGCTAGAGATTTACTTAGATATGGTTTGGGGAGTGCAACGTCAAGGAGCCACATTCGATGAGGGTCTTCTTGTTGGTGGGGACTCCCTGCAGAGTCCCAAGTGGCCGCAACATCACGTGGTGGGAGGATAAGAGTTAGTGTCTATGTCTGCATTCTATGTGTGTCTCCATAAGCTCTGTATCACCTCTAGTCCCTCTTACTGTTCTAAAGCCACCAGGATTCAGTCATGAGGGTCCCAACATGATGACTTTATCTAATCTTAATCACTTTCCAAAGGCCCCACTTGTCAACACTGAGGTGGGATTAAATTTCTGCCTTCCTAACATCATAACCAAATTTTGATACATGAATTCTGGGATACACATTCAAACTATAGCAGAAAGTAGTGGACCACAAAGATGTGATCCTGAAGTTGAGATTAACAAAAACCTTTTTCCATGGTGGGAACAGTGGAGGTCACCAGAGGAACACCAAGCACCCTCTTATTGATGCCTCCTGGAGGCATCATGTCCTCCATACCCTTCACTCAGAACCACTAAGTACACAACATCTGAGCTCTCTTCAGGGCCAATAGACAGACCGGACAATATTGTCCTTTTGTTCTCAAAAAAACACCTTTCCTCTTCAGGCAAGTTTTAAGTCAAGAGAATAAGGGTGTGCACTCAGCATACAAGTTACCTCTAGCATGTTAGTTTTTTTGTTTGTTGTTAGATTTTTGCCATAGGGCACATGTGCTTTCCAGAGAGCGAGAGAGAGAGGGAAATGAGAAATCACCCCCCTAAGAGTGATAGCCACGCTGCAATCCGTTCTCCATTCTCCTCTCAGGATTTTGGGCATGCATGCACATGTGCTTGATGTGATTTTCAGGCTGCCAAGCCCATTGCTTGAACTGTGGTCTGCCGTGTGTGAGTCTAGCACCTTAACCACCACATGCACCTATTGGCCCCTAAGGCTGTGCTCTAGATGCTGTACCACATCTACTCATTTTAGGTCAGCAGAAACATAAAACCTGAAATGTTGGTGGAAACAGATATGTTTTATTTTATACATTAAAAGAAAAATTAACAGGGTAAACATTATTTCTGTAGCCACGTGGCATGAAGAAAGTGACAACCTTCATCTATATCATTATAGTCACGAGGTAAGAAATGAGACTATAGAATAAAGATGTCTAATTTTAAGCTCCTTAACTTAAAGGGGAATTTGCAGTTCTATTTAGGAAGCAGCTCTTCTGAAGGCTGTGGAAGAGGATTCCAGAAATAAATATGATTCCTCTGTGACTGAATGTGAGTGTAGGTGCTCATGGGAAGTCTAGTTCCTTCCTTGGGACATGTTGCCAGGGACTTGGTCAGTCAGTGGTGGCTTTAAGACATCAGTGAGGCAGCTGTGACAGGAAACCTGAAGCAAAGTCGTCAGGTTTGTTAGTTCAGGAGGACCCAGGGTGGGAAAACGTCCAGGTAGGAGCTCTGTGGGATTAAAGTTCTATTGTGGCCTGGAATTCAGAAGGCTATGTAGAAATGCTGAAGTTTCCTTACACCATGGAAAATTAGTCTTTTGCCTCCCACATATGGACTTGTGATAGGAAAGAGGAACGAATTGAGGGCTCTGCAAACCATAGGTGCAAAGCAGAAACAAGAACTTCTATCGTAACGGACAGAGCTTTTGGGAATCTGACCACAGGTCAGAGGAGCAAGAGTAAAGCTCCAGGGATTGAAATGTGACTGTACCCCCAGGAAAGGGCTTCTGTTCTGACCTTGCTAAGCACTCTGTGGTGTTTGAGGGGCTCTGCAGAGAATGGCTAAGACTGGAAGGAAATGGGCAGTGTGGGCAACAGTGCCCTGGCTGCAGGTGTGCCAGGTTACAGCAGGCCCAGGAAGGAGGGCTGGATAGGGGTTGGGCTCCTGGGGTGATGCTGAAGGGTGATGGCTTGGTGTCGGAGACTAACTAATGGCTTACCACTGCACCGGAAGTGGACGGGCATCATCAGGATAGCATCTTCTCTATCTAGAGAATACCGATCTGCTGTTTTCCCTTCCTGAGCTACTCCCACCCACCAAGCCAGAGGCTCTCCCTTCTGCAGCCGGGGAACATCTGCGCCTGGCCACAAGGCCAGAATTGAACTGATTAATTTATTAATCCTTTACAATTAACTCCAGCTCCCAGAATGAGATATCAAAAAAAATTTTTTTCTTCTTCTTCTTTTTTTTTTTTCCTTAATGGAAGCATGAGGAGAAAAAAAAAAAAAAAGTCCTGAGTGTTATTAAATGTGTCTTCTTACTGGGAGCTCCTACTTTCTTATACGAAACGTCCCTAAATGCCCTGATGTTCTTGGGATTTTGCCTGCACTAAGTATAGAGATCGCCTAACTAGCTTGTCATTCCTCTGCACGCCCACTGGCAGGTCCTCAGGGGTCTAAAAATCCTCCATGAGCCCAAGTCAGAGCCTTTAAATCTGGTGAAAGAGTTTTGATAATGACAACACGATTACTGTGACATCCTTCGTACTGATGGTCACAGTACCAGGCCTAGAAGGACGTGCTGAGTTATTGGGACATTTCCTCCAAGAATAGTCCAGTCAGATTAAAAAAAGAAAAAAGAAAAGAAAAGAAACAAATCTATAAAATGAATTCAATACACAGTCACTGCTACCTTTGGGAACCGGAGAGAATGCAGCTCCAGAGACAATTTTCTCAGGTCTCCTGGCATTTGGAGCTTATGAAATCATAGATCAGCGAGCTGAGAGCTGCCATTATTCTGTCTACTGCCCAAGTCAAGTAGTCACTTTATTCTTTGCCTGTGATATGGAACCAGAGGAGGGAGATTACACAGTCGACACGACATTGGACTGCCCTCCATCATCCTGCCTTTTTTCTTCCCCCGTTCCCATCCATATGCCCTAGGCTGCATGGATTTTCTGCTCTCAGTGAGGGTTCCTGCACTTTATCAAAACCTCTCTGTGTATCGGAAAAGCCAGCAAGGAGCCTTAGGTCTCCTCTCTTCCTTTCCCATCACCTCTCTCCCCTTGTGGAGAAAAAACAATTCTATGTACAGACGCCCTTGGCTTCCACTTTTGCTGCTTCTATACTGGGCCTAGAGTTGGACGACAGAGGCCGAAACCTGGCTCTGCCTTTTACTAGCTATTCCATGCTTGAGTAAATACCACCCATCCCTCGTTCATGTGCCCTGGGGTCTGGGGAAAACTGTCTCACTCTCATAAAGGAGGGAGAACTGTCTTGGGAATCATGAGGCCTGGCTTCTAGTTTTAGTGCTAGATGGAGAGGCAGCACAGTTTAGGAAGATCGCTTCTTTCCTCTGTCTCTCACCTTCCTCCCTTTTAGTGGAAATAAGTGATATCTGTTTTATAGGGTGGCTGGAAGCGTTAACAATGATTGTGGAAACACTTGGATTCTACAAAGCACTAAGGCCATCCAAGATATTAACTTTATTATTATTCTACCCCATTGTTGAGATCCCTGGGTACATTGTCCCTGCAGTGGGAAATGCCCAGAATATTACTTCCTTTTAACATTGCCCTCCTTTGCCAAGTCAGCCTGGGCAGTGGTGTTTGTCTTGCATGGCCCTTCCCCCTACTTAAAATTTATTGAGCAGTTGTAGCCATCTGACCTAAATAGGTGAATCCTATTCTCTCTCCAGGAAGTTTAGGGTTACAATTCAGGAACTATTACTAATTTCCAGTGCTCACTCAAACTGAGATGACATAAGTTTGACAGATAAGGAGTGGACATATTTGTTTGGCCCATACACAAAGAAACAGAAGAGAGAAGCAACCACGAGCATTATCTCCTGTCCCATCCAAAGTCTAGGCTGTAGAGCTGTGAATGCTGCTGTAGAAGATGAGCCAGTGGGCTCTGCCTGGGTTCCCCAGGTCTATCAGGGCTGGTGCTCCCAGGTGGGGAAGACCACAGTTCCCTGACAGCCTGAATGGCCTGGTGCTCCAGCCAGGCCTTGGTGTTCTCCTGTGGAATGCAAACAAGTTCACACATCAGCATCATGCAAACCATGACAAATCACAGCAAAGACAAGACCACTCCATAGTCATGTCTTAGCATAAGAAAAACAAGAGCATGGGCTGGCAAGTGGTGTGGTGATTAAGGGCACTAGACTCCCCACATGGCTGACTGTAGTCTGAGTCCCAGACCTGGCAACTTGGTTTCTCATTATCCCTCTCTCCCTCCTTTTCTTCCTCTTTCCCCTCTCTCTCTCTCCCTCTCTGGTCAAAATTAATTAAATAAATAAATAAATAAATAAATAAATAAATAAATAAATTTAAAGAAAAAGAATTCTTTTTTTTAAAAAAAAGAAAAGAAAAACAACATTGTCCAGCCATAAAAATGATCAAACATCCTCTCATCCTGCCAACATGAGTAACTTGCTTCTTTACCAATGACCCTCTCCTTCCTGGATAAAGATTTGTTAAAATATTCGTTCAAATAACCCCACTTTCTTGACAGCAACCGTCGCAAAAGCCCACTCTCTTAAATTTCCCCAAATTATCTAACAAAAGCCGAAGTTCTTTCCAAGAATCTATCGACATGCTCCACAGATCCCTGTGGTGTCTGGTTTTGTTTTTTGTTTTTGTCTTGCTGCAATATGTAGTAAACCCAAATTGTTCAGAGAGAGACAGAGAGACAGAAAGCGAGAAATCACCCCCCAGATGGGAGGGGTAGCCTCGCCGCAATCCCTTCTCCTCCATTCTCCTCTCGGAATCTTGGGTACGCATGCACACGTGCCTGGTGTGAGTTTTAAGCCACCGGGTCCAGGACGCAAACCACGGCTGACTACATGTCCAGCGACAGCCACTACGCTAACTGCTGGTCCCCCCACAGTGTTTCTTGTAACGTCTAACTTCTACAGCACCTACTGCCTGTGGCCCTCATGTGAGGTTATAGTCACAAATGCCAGTAGCTAGTCACTATTTACAGAGTATCTGTCTATCTAAAACTTTGTGAAGGTTACCAAGCCCTGTCTTCAAAGCACTGTAGCATGTTAACACCATAAGGGATCTGAGAGATGGGATAGACTTTCATTTTGAAGCTTCAAAAGAACAACAGAAAGGTAGAGTGACCTCTCCAAGGTCCCATAGCACTGCAACAAATATTTTTTCCAGAGTTAGGACTGGAACTTTGGTTCCAGTGCCCTTTTGATATGACAGGTGCTGCTCCTAGAGCTTGTTTATCATGTACCTTGAAAAGCATCCATGTAGGGTGTAGACCAGACCAGAAGACCCTGGGGAACAGTTGCACATGTATCATGTGCCTAGTATGACACTGGGTCCTTATGTGATTTTTTTTGATAAGGAGCAGAAATCACTATACCTGAGTATATTCCAAAGTCCATGTCTTTAAAGCAGTTTTTTAAATGGTGACAAGTTTTCCCCACAGATGACTCTTAGTGTTTTCTGGAATGTCAGTGAGAAGGATTTGAATGATGCAAAGGGAGCCATTTCCATACTCTCTCTGCTCCCCTCACTTCCTTTCTTGTTCTTCATCACGGTCTTACAACCTAATTGTCTCTAATAAAACATCCATTCATATGTCCCAAAGCTTATAAGTAAACCAGTAATGGGAGTCCTGGTGGCCCGCTTTCCATCACAAGAGAACAAGGTATAATTTCTCATATTTAAGGAGACATAATTATCATAAAAAGAACCACATTATTCTCATTGTTACAGTTGTACAGTGGTGAAAAAATAATTTGTGTATAGAAATCAATGTTGAGCCCTTTCTCTGTGGATCCAAACACCAATACCTCATTTGGCAAAAGAAAGAAAATTCAATATTAAAACAAAGAAAAATTCGGTGGTCAATGTCTTTGACTTTTTCAAATTCAGAGGAATTTTCCAGTACCAGGAACTTCTTTATTGAAATTTCTCTTCTGTTGAAGTTGGTGTTCATGAATTTTCATGACAATAAACATTTTTATGTACAATGAAAGAAAACTTGTCCTGCTCCCTGGAGTGCAGTAATGGTACTCACAATTTTAGATGATGGGACAGCAATACCCTCCCTGGAAAAAAAAAAAAAAAAAAAACTTAGTCCATGAAAGCAGAAGTTATTTTTTGTCTTACCCTCCTGATATGAAATCCATGGGATGGAGACAGCCTCTGAGCTTCTAGCTCCAAATCAAAACAGACGTACTTCTATTTGTTTAATGTTTGGGCATGTTAAGAGTTCATTTTTAAAAGGTGCTTTCTTTTCAGTAGCAATGAGTGTACCTTGCTTCTGGGTCTTGGATTCTAAATATCATTTCTCACTAAAAGGAATCAAGGCTCATTAAAAAAATAAATAAATAAAAATGAGTCAGTGTTGGGGAAGTAAAAGTCCTATACAAGGAAAACCTATAATATCTTGTACCAGAAAGCAAGAGTATGCTCAGAGATTAATGGGTTCATGTCAGAAAGACACAGAAACCAGCTTGAAGGGGCCCACATTAGCCATCACAAATTTTAAAAGAGAAGAAAATTCATGTGCCAGAGTGATATTAAACACAAAGAAAAAGAGAGTCCTGGGATGGACAGGAAACTTCTGTTATAGAAGAATGTCAGTTAATAATATCAGCTAATAAAAGTAGAAGGAATAATTGAATTAGAAAACTTCCATCTTATAACTCTTGATATGTAATTATTTTAGGCAAAGACCATGGAAACTAAAACCATGATCTGAAAGATTGTTGAGGACCAGACCTTTGTCCAATACCAAAGTATCAACCTATATTTTAATTGCTAATTATAAAATATAGATCTTTGCAATGGAGTGATTTGGTAACCACTACCTTATCCAAGAGATGAAGCTTGGCATCATTTGCAGTAGGACAGCCTGCCTCTGTGTACTTACCCATGACATGCAACATGAAACATAAAACAGCATCGAGGGGGTGTTCTTGCCAACGATGTTTGATCTGAACCTAATCAATTTCCTAGAAGATGCTTTGGCTCATGGGAAATTTTGGACATGTAAGAAAAAATTAACAGTTGGCTCTGTGGTCTGGTGATTAAGGCAGTCAGATTTCACATGTCACATCGCTTGAGAAACACACTGTGTGTGTGTGTGTGTGTGGATGTCCAAAATCCTGTAAGGAGGGAGATGGTGGAGAAGGGATTATGACATGACTATTCCCAATGGCAGTGCTTTCTCTTCTCTCCCCTACCCCACCCATCTCTCTCTCTCTCTCTCTCTCTGGCAAGTGCACACACCCTCTAGCAAAAAAAAAAAAAAAGAAAGAAAGAAAGAAAAAAATTAAATGAGACATAAGAAGCTTGAAACAAATCCAGAGTATAGGACATTCTACAAGAAAACCAGAAAACCAGACTAACTCTTCAAAACCTAGTCACTAAGAAAAAAAAATTTTTAGATTAAAAGAGATTAAAGACTCACAATCAAATGCAGTTTATGAAAGTTGATTTAATCCTGATTCAAAAATCACTAAAACACATTTTGGACAATTGAGAAAGGTAAAACATGACTGGATACAGAGAATAGTTGATTTCCTTAGGTATGATTATGGTGGTATGATTTTGAGGAAAATGTCCTCATTCTTAGGAAAACATGTCCAAGTACTTAGGAGTGAAGTGTCATGCTCTTTGCAATTTGCTTTTTCTTTTGTTTTCTTCTTTTAAATGAAAAAGAGAGGAGGAAGGAGACAGAGGAATTTTTGACAGGATCTTGCCATTATGATCCTCTGCCCCAGCTTCCCAGTTAGCTAGGCTGATAAGCTTGCACTACTGTGCCTGGTCCATTTTAGGTTGGTCTGAGATCCAAACCTCCCATTGGCCCCAGCCTTGTGCTATGATGCCCTACCACTGTGCCACCAAGGCTGGGCCTATAGTTCACTTTTAAAATAGTTCATCAAGAGAAGGGAAGGAGAAGGAGAGGAATTGAGAGAGAGGAAGCAACTCAAAATATGTCAAGAACTGTTGAACCTAGGTGGAGGGCCTATGAGTGTTTATTATATTATCCTTTTTACTTCTATTGCTGCTAGTCGAGTTCTTCAGGAAGTCAAATCTGACATGCACGGGGTTTGTTAGGAAATACTCTGAGGTTCAGTTCTCTGGAGGAGTAATCTGAGCAGGATTGAGCAGAAGCAGACGTTGGACTGTGTTGTCAGTACAGGGACTCAGCTCGGCAGATTTCTGAGGGTTTGGGCTGGGATGGCTCTTCCTCACTGATCTGTGTTAGGGTAAGAGGGCAAGGATGTTGTTCCTTTTACCCCTAGCCCAGAATGTCATAGGGTCATTGGTTATTGCATGTGGGCTGCCCTGAGAAGGGAGCATGATCCTGGCGAAGAGACAGATGACAATCCCTGGCAGGTGGGAGATGAACCTCACAGTTCTAAATGGAGGCTTTGTGTGACACAGCACAACACCCATGACGTATGTATATTTTATAGTTTTCATAGTAAAACTTGAGGGTGGAAGACATAGGAAAGGGTTATTTTTACCCTGAGAACATTGATAATTACTAGCCTACACCAATTTCAACCTTATAAAACACTAAGTACAATTGATACCCTCATGTTAGATATGAAGAATTTGAGGCAAAGCGAAGTAAGGTGATTGGTTGGCCTGGAACTCAGCTCCAGGCTGTCTGGCATCCGAGGTGTCCTCCATGACCCTTTCTACTGGGCTCTCCCTGTTCCTGCCTGGTCCACCTGTCTTATTGCCCAAGTTGCATGAGGAGGGTGATTCTCATCCAGTGCCCAGCTCCATCTGCAATGAGTTCATTTCTTTCTCCATAGAAGTCACTTTCTTCCCAATCCCAAGTCTGCTCCCAGCTCATGTAAGGAGAGAGGGGCCCAACTGTGTATTTTAGCCTCCTTGGGTCTTTCATTTCAGAAAGGCCCTCTTGTTAGACCAAGGAGAGAAAGAGTGGATGGCCAACAGACATGTTTTTAAATGTTGAGTGTCACTGGTGCATAATGGAAATTTGATACAGGCTTATCAGGTGGGCAAATAAATAAAACTTTAGTTGAATGCACTGGGGAATCTTGTGTTTAAAGGAGCCCTCCAGGGAACATTCTGCTGATCTTTCCCGGACATCAGTGTGCTCACTGCATGGTCCCATGGCATTTCAGTCGTGTATATATATGTGGTGAGAAGTAGACAGCTCTCTCCCTTTGTGTTACACAACGTCAAGAGGGCCACAGCATGATCACTTGGCCTCACGGTGTTAATCACTCCGCAGTGTGCCCAACGACCTCCAGAGTAACCAGACAGGGACAGAGTTCCATACTGCCACCTGGAACCAACACTGCCCTCCACACCTCAGGGTTACCATGGAGCTGGGTAATCATGCCTGGCTCCTTTTCTTCTGGTGGCTTCTCTCACCCCACTCTTATTATTGCTATTAAATTTAGCTCTCAGAAGAATCTACTCATACCTGTGTATCCATGTCTAGACTCAAGTGTAGATAGACTTGAGGTTTCTGTTTTCATTTTCCTCCCAAAGGACTTTATTTCCTATAGGTTTCAGAATATGCACGAGGAGGCAGGGAAAATGCCTTTATTTTTTGTGGGTGTGCTTATAAACATATATAATTATTTATATTTATGTACACACACATGATTCTGTATGTAAAATAGAAAATAGTAAAAAAAAGAAAAAAGCGAAATGAGATGGTTGCTGTCTCCTCACCTTTACGAAATCTCCTTATTTCCTAAAGAGCCTGAATAGGTTCACCTTGTAGGTTCCCTCAGAATTTAGTGCAATTCATCTATCTACATGTGTGTCCCCCATAAACCCTAGCCTTGTGACTCCCTACTTCTTGTATTCCTAGTGTCTGGTACATACTGTTTGTTATATTTATTCATCAATCAGCCCATCAACTATATTTATTATATATTTTTTTCTTTTTTGGAGAGGTTTTTTGCTATAGGGCGCGTGTGCTCTCCAGAAAGACAGAAAGACAGAAAGCGAGAAATCACCAACACCCCCCCGGGGGGGGGGGGGATGGCCACGCTGCAATCCCTTCTCCTCCATTCTCCTCTCAGGACCTTGAGCACTCACACACACACACCCAGTATGAGTTTAAGCCACCGGGCCCAGGACTCAAACTGCAGTCAACCACATGGGAGTCCAACAACATAGCCATTGCGCTAACTGCTGGTCCCCACTCTATTTATTATTAAGGAATGACTCAATCCAGCAGGACATGTGGTCGTGGTAAGGGACACCTATTACATACCCCTACTTTCTGCCTAGATGAGCCTAGACAGTCATGGATCTTCCAAAGACTTTTTGTTCTTCTTAGAATGGAAGTCTTTAAAAAAAAAAATCTGTTCTACACTGACACCGTTGATTCCAAGAACTTCGCAACTATTTAGTATTAATCAGCAATTTTATTCATGTTCTAATTGTTTTAAATTGCTTTATTTTTAGCTATTTGTTCTAGCCTGTAAGCTTTTGAGAACTTATGTCATTACAAAGTTTATGGTCAACTTTTATAATGACAAAATTACAGCATATGGCTGTGTTTAATCAACGTTAAATTATAAGTCCCTGTAGCTGTCAGCTGAGAAAACTGCTTAGGGAATCACCATTAGCCGATGGACAAACAGCTCAGGGATTGACCTCATGCCATTATATGAGCCAATGTCCTCAAAGACTCAGCATTCTAATTACTTGGCAGAGTTGGTCTTTGTAGTAGTAAAAAAAGAAAATCTCGATGGTTGATTCTAAAATTGTCTTATTGGATAGCTTTTCATTTCAGCAATATGCCCCAGGATTGTGCTACACATGCAGTCCTTCCCCTCTCCCCACCACTCCAGGCCTCTGTGGCTTTTCCCTGGTCATTCTCTCTGGCTGGGGCACCATTCTCTCTGGCTGGGGCACCATGGTCTCTGGTGGGCTTCTCTCTCTACCTTGCTACATGGCACTAGAAAGAGGGAAAAACTGCTTTAACCTTAGAAAAGATGGGCACCAGAAGAACCTGATTCCTACATAACAGTGAGAAGAAGAGCTGTAGAGGCATGAGTTGGAGAGAGAGACGGATGGACTTACACTGTAGAGCACTCACATGTGCCAGACATTGTGTACATTATTTCATTTAATCTCCCCAATAACCTCACACATGTCTCAAAACTGAAGAAAAATCAAGGGTCCTATTTCCAAGGTTATACCACTAACAACTGACCGTCTCTGATTCCTGGGTCCACACTGTCTCCATACCAGGCTGGGTGCCTTATTTCTTCTGATGATCAGTTCTCATCAGAGGTGCAGCATCAAGTCAAGTAAGTTCATGAAATGCAACATTTATTTTTTGAGAGGTTTTTGCTATAGGGTGCATGCGCTTGCCAGAAAGACAGAGAGAGACAGAGAGAGAGAAAGCGAGAAATCATCCCCCAGGGTGGGTGGCCACACAGCAATCCCTTCTCCTCCATTCTCCTCTCGGGATCTTGGGCACGTACGCACATACGCCCAGTGTGAGTTTAAGCCACTGGATCCGGAACTCGAACCGTGGTCGGCTATTTGGGAGTCCAGCGACATAGCCCTTACGCTAACTGCTGGTTCCATGAAATGCAACATTTTGAGAGTCCCCCTCCCCCTGCTCACCTTTTAGGAAAATAGTTATTAAAAACAGACCACCGCCAATCTTCACACTTTGGGCATATATGTAGTAGTTATAAGCATTCTGCTATTGAAAAATCAAACAACCTATATCTCTTTCTACACGAGACAGATTATCATCTCCCAGTCAGGTAGCTGTGCCATGTCCCTTTATCTTCATGTGGTGTGGAAGAATAACTTTCCGTCAACTCTACTGATGGCCAAAGGTTATAGTTAAGGATCGCTTTGTTGCAAGTTACAAAAAGAAAAGAAAAGGAAAGGAAAAAAAAAAAAAAACACACACACAGAACCTCTCCTCAAATTTATATAGACAAAAGGAACCCATTAGAAAGAAACAGGTATCTTTGAACCCAAGGTGAGAATGTATAGTGAGGGTCTAGAGCCACGGACTGAAGAATCAATGGGAAGTGAAGACAGTCTTTCTCTCTCTCTCTCTAAATAATTTTAATGGAATATAATAGTTGTGAATATTCATGAAGTACAATCTAATTTTTATTTCAGTAGATTCTTACAGTGTGATAAAACCAGGACAATAAACCAGAACAAGAAACATATCCATCTTCTTAAACATTTATCGGGTCAACCTGTGGCAAGAATCCCATGCAGTCAACTATATAAGCTCACGTCCCAAACTCAGCAGCTTGTGAAACTTGCCAGGCACGTGTGTTTGCCTGCTCAAAATTCAGAAAAGAGGGAAAAATCCTAAGAGAAGGGATTGCAGCATTACTCTCCTCCCTGGGGGTTGCTTTCTTGCTCTTTCTTGCTCTTTC
>NW_006159803.1:5449258-5462501 GCF_000334495.1 Tupaia belangeri chinensis | reverse complement strand
AACACCCCCCCGGGGGGGGGGGGGATGGCCACGCTGCAATCCCTTCTCCTCCATTCTCCTCTCAGGACCTTGAGCACTCACACACACACACCCAGTATGAGTTTAAGCCACCGGGCCCAGGACTCAAACTGCAGTCAACCACATGGGAGTCCAACAACATAGCCATTGCGCTAACTGCTGGTCCCCACTCTATTTATTATTAAGGAATGACTCAATCCAGCAGGACATGTGGTCGTGGTAAGGGACACCTATTACATACCCCTACTTTCTGCCTAGATGAGCCTAGACAGTCATGGATCTTCCAAAGACTTTTTGTTCTTCTTAGAATGGAAGTCTTTAAAAAAAAAAATCTGTTCTACACTGACACCGTTGATTCCAAGAACTTCGCAACTATTTAGTATTAATCAGCAATTTTATTCATGTTCTAATTGTTTTAAATTGCTTTATTTTTAGCTATTTGTTCTAGCCTGTAAGCTTTTGAGAACTTATGTCATTACAAAGTTTATGGTCAACTTTTATAATGACAAAATTACAGCATATGGCTGTGTTTAATCAACGTTAAATTATAAGTCCCTGTAGCTGTCAGCTGAGAAAACTGCTTAGGGAATCACCATTAGCCGATGGACAAACAGCTCAGGGATTGACCTCATGCCATTATATGAGCCAATGTCCTCAAAGACTCAGCATTCTAATTACTTGGCAGAGTTGGTCTTTGTAGTAGTAAAAAAAGAAAATCTCGATGGTTGATTCTAAAATTGTCTTATTGGATAGCTTTTCATTTCAGCAATATGCCCCAGGATTGTGCTACACATGCAGTCCTTCCCCTCTCCCCACCACTCCAGGCCTCTGTGGCTTTTCCCTGGTCATTCTCTCTGGCTGGGGCACCGTTCTCTCTGGCTGGGGCACCATGGTCTCTGGTGGGCTTCTCTCTCTACCTTGCTACATGGCACTAGAAAGAGGGAAAAACTGCTTTAACCTTAGAAAAGATGGGCACCAGAAGAACCTGATTCCTACATAACAGTGAGAAGAAGAGCTGTAGAGGCATGAGTTGGAGAGAGAGACGGATGGACTTACACTGTAGAGCACTCACATGTGCCAGACATTGTGTACATTATTTCATTTAATCTCCCCAATAACCTCACACATGTCTCAAAACTGAAGAAAAATCAAGGGTCCTATTTCCAAGGTTATACCACTAACAACTGACCGTCTCTGATTCCTGGGTCCACACTGTCTCCATACCAGGCTGGGTGCCTTATTTCTTCTGATGATCAGTTCTCATCAGAGGTGCAGCATCAAGTCAAGTAAGTTCATGAAATGCAACATTTATTTTTTGAGAGGTTTTTGCTATAGGGTGCATGCGCTTGCCAGAAAGACAGAGAGAGACAGAGAGAGAGAAAGCGAGAAATCATCCCCCAGGGTGGGTGGCCACACAGCAATCCCTTCTCCTCCATTCTCCTCTCGGGATCTTGGGCACGTACGCACATACACCCAGCGTGAGTTTAAGCCACTGGATCCGGAACTCGAACCGCGGTCGGCTATTTGGGAGTCCAGCGACATAGCCCTTACGCTAACTGCTGGTTCCATGAAATGCAACATTTTGAGAGTCCCCCTCCCCCTGCTCACCTTTTAGGAAAATAGTTATTAAAAACAGACCACCGCCAATCTTCACACTTTGGGCATATATGTAGTAGTTATAAGCATTCTGCTATTGAAAAATCAAACAACCTATATCTCTTTCTACACGAGACAGATTATCATCTCCCAGTCAGGTAGCTGTGCCATGTCCCTTTATCTTCATGTGGTGTGGAAGAATAACTTTCCGTCAACTCTACTGATGGCCAAAGGTTATAGTTAAGGATCGCTTTGTTGCAAGTTACAAAAAGAAAAGAAAAGGAAAGGAAAAAAAAAAAAACACACAGAACCTCTCCTCAAATTTATATAGACAAAAGGAACCCATTAGAAAGAAACAGGTATCTTTGAACCCAAGGTGAGAATGTATAGTGAGGGTCTAGAGCCACGGACTGAAGAATCAATGGGAAGTGAAGACAGTCTTTCTCTCTCTCTCTCTAAATAATTTTAATGGAATATAATAGTTGTGAATATTCATGAAGTACAATCTAATTTTTATTTCAGTAGATTCTTACAGTGTGATAAAACCAGGACAATAAACCAGAACAAGAAACATATCCATCTTCTTAATTCCAAGAACTTCGCAACTATTTAGTATTAATCAGCAATTTTATTCATGTTCTAATTGTTTTAAATTGCTTTATTTTTAGCTATTTGTTCTAGCCTGTAAGCTTTTGAGAACTTATGTCATTACAAAGTTTATGGTCAACTTTTATAATGACAAAATTACAGCATATGGCTGTGTTTAATCAACGTTAAATTATAAGTCCCTGTAGCTGTCAGCTGAGAAAACTGCTTAGGGAATCACCATTAGCCGATGGACAAACAGCTCAGGGATTGACCTCATGCCATTATATGAGCCAATGTCCTCAAAGACTCAGCATTCTAATTACTTGGCAGAGTTGGTCTTTGTAGTAGTAAAAAAAGAAAATCTCGATGGTTGATTCTAAAATTGTCTTATTGGATAGCTTTTCATTTCAGCAATATGCCCCAGGATTGTGCTACACATGCAGTCCTTCCCCTCTCCCCACCACTCCAGGCCTCTGTGGCTTTTCCCTGGTCATTCTCTCTGGCTGGGGCACCGTTCTCTCTGGCTGGGGCACCATGGTCTCTGGTGGGCTTCTCTCTCTACCTTGCTACATGGCACTAGAAAGAGGGAAAAACTGCTTTAACCTTAGAAAAGATGGGCACCAGAAGAACCTGATTCCTACATAACAGTGAGAAGAAGAGCTGTAGAGGCATGAGTTGGAGAGAGAGACGGATGGACTTACACTGTAGAGCACTCACATGTGCCAGACATTGTGTACATTATTTCATTTAATCTCCCCAATAACCTCACACATGTCTCAAAACTGAAGAAAAATCAAGGGTCCTATTTCCAAGGTTATACCACTAACAACTGACCGTCTCTGATTCCTGGGTCCACACTGTCTCCATACCAGGCTGGGTGCCTTATTTCTTCTGATGATCAGTTCTCATCAGAGGTGCAGCATCAAGTCAAGTAAGTTCATGAAATGCAACATTTATTTTTTGAGAGGTTTTTGCTATAGGGTGCATGCGCTTGCCAGAAAGACAGAGAGAGACAGAGAGAGAGAAAGCGAGAAATCATCCCCCAGGGTGGGTGGCCACACAGCAATCCCTTCTCCTCCATTCTCCTCTCGGGATCTTGGGCACGTACGCACATACGCCCAGTGTGAGTTTAAGCCACTGGATCCGGAACTCGAACCGTGGTCGGCTATTTGGGAGTCCAGCGACATAGCCCTTACGCTAACTGCTGGTTCCATGAAATGCAACATTTTGAGAGTCCCCCTCCCCCTGCTCACCTTTTAGGAAAATAGTTATTAAAAACAGACCACCGCCAATCTTCACACTTTGGGCATATATGTAGTAGTTATAAGCATTCTGCTATTGAAAAATCAAACAACCTATATCTCTTTCTACACGAGACAGATTATCATCTCCCAGTCAGGTAGCTGTGCCATGTCCCTTTATCTTCATGTGGTGTGGAAGAATAACTTTCCGTCAACTCTACTGATGGCCAAAGGTTATAGTTAAGGATCGCTTTGTTGCAAGTTACAAAAAGAAAAGAAAAGGAAAGGAAAAAAAAAAAAACACACAGAACCTCTCCTCAAATTTATATAGACAAAAGGAACCCATTAGAAAGAAACAGGTATCTTTGAACCCAAGGTGAGAATGTATAGTGAGGGTCTAGAGCCACGGACTGAAGAATCAATGGGAAGTGAAGACAGTCTTTCTCTCTCTCTCTCTCTAAATAATTTTAATGGAATATAATAGTTGTGAATATTCATGAAGTACAATCTAATTTTTATTTCAGTAGATTCTTACAGTGTGATAAAACCAGGACAATAAACCAGAACAAGAAACATATCCATCTTCTTAAACATTTATTGGGCCAACCTGTGGCAAGAATCCCATGCAGTCAACTATATAAGCTCACGTCCCAAACTCAGCAGCTTGTGAAACTTGCCAGGCACGTGTGTTTGCCTGCTCAAAATTCAGAAAAGAGGGAAAAATCCTAAGAGAAGGGATTGCAGCATTACTCTCCTCCCTGGGGGTTGCTTTCTTGCTCTTTCTTGCTCTTCTTTCCCTCTCTGTCTGTCACTCCCCCAGGGAGTTTTATTTTTATTAAATGAAAAAATATATAGAATAATATATATAATATCCTATTTTTGTTATACACATAACAAAGCAAGGTTTTAGACAGTAATATATGTGTAGGTAAGTAAGAACAATCCAGAAGTCGACATCGATTACTCTGCTGGGATTAAGATGAGGTAGAATTAGGGACCAGCAGTTGGCATAATGGCTATGTCACTAAACTCCCATGTAGTCTACTGTGGTTTGAGTCTTGGACCCGGTAACTTAAACTCACTCCAGGAGCATGTGTATGCGTGCCCAAGATCCCAAGAGGAGAATGGAGGAAAAGGGATTGTGGCGTGACCATATCCCCCCAGGGGGTTGATTTCTCGCTTTCTGTCTCTCTCTGTCTTTCTGGTGAGTGCACATGCCCTGTAGCAAAAACCTCTCAAAAAAAAAAAAAAAAGTTAGAATTAGATAAGAGAAAGGATAGAGAGCTAACATTTTCTTTACATGGATCTAAATGATTTCACTTATTAGGATACCTACATGTAATTTTTTAAGTTTATAAATAAAGCAGAAAATTTTTAAATTTTTATATTTAAAAGCTTACCTTGTAGCCCAGCAGATGGTGTGGTAGCTGAGGTAGTTGAGGTGCTGCATTCCCACATGGCCAACCAAGGTTTGAGTCCTGGACCCGGCAGCTTGAGACTCATGCCGGGCATGTGTGTCCAAAGTCCCAGGAGGAGAATGGAGAAGAAGGGATTGCAGCATGGCCATCCCCCCTGGTTGGGGGGGGTGGGTCAGGGGGGACTTGTCACTTTTTCTCTCTCTCTCCATTGAGCACAAATACCCTATAGCAAAAATTTCTCTTAAAAAGTTTTTTAAAAAGCTCTTCTTGAATACTACCACTTCTGACCTTCCTTGATCTTTACATACAGACTAACTTGTCTGTACAAACCCCCATAGGACATAGACTTCTCTTATTATTCTTATATTCTGCCTGGGCCAACGTTGACTGTTTCTCTAATACTTACACTGGAAAGGCCCTCAGGGAGCCATTCTTGGGCCACTCCCCCCAGTATATCTAAAATGATGTCTGACACAGGAAAAGTATCAGTGAAATCTTTATGAATAGGAGTAACTCAGTACTCAGCAATTTTCCAACACACTGTGTATGATGTCCTCAAAAAGGCAGATTTTTCTCTTACCATTTGCCTTGGCTTTTAAACATAGTGATAGCTGTTGATTTTTCTTTTCTATTACAATGGTGTATTATCTGGCCATCTCAAGGCAATTTATGTTTTGGTTCATAATTTGAGGGGAAATCAAATGAGTTTTTTTTTTTTAATATTATAAACTAACTCAGTGAACCACAAGCAATCATGCATCTTTAAAATTAATTCGGGGCACCCAAGTGACCTTGGAAGGCACAGTCCAGAAAGTCCAGGGCTTAAAAACCAAAGCTGTGATTAACCCTGTCAGAGATGAAATGATTGATGTCAAACTCTTCCAAATTACACCCACGCTTGACCTGCTCTTCTCCTTCTGAAGGCACCTTATTACTGAGAAACCTTCATTCAGGGGACATATACTTAAACATTTAATAAATCTGTGGTCGCATAATTAAACCTTTGATGGAAGCGAAAGAGAATGGAGCAGAACCAAGGTAGATCACAGACAAAGGGAAGAGTAGGATGGGGAAGACACTTGGGCAGAATCAGGTCAGAACCGAGCTTTTCCGTTGTCCTTAGGGCTGTGATTTCACTTGGACTGGTGACAGCAACTTTATAAGGGACTGAAGACCAATTCAGTGGGCATTTAGAAGAGTTCAAGGGGAGCCAGCCATCCACAATGGTTGGCTGCTGCACAAAGGCAGCTGGATCCCGCATGGCTAATCAGGGTTCATGTCTGTGCCCCAGTAGCTTAAGGAACATGCCAGGTTCACGTACCTGTGCCAGAGTTCTGATTGGATATAGAATTGGAGAAGGGATTGCTGTGTGACCAGGTCCCATGGTGGGGGGTGAGGGACTGATCTCTCTCTCTCTCTCGTTCTTTCTTCCCCTCTTGGTACTACCTCCATGAAAAAAGTATATAAAAAAAGAAAGCCAGCAGGTGGTGTGGTGATTACACATGGCCGACTGTGATTCGAGTCCTGTACCCAGCACATTGAATATCATGCCAGGCACATGTGTGTGCGTGTCCCAAATCCCAGGAGGAGAATGGAGGAGAAGGGACTGTGGCATGGCCATCCTTCTTGGGGGGTGATTTTTCACTTTTCTCTCTCACTGTCTGTCTCCAGTGAGCACATGCACCCTATAGCAAAACCTTCAAGAAAACACAAACAAAAGCTTCCAGGGAACCAGCAGTTAGCGTAATGGCTATGTCACTGGATTCCCACGTAGTCAACTACAGTTCTTGTCCTAGACCCGGTGGCTTAGAACTAAAACCCCTCAAAAAAAAAAAAAAAAAAAAAAAAAAAAAAACTTCCAAGGAGCTAGAACAAGACATTTTCAATAATGTTGGCAATGGATGCTGAGCTTGACTTCATCTATCACCATATAGCAAGAATAATTTTTCTCAGTACATCAAAGGCCTAATAAATAAAATACCACTCCTGTAAAATTACTGGACTAGAAAAGACGGGGTGGGGGGAGCCAGTGGGGGAGGGACAGTATCACATAATGTAGTGAGGGGCAGCAAGACACACTGAGAAAACAGAGGGCAAGGGGTCCGGCGACCTGTTTCTGGTCTCTACTTAAGGGTTGTGTGACCTTGCACATGTCATTCTGCCTTTGAAGAGTCTCAGGCTCCCCATATACAGAAATCACAGGAATGTCAGTCACTTCCCAAGCATCACCTGGGAATCTTATTACAATTGTGAAGATGTTTATCTAGAAGAGAGGATGATATATAAAACTTAAATAAGGGCCAGAGAACTAAGAACTATGAGGAAGAAGAGGTGGCTAACCCGCCTGCCTGCGGGTTGTGTTATTCCCTATTGACGAAGTGACTGTCACTGACATGCTTTCTCAAAGTCCTTCCAGTTCGCAGTTTCCCTCAGGCTGGCTCTGCTGAATGGACTGCCCTCCCTGCCCATAAGTTGCTTCAGACTGCTGCTTCTAGTAGATTTTCACCCAATCCTGTCTCTTCCTCCTTCTCCCTAAGATCCTCCTCCACTGTCTTGGTTCAATATAAGCTCATCCAGAACAACTTACATGTATTGTAAGCCTTTTATTATTATAGAAAACCCTCACGTTTTCAGGGTCAGTGGACATGTGAGTTCCCTCTGGCCGTGTTGCTGGTGGGGCTGACTACATGCCCCAGAGTCTGACCCTTATTTGATGATAGCTTTGTGAGACCAATAAATTCCTCTCTTCCTCATAACATTTACTTTACAGTTGTCCTTTTTGGCTTGAACAGTACGGATTCTGATTTAGCAGATCTGGATAAGTCTGAAGGGTCTAAATTCCCAACAAGTTCAGGTGACCCACAGACCACTCTGCAGGCAAAGACTTAGATGGTCTCTACATTTCCTTCAAGCTCTAAAATTAGGTTCCCTAATCAGGAGCTCTGCCTTCTCATGTAAACCCCATTGACTTTCTCTGCTTTCTGGCTTAGACTGGGCTCTGTCTTCAGAGACTCAGTCTGCCTTGCTTCCCAACTTCATAGTGCCACACTTCCTGTGATCACTTGGGATTCTCCTTCTTAACCACAGGAAGAAGAATGGAAGGAAGTTGAACAACCTGACCGTTTCTGCCGTCTAAGCTTACTTCATAGTGCCACACTTCCTGTGATCACTTGGGATTCTCCTTCTTAACCACAGGAAGAAGAATGGAAGTTGAACAACCTGACCGTTTCTGCCCTCTAAGCTTGAGAAAAGCACAGAGGCCCTCTTCAATTGAAGAGGTTTACTGTTCATCATTTGGAAAACAGGCAAGGGGATGTTACCAAAGCTTCAGAAAACTTGTTAATATCCTGGAGATTTCCTTCCAGGGTTTCTCTCCTATACATATACACCGATCCATGTTTTATTGAAATGGGAATTATAGCAAATATATGTTTGTACTTGCTACACAATTATAGTTCGTTTTCCCATTTCATGAAATATTCTTTGCAAATGTGATTCTAATGATTCCGCGAGTCTCCATAAAGGTGCTCATTACTAACATAGCAATGGTCAGACATCTCAGATTTGCAGTGTTATGCCATGGTAGGACACATGTCCTTACTGCTTTTATAGCTGCCATTTGTCAAGCGCTTACTCTGTGCCAAACACCATGCTAAATGCTTCACGTACATCATCTCTTTTAAGCCTCGCAGTCACCTTTCCGCTAAGCATGACTGTGATGTCCACCTTCTTGAAAAGGCAACTTAAACCCAGAGAAGTCAGAGGATTTCCTCAGGGTCACACAACTAGTCAGTGGCAGATCACACAACTAGTCAGTGGCAATCTGGCTCCAAAGACAAGCTCATAACCACTGCCTGATAATATGGCCCTGAACATAAATTCCTGGGCCCTAATGATTTCGTTAGGGTTTTTTATTTTCCTTTTTTTTTTTTTTTTTTTTTTTGGGGGGGGGAGTGTGTGTGAGAGAGAGAGAGAGAGAGAGATTTTCAAATTTCATTTCAAAAGTATTACAGGTTCAGTGAAATAATTCAAGCAATGCAGGGGTAATTTTTTTTTTTTAGAGGTTTTTGCTATAGGGTGCATGCACTCACCAGACAGAGAGAGACAGAGAGATAGAAAGTGAGAAATCACCCACCAGGGGGGATGGCCACGTCGTAATCCCTTCTCCTCCATTCTCCTCTTAGGATCTTGAGCACGCACGCACACGCGCCCGGCATGAGTTTAAGCCACCAGGTCCGGGACTCGAACTGCAGTCGACTACGTGGGAGTTCAGCGACATAGCCATTACGCTAACGGCTGGTCCCAATTTATTTATTTATTTGAGAGGTTTTTGCTATAGGGCACGTGTGCTCACCAGAAAGACAGAGAGATACAGAAAGCAAGAAATCACCCCCCAGGGGGAATGATGACCATGCCACATTCCCTTCTCCATTCTGCTCTTGGGATCTTAAGCACGCACGCACACGTGCCTGACGTAAGTTTAAGCCACCAGGTCTGGGACTTGAACTGCAGTCGACTACATGGGAGTCTAGTGACATAGCCATTATGCCAACTGCTGGTCTCAGGGTAAGTTTTTTTTAAAGAATCATTTAACTTTCTTTATATATACATACATACAAACATACATATACATACCTACCAGAGAGGGACAGAGTGAGACAGTGATGAAAAGCAAGAAAGCAAGCCGCTGGGTCCAGGACTTGAACCATGGTCAACCATGTGGGATTTCAGCGCCCTTTAACTACCATGCCACCTACAAGCCCCTGCATTGATAATTTTAAAAAATGAGTATTCTACCTTTCCTCCCCTCCATGATTTCTTGAGGTATATTTCCTCTTTATGCATTTTCTATACTTAAATAGCACACAGGAAGTCAAGAATCATGTGTTTTTCATTATTATATCTGGTGCCTGACGCAGAGCTGCTGGAGTCCTAATAAAAACTTGTTAATAAAAATAAAAATAAAAATAAATGCAAGGGTCAGTTTGCTGTAGTAAAATGCAGCACTCTGTGAGGTGGTCTCACATGAGAAGTTTCCCAGTTCAGGTCCAGACATCCCTGAGTACCCTGGGCATGCACCTGTCCATGACCTGGGGCTAGCTGAAGTGATTGTAGCATCAAGACCCTATTGGGGATGGAGTCTCTCTTCCTCTTGCTTTTTCTCAGCCACTCTTGTTTTTGGAAGAAATAAATAAAATTGTTAAAAAATAAATGAATGAAAAATACTTTTAAAAAAATAAAAATGGAGTCTTAAAATACATGTTTCTCTGAAATTATTTTCATTTAATATATCTCAAACAAATTTCCAGGGTAAAACATAAAGATCTCATTCTTTTTAAATAACTGTGTAATATCCCATAATATAAATGCACCATAATTTATGACGTCATTTGCCATAAATAGACATGCATGTTTATACGTTTTGGGAGTTACTAAGGGTACTGCATAAAATATCCTCAGGTACCTTTACGTGTTGATATACTTCTTTCGGGTAGTCCTTATAGTTGAGATTACATATTCAAATGGGATATATATTTTTAATTTTGTTATAGAGTGCCAGCTCCTTCTGAAATGCTGGGCCGATTCACATCAAAGCAGCACTGTGTAAAAGGGCCCATCTCCCCACACCCTGAGTGTCTTGTCAACCTGTGACATTTTTACTGACAGGTGGGTGGTGGAAACTTGGTGTTTTGATTCACATTTTCTTTAATACTAGTGAGGTGGAGTGACTTTTAAATTTTCTTTTGTTTTCTTCTTTCTATGAATTGCAGGAAATGCTGTAAGTCAAAATTGCTGGATTAAAGGATATGAGCATTTTAAAGGTGCTTGACACTTGGCCAAATTGCCTTCCAAAACGTGATGAAACAACTTACCCTCCCACAAGCAGCTCATGAAACCACCGCCTGTTTCACCAAACTAGGTATTGTAACTCTAAAAAGAAAATAATGACTTTTGCCCATTTGAGAGCCTCTGTTGATTTCCTTGGGCATTTCTCACCTTCCTGTCGAAAGGCCAAGAGGGAGCTCCTGGTGAGGTGCCCTGTCCTGCAGAAAGTGGGGGTATAAGGAGGGGCCTCGGGCACCAAGGCCCTGGAAGGGGAGCCAGGAGCTGTAGTGGGAGGAGGGGGAAGGCCTTTCCAGGAGCATGGTGAATCAGAATAGGCACTAGCCTGTGTCCAGGAGAATTGAGCGCTGGTCCAGGGCGCAAGGGCAAGTTTATACTGGTGTTCACTGTGGGACGTTGCCAGGGTGCTGTGGGGACGTGGGGCAGGAGGAGAGGATGCTGCTCTACTTAATGAACTCGGTTTCACCTGTCACATTCCAGGACGAGTTGACCATAAATGGGTACAATGTGAACAGTCGAACAAATTTAGTTGAAATAAATAGTGTACTGTTCAGCAGTGGCTAGATCCAAAGCCTCAGCCTAGGGAACCAGTCCCCACACTATTAGTGGTACCATCGGAGTACAGAGAGAGGCTGCTCAGGGAATACTAAAGCAGAGTTGGGTGTGAGCTGTTGTGAGGCACAAGGAGCTGTGGTGAATTGAAATGGAGGCTACACCCAGAGAGTAGAACCAAGAAAGGCTTTCTAGATGCTTCAGGAGATCTGAGGGTACCTTGGTCCTAAAGAAAGACAGTAAGTCGGAAGCTCTCACCAAGCCACATGGCCCTCCCAGATCCTTGGGGAGCCCTCATAGGTTCATGCACTGTCTTTGTAGAGTCCTTGATCTATATAGGCTGATCAGAGCAAAATAGGGTATTAAATCCCCCTTCTCCTCCACACTGAAGCTAAGAGGCATCATTCAGATTGAGGGCATTTGGATACCCCCAGCGAGGTCAAGTGAGATTCAGGATGGATGTTCCTAATAAAGCTAATTGATGGCCTCCCTGCGTTTAGATGTGTCTGAGGCTTTGCTTTTTCTTTCTTTTTTTTTGAAAGGCTTTGGCTATAGGGTACATGCACTCGCCAGAAAGACAGAGAGAGACAGAGAGACAGAAAATGAGAAATCACCCATCAGGGGGAATGGCCATGCCGCAATCCCTTCTCCTCCATTCTCCTCTCGGGATCTTGGGCATGCACGCACACGCGCCCGGCATGAGTTTAAGCCACTGGATCCGGAACTTGAACCACGGTCCGCTACATGGGAATCTAGCAACATAGCCATTGCATGCTAACTGCTAGTCCTGAGACTTTGCTTTTTGATGAAGAAAGAGGAGGAGGTTTTATGCAGGAGAGGATGAGTGAAATAGAAAAGCAGAAAGAATGGGTTGTTTGGTGATGACATGGTTCCTTTGCTCTTTGACCCTCTGGGGTTCTGAGGGATTGGTTCAGAGCCCCACAGGAGGTAGGCATTTCAGACCAGAGAAGGAAGAGTTGCCTATCCTGAAAGGTTATAAGTGTCTGGTCTCAGGCTGCGGTGTGTGCTGAGAGCTGAGCTGAGCCTGCTCTCCTTCCTGTCCAGAAGTCTCTCCCCTGAGAGCAGCTGGGCCACTCTGACAGCCCAGGGCAAAAGGCAGCAACGGAGGCTATTTCTGATAGGCTATTTCTGACAGGCATCAGTGAAAACAACTGGATGGGATTGTGAGAACTGGAGGAGGTCCTGCCTGGGGCCGTGGAGGCTGAAGCATTGGTGTCACACTCAGTTTTACCTACACCTAGCCCTGGCCTGGGAACAACTGAGTTGTACAGGAATGGTGTGTGATACCCTGCCTAGTGGACCAGAGCTCACTGACTTTGGAGAAAATGGACTGAAAACTTCTTCCTAGATTAAGACATCCCATCACTTCACTTTTTGAAAGTTTGTATATTTATTCCTTCTATGAGAGAGAGAACCTCTTACTCTCACACCCAGTCTTAGCCAACCTGGATTGTAGGCACATGTGTGCTGGCCCAGCATGATCAGGGAGGTCCCAGGATGTGAACCCAGAACTTTTCCCATGTGAGTCCAATTTCATTACACTGTGCCATCATCACCTGACCCCAACATCTGATCACTTTAGATGAAACCATCTAGACTGAGTTCAAAAAGCATTTTAGAATCCCATGTCCTAACTTCACACACTAGGTCCTGTGGAAATCCTAAAATTAGGAGCTGGCTTTTAGGAACGAATGTCCAGAGGCTTTAATTGAATTATATTTTCATCACAAAGTATTTGTTATCAGTTATATATTAGACCCTTAGTCCTATAGATGTTTAACACTTTTTGTTTGATTTGGTGTGTCAGTCTGATACATATGTTTCTGTTCTCCTACTTTGAGGTCTCCTGATTCTCCCACAGAGGCTTATAGAAAATAGGCAAGAGGGAGGAATCAGAGATGAACTCCCTTTGGACTTCAGACCTCATTTTCATACACGTTCCCAACTGTGCTTGCTTCTCTCTTT
>NW_006159803.1:5434813-5449054 GCF_000334495.1 Tupaia belangeri chinensis | reverse complement strand
CCTCCCACCAGAAAACTACAAGAAATGAAAATGCTTTACTTCTCTGGGTTCTCACCTCCAAATTTTTCATTTGGTAAATGCCATATTTCTGTTTATGACTTCCCATCTGCAAAGGCAAACTAAGTTCAAGACAAAATTAACACAGGCTGTTTATTCATAAACTTGCATTCCATCTGCTGTCACTTTTGTTTCAGCAGAGTTTTAAGGGTGTGAGAAAAGAGTAAGTTTTACACAGTGGAAAGAGATACTGGGACAGCTTATAGGAGCAGGGGAAACTGACTGATCTTCAGGTACTTTCTCCCCTCCCTGCTTAGCTGCAAAGGGACGAGCAATTAGGGGACGTTTCAAAGGAGAGAAGGCTGTTCAGTTGCAGGGGCAAAGGATTTCCTATGGCTGGCCATTTTCTGAAACAAGTGGGGATCAAAAGGCCCAGATGAGAAATTACTGCCATAATGGGCATATCAAAACTAGTAAATATAGAGTACATTTTTAAAAAATCTTTTGCTGGAAGTTAACTACCTAGCATCTTAACTCTAGGCTGGGATTAATTATAAGAGGGAGATGTATCGGTTAAAAGGAGCTTCTTTTTTTGGTAGAGGTTTTTGCCTTAGAGTATGTGCACTTGAAGGAGAGAGACAGAGATAGTGGGAGGGAAAATGAGAAATCACCCCCTCCCCCCCGCCGGTGGGGAATGGCCACCACAATCCCTTTTCCTCCTAGGATCTTGGGCATACACACACATGTGCCTGAAGTGATTTTCGAGCCACCAGGTCCAGGACTCAAACCACAGTTGCCATGTGGGAGTCCAGCACCATGACCACCATGCCTTCCACTGGCCCTAGAGTTTCTTTTCTTTTTTCCTTTTTTCTAAGAGAGATTTTTGCTATAGGGTGTTTGCACTCGCCAAAGAGAGACAGAGAGACAGAAAGCAAGAAATCACCCCCCAGGGAGACAGCCACACCACTTCCTTCTTCTCCGTTCTCCTCTTAGGATTTTGGGCATGCATGCACACACTCCCGGTGTGCGTTTTAAACTACCAGGTCAGGGACTTGAACCAGAGTCGACTACCTGAGAGTCCAGTAACGTAGCCATTACACCATCTGCTGTCCTCAGAGCTTCTACTTTTTAAATAGAGTGAGTAGGACCCTATTCACCCCACTTAACTACATGATGTATCAGAATGGCCTCCCTATTTTGGGACACCCCAAGCACAGTTCTTTCTGGTTGTCACCTGCAGCTCAAGCTGTAAAATACTGCTCTTCATCCCACTGGCGTCTCTGGGCACTCCTCCTGCACCTGGAGGTGGCTCTCTCTGACACTGGTTACTGTCACCTGTTCTCTGGGCTTCCCTTAGGCCTGTTCACTCCCAAGGATAGTGGAGAGTAGGCTGCCATTCTTCAGAAAGCTTTCCTGAAAGTCAGGAGAGGCAGAAGGAAAACATGAAACTGAAATCGTTGTGAAGACCAGAGCAGCTACGCCCAGGAGGCCCTGAAGAAGGTCCTCCCTGACTTCCTCCAAGCTGGCTACTGTCTTGAAGGAGTTATCTCTCTTCTTTCCAGGGAGCATACCCGTTAGTATATTTCCTGAAGGAAACCTTGAGGCCAACCATCATAAGTTCTCCCATCACCACAGAGGAAGAGATGGCCCCTCCCTGGAATCCTGCTCTACCGCTACATTTTCTTTTCTTTTTTGTGGAAAGGGTTTTGCTATAGGGCGCGTGTGCTCACCAGAAAGACAGAGATACAAAGAGATCGAAAGCGAGAAATCACCCCCTGGGGGGATGGCCATGCTACAGTCCCTTCTCCTCCATTCTCCTCTTGGGATCTTGGGCACACACACACACACACACACGCGCCCGGCGTGAGTTTAAGCCACCGGGTCTGGGACTCGAACCGCAGTCAGCTACATGGGAGTTCAGTGACAGCCATTACACTAACTGCTGGTCCCCCACCACAGTCTTGATTTGCTGTCCCGGGATTACCCTGGACCTCTTTCCAGAATAGATATTAGCGGTGATGCTCATTTCTCTCGGGAAAGCTCCACCCCTCTCATAGGGGTGTGGTCCTACCCTTTGGCTTCCATCAAGACAATTAGCTTACAGGAACACAGCAGTTCAGCCTCAGTGCTTTCCAGGCTTTCCAGGCCTTAAGAAAAACCAAGGGCTCGTCGTGGGCCAGGATACCCTACTGTAGGAGCTGACATGTGCGAGGAACTTTGTACACATTAGTGAATCCTAAAAACGGCACTGCAAGGTAGGAATTGTTAACTTCATTTCACAGATGAAGAAACTGAGGTCCAAAGTTTATTCACAAGCCCAGAGTAGTTGCTTTGTTGGAAAGCAGTGGAGTCTGATTTTGAGCTCCAACTCTTTCAGCTTCTAAAGCCTGTGCCTCGGGGTGGAGGTAATGTCAGATGTGACTTAAAATAGCCATTGTCTCTCCCTACCTCTTATCGTCCATGTGCTCCAGAGTCCTTTTGCTGTTTCTGTTAACAGTTCTTTCAGTTCTCCTTAACTTGAATTTTCAGTTAGAAACCTCCTCCTCTTCTCTCCCTCTCCCTTTCCCACTTTTTCCTCGCTCCCTCTCCTCTTCCTGTCCTTTATCGTCTAAATTTAGAACAGAGGTTGTGTTTTGCTATCCATTTAGCAGTTTTCCTTGAGAAGTGCCTGGCAGTCTGATTGGGGGGTGAATCCCTCGGCTTTTCCTGGGAGCACTTTTGTTTTCTGAGACCAGTATGGCTGTCACTGGTCCCAGATTTCTGGCACAGCCGACGATCTTCTAAAAACGTCAGAGTGCAAGGGCTGCGTCCATATAAATACTGAAACTGAGCACAAGTTACAGGGCCTTGGAGAAGAAAAGTTGCCTAATTGCGTGGCCAGCTTCCAAAATTCCCCTTGGTAATCCTTCCTCATGACGGTTGCTCTATAACAAAATAGTTTCCAGAAGAGTTTAGAATATGCCTTCAGAGGTGTCAGAGCACCTATCACAAAACACACTCCAAAAGCGAAATTATCCGAAACAAATCATTACTGGAAGCGGTGAGTACAGGGCCCGTGTCCAAATGCCAGGAATGTGCTTACTAATGGTGGCCCTTTTTAAAGCACTGTATGAGGATAATAGCTTTCTACATCATTCAGAGCTGGTTTTTATTTTTGTTGTTGTTGTTGTTGTTTTAAACCAACTTGAGTAATTTATAAATAAAACTAAAGAAAAGGTCTGGATAATTCAGGCTGAAACACTTAACTATATTGAAAGAGAAAAGGAGAGCATTAACCTCCCCCAGATTGGCCTTCAATTCAGATCAAATTCCAGGATAATAGCTCAGCTTTCCCCTATCCTGTTAATTGGGCAAAATTAACCCTTCTGTGCTCTTGCAGCTCTTCATTATTCCTTAATAGACACCATTTACAGTTCAGTGGGAAAAAGAATGTGTGGTTCAACATCTAGAAAGAAAATACTCTTCCTCCCACAGTCTCCAAGCCTTGCACAAGTGCTTCTTTCTTCAGGCACCCTGAGAAGAGATGAAGGAAAGAGGGCTACCATCTTGATTTCCAGAATATTTGTCACTGATCTGCGCCTTTGGTTCACTAGCTCCTTTTGGCTTCTTTTGTCTGCAGTGAGAGCTTGGAAGTATTAGCAATGAAGAAGTGGGCCAGCCAGTGGTGTGGCTATTAAGGTGGCTAAATCCCACATGGCTACCTGCGTAATTCAAGTCCCAGATATGGTGGCTTGAGCATCACACTGGGAGCATGTGTGTGCGTGCCCCGAATCTTGAGAGGAAAATGGGGGAGAAGGGATTGCAATGTGGCCATTCCCTGGGGGTAGTGGGTTCTGTCTCACTTTCTTTCTCTGTCTGTCTTTCTGGTGTGTGCATGTGCCCTAAAGCAAAAGAAAAAGAAAACAGGCAAGGAGGGAGAAGGATGTATTTGGAGGAAGTAATGAGAGGGGTGATTTGTAGGGATCGTCATCATTTACTCTCTGCGCATGAGCCCTGAACCAGCGGGTGATTTGGGGTTTTAATCCCACATGCTTACATAGTCGTTGGTCATAGAGAAACTGTTACTCATTTGCCCAGCTACCCTTCTGGTCTTCCTTCTGCATTTTTACATTTGAAGAAAAGAGTCTAGTTGTGACAAGAATTCCTTAGAAGGAAGAAAACAGCATAGATTGTAAAAAACTTTCACCATAAAGACAACTAATTTTTTTCTTCAGCTTTATTGAGATACAGTTGGAACATACAACTGAAATCTATTGAACGTGCACAATGTTCACATTCACCTGTGAGAAAAGCAGTTCAGAGCAGCCAATGGGAGGTGAGGTCCATAGGTCCTGGGATTTTTTTATGAATCCCAGGAAAGGAAGCCCCATCCCCCTTGATGTTATTGCTCACAAGACATATTTTATTTTATAGAAAACAAGCTGATCTATTATACAATGTGACTTTTAACTTTTCTTCATCGTAATGTTCGTAATGTAAAGAATAATGGATAACCAGTCAGTGGCCTGCATTATTTTAAGTAAACTACTGTATTGGATTGTCAGAAATTCATGACACATTTTTGCGTAGAAAATCACGTCACAACTTTCCTGATAAATACCTAATAAATTCTTTACAAACAACTGATAACTTCCCCCTCATTTTGACCTTCGCCTTGTTATGTAGACTGTTGGGTTGTCAGAAAAGTCATGACACATTTTTTCATAGAAAAACAGAAAAATACATCATGACTTTTCCGATGACCCAGTAGCTCTCTCCTGCACATTCTAGGCAACTAGAATCCATGTCACCTGAACGATAGTCCTAAAACCTTGGCCCAAATAAACTTCCACTTCACTTCCTGTGCTTCATCCCAGTGGGATGAAGAGCAGTATTTTACAGCTTGAGCTGCAGGTGACAACCAGAAAGAACTGTGCTCGGGGTGTCCCAAAATAGGGAGGTCATTCTGATAAATCATGTAGTTAAGTGGGGTGAATAGGGTCCTACTCACTCTATTTAAAAAGTAGAAGCTCTGAGGACAGCAGATGGTGTAATGGCTACGTTACTGGACTCTCAGGTAGTCGACTCTGGTTCAAGTCCCTGACCTGGTAGTTTAAAACTCACACCGGGAGTGTGTGCGTGCATGCCCAAAATCCATTTCAGGTTGACATATGCGTACATTGCAAAAGGATTTCCACAATCAAGGTGATTAATATCCATACCACCTCACATGGTTAAGTGTGTGTGGTATGACTAGTTGACATTTACTCAGTACACAATACATTATTATTTATTTTAGACACCATGCTTCTCTCTTCAGAACTTAGTCATTTTGTAACTATACGTTTTTGCCCTTTGACCAATATCTTCCTGTTTCTTTGAAAGAAACCCTAACCCTAGTAACATGCCTTCTACTCTGTTTCTGTGTGTATGTACACATTATAATTTCTTATCAATTTACCAATGGATACATAGATGGTTTCCATATCTTAGCTATTGTAAATAATGCTGCAATGAACATGGGACTATAAATACCTCTTCAAGATCCTGGCTTCATGTCCTTGGAATATATACCTAGAAGTGGGATTACTGGATCATACAGTAGTCCTATTTTAATTTTCTGAGGACCCTTCATACTGTTTTCAGTAATATTTGTACTTATTTACATTCCTACTAATTAAGTATGTGGGCTCCCTTTTCTTCACATTCTCCCCAGCATTTTTTATCTTTTTTGATAATTGCCATCCTAACACTTGTGAGGTGATAACTTACTGTGGCTTTGATCTGCATTTCTCTCATTGTTAGTGTTGCTGAGCACCTTTCCAGGCGCTCAGTGGCATTTGTATGAAATAGAACTAATCTTTTTTTTTTTTTTTGAGAGTTTTTTGCTATAGGGCATGTGCACTCACCAGAAAGACAGAGAGAGACAGAAAGAAATTACCCCACATGGGGGATGGCCACACTGCAATCCCTTCTCCTCCCTTCTCCTCTCAGTATCTTGGGCACATGTGCACACACGCCTGGTGTGAGTGTAAGCCACTGGGTCTGGGACTTGAACTGTGTCAACTATATGGGAGTCTAGCAACATAGCCATTACATCACATGCTGGTCCTGAAATAGAACTAATCTTAGTTGGAGTTGGTAGAAGTAAAATTCAGCTTCTAAAAACAATCCCTAACTAGCAGCTTTATTCTTATGATTTATATGTTCCTTGACCATTAGAGAAACTGTTACTCATTTGTCCAACTACCCTCTAGTCTTCCTTCTGGAATTTTATATTTGAAGATATGAGTCTTGGTTGTGACAATATAGGCCTTAGAAGGAAAAAAAAATGCCTATATTGCAAAACATTCTGACCATAAAGGCAAGCAGGACTAATGGTTTCTTTCTTCAGCTTTATTGAGATATAACTGAAAAATGCAAAATGTATACATTCAAGATAGCAACCAGGCTGCTAGATTGCAAAATAAATTCACAAAAAATCAATAGCATTTCTCTCTAACACACAAATTCAACTACAAACTGTAATCAGAAGGTAGATAGCATTCACCATGACAGTGCAAGTTATAAGGTATATAATACAAAACAAAGAATATTTAAGACCTAAATATTCAATTAAAAGATGCACAGATTAGAGAGATGGTTTATTCACTTGCATGGGACAACTTACTTACATAAAACGGGTCAGTTCTTTCTAAAATTACTCTGTAAGTTTAATCCAATACCAATCAGAATTCCAGCAAGATATTTTTGAAGAATATGATAAAGTTATCTTAAAATGCATTGGCTGAAAAGACCAAAAAGATTTTGCCCTGTCAGCAATGATTATACTTCAAAATATAATAACAAAAAGAAAGGTACATGTAGTACAAGTACAAAGACAAATAGACAAATAAAATAAGAATGAGTGCTGAGCAGCCAGCAGGTGACATGGTTCTTAAAGGCACTGGATTCCCACATTGCTAACTGCAGTTCGAGTCCTGGACCTGGCAGCTTTCTTTCTCACTTTCCCTTTCTTTCTCTCTCTCTGGTCAAGTTAAAAAAATAATAGTAACAAATGGAATTAAATAAGTAAATATACATTTTTTTAAAAGAATGAGTACTGAGAGATGCACACACACACACTTTTACTATATTTACACATACAGTAAAAGTGGTACCACAAAAGATTGGGGCTAACAAAAAACAATTGGCAGATAGTGTTGGGAAGGAGCTACAGCTGATCCTTCAATACACATGAATTTAAATTGCCTGGGCTACTTATATGCAGGTTTTTTTCAATAAATATATTGAAAAGTTTTTTTGGAGGCTTGTAACCATTTGGGAAAATTCATAGTCAAGGGAAACATAAACAAATGTAAAGATGTGGCAGTAAATCCTAACTATAAAATTATCAATAGGACTTTCTTTTACTATTGCAATAATTTTACAGCCACCTCCTGTTGCTATGAAGATGAGCTCAAGTGTCGCCAGTATCTGCTTAAAATGCCGTGACACTAATCATGTCCACATGAGCAGTTCAACTCTCCAGTTAATGGCTTATGGCAGTAAGAAGTGCTCATTATTCTCATGTATTTTTCATGTTTAGTGCAATGCTCTAACCCCTACAAAGTGCCACTAGTCATGCAGAAAGTTATCCTAAGCCAGGAGTCATGGTGACATAATAAGAAAATGTTGAATTGCTTGATGCGAACCACAGATTGAGGTCTGCAGCTGTGTTTACCTGCCGTTTCAACAGTGGGCTATTACTAGTTATGTTTTGGGGAAGTCAAAAGCTATATGTAAATTTTTGACTGCTCAGGAGGTTGGTGCTCCTAACCCCTGAGTTGTTCAAGAGTCGCTTATGTTGGGAGGTGGGAAAAGATGCTCAGCAGATAAAGACCAAAGGGACAAGGAGAAACTATGAATATTGCCAGATTTGTGAGTTTAGCCCCATCGATGTACAATGAGACAAATATTTTTCCAAAACATTGCGATTCTTTGAAGAGGATAGATGGCGAATTGTCCTTGTTACGTTTGCAATGTGAAGGAACCACTGCAGTGGTATTGCTGGCTGCTCAGGAGTGTGGATGTAGAAAAAAATCACAAGTGTGACCATCATGTGCTGCTGTCCCATGATCTGCTAGGACACCAGCTACTTAAGCTAGTGTGGTGGGCCCAGCCCCAAGCAAGGGACTATCCAGAGCAGAAAGTATAAATTCAAAGGGCAGGAGGAAAGCTGAGAGTTGAAGAGAAAGCAGGACCCTGAGTTGATTGGCATCGGTGGGGCCAGTGGCTGGAGCTGGCCTAAAGGCACTGGGTCATGTGGATCCTCCCAATTCCAGTTCCATTTTCAGCATTACTTTTAAATAGTGCTTCTTGGGCCAACCATTTTAAGAGATATGGTTGGTCAGTGTGTGCAGACAGTTGGACCATCTTTTGTCCTGGAATTTGACCAAACTTGCCACTTGTTTTGGCCCAGCTCTACTGCTTCAAATCACACTGTGTAGACCCAGTATATTCCGGCCAGATGAAAGTGGCCTTGGGATCATGTTCCAGCTGAAGGCTTTCTCTTCTCATGGCCCCACAGGCTCTGCCTCAAGTGGAGGTTCAGGCTCATTTTTCCTGACACAGATGCAATATTTCAGACTCTGAGGACTGTCAGCCTCTGTTGCACTGAAGAAAGTGCTGGATTAAAAGCTGGATTAAAAATTCCTTGAAATAAGTGAGTCATCAGTTGCATCTATTTCCCAGATGAGGTATTTTTTTTTTTTTTTTTTTTAGAAATGTGTTTTGTTAATTGAATTTTTACTCATCAGAGGATAGTATGTTTTTTAAACTTCCTGTCTTTTATTAGTAGTAGTAGTATTAGTATTAAACTTAAATTGTCTGACTAGTTTCTTCTACATTTTTAGTTTGCCAGCAGAGCCCAAGGCAAGGTCTCCCCCAGATGTTTCCAAAGCATAGCGTTTCATGTGACCCCCAAAATCTTTTGCCCCTTCTATACATAGCATGATGTACTCAAAAGGCACATGTGCTTTGGAATCGGGTGGGCTCTGGATCTTGCCAGCCTCTCCCTAGCTGCAATCTAGGGCAGATTACTTACCCTCTCTGTTCCTCAGCAGCTTTATCCACCCAATGAGGTTGCGAAGAGGATTAAAGGAACAGGAATATTAAAGCATTGCGCCTGATCCTTGATATGTGCTCAGAGAGAGTTCTAGGGGTTGGGTTTGTTTGTTTGTCTGTCCATCCTTCCTATGTTATGTGGTACTAAGCAACTGAGGTCAAAGTTAAATCAAGCTCCTCTAAGAGGAGATCTGAGTCGTCGGCTAATCTGCAAAATTCTCTTTTATGTAAGAGAGTAAATAGTTGCCTCACAAGCATCTTTTGTTTGTGTTATAAGTTCGTTCAGTTTGGTGTGTGTGGTTAAGAGGACGATAGAACTTGAGTGGGCACGTTGAATCCTGTGTTGGCTCCTCCTGTCCCCACAGCCAGGTGCTGACCGGTGCCTGGCAGGACTCAATCCAGCAGATGGTGGCAGGGAAAGGCACGGGATCCCCAGTTAGCAGTCTCCACACTGCGTTTGGAAGCTTTCAGCACCTTACCGTGCAGTCTGCTTTTAGGCAGAAGTTATTTCACTGCCCAAAAAAAGGCCTGAAAAATGTTTTCTCTCCTGAGCTCCAAATATAATTCTCCCAGAAAATCAAGAGAGCTAAAATGTTCCTCCTCTACTTCTTCAGATATCCTTGGTTCTGACTATGCCTGCAAGGTCTAAAAATATACTTTGAGTTCCTTTTGACCATCTAAAGTCACTTTCAAGTGCCTCCCTCTGCTGTGGCCTCGTAAAATGGTCCATGGCCAAATTAGCAAGTCTCAGAGCAGTCTTTAATTAGCAGGCACCAGTCAGGATGGCCATGGCTGTGTAGGGCTACAGAAATATGACAGGGGCACAAGAGCTTTTGAGCTGCCACTCCAGCCTCCTGACTGATCGGCAGGCCCCCGTGTGAGTTTTGGCCAGATAGACATTGCCAGCCAGGGGCGATATTTTGTAAACTGGGATCCATTCTTGATTCAGTGCTCAAGATGATGCATCTTTCCTCTCTGTATTAAACTTTTTGGCATCCTCCATGAAACCTCCCACTCTCTGCCTCACCGGCATGTCACAGTTCGGTGGTCTTTCTCTGGGTCTCTGAACACGCTGAACTCCTGTCAGGACACTCGCCATAGTATGCAGAACTGTATACTCATGGGTCTGCGGCCCGCTAGACAAAAAGCTCTAGGCAACCAGGATCAGATGTTATTGCTTGTCCTGGTAACCTCAGAGCCCCAGTTCAATGTCCAGCTTATACAAGTGCTCATTGACACAGGCAGAGTTTTGCCCACTCTGAGTACCAATGTCCCAAACATGTTTTTAGTCTTCCAACCCAAGAAATGGGCCCTTGGATTGACATCATGTATAAATGAATGAATGAATGAATATGAGAGAGAGAGATACACTCCAGTGAGTTCTAGTCTTACTCTACTTCTACCCCGGCATTCAGGTACCTTGTTTGTTAAAATGGAATAATAACACTTTAAAATTTAAAGGTGTAGAGCTCTTTAAGTACCTTTTGTGATTTCAGACTTGATTGTTTTTCATTGGGAGAGTAGTTGGGGAGAAGTCTGAGGAGGTGAAACAACCCCAGTCTGGTTCTTTGGTGTCCTTTTGGTGTCCTGGTGTTTCTGATGAAGTAAGCATGTGGAGGATAATAATTAAATGACATATTTTACACTCTGTTTTTCTCTCATTAGGTGACAGTCTTAAATCAAGTTACATCTTTTGGACTTCAGGATCTCTCCTCATTAGCAAGACTTTTGGTATTAGGAGAGATCAGGGTCAGATTGAAAAAACAAAGGGCAAGGAATCAGATAGTGGGGTGAGGCTGGCCCACATGGGAAGAGTCCAGGTTGAGATCTCCCTGAACACACTGGGCATATGTATACACCCAGGATCTGGGGCTAACCAAGGCTGGGAGTGGGTCATAATGTAAACACACTGTTTTGGGTACCTCTCTGTCTAGTAGAGAAAAGAAATAGATAAATTAAAAAAAAAGAAAGAAGAAAGAAAGGACAAAGGGCATCTTAGACCCCAAGCAGTCTCTGGTGTATGACATTTTGTTGACATTAATGTAAACAGGTTAGAGATCTGTGGTTTGCGTTCATCATGACTTATGTAGAGTTTAAAATTAAAAGGAAAAAATTCTCTGGACAAAATGTGTTTCACATTTGGTTGGACCAAAATGGTACAAAGAGACCTAAAAAAAATGGTTATTTTGAAAGCAGCCACTTTTCTTCCTGTTCCTATTTCAACTTCTCTGTCTTTTTTTAATTTCATGGAAAGAGTTTTTAATTCTTTGGAATGAGAGAGACCTAGATTCAACAGTCTGCAAATAAATAAATAAATAAATAAATAAGCTATTGCTTGAGTTGCTTAACCACCGTAAAGCTAGTGTACTCATTTTTGAAAAGACAGAGATGGGTTTTACCTAACAGAGTTACTGCAAGAATTATTAGTTCATCAAAAAATCCAACAACTCAATAAATTAGTTGATGTTATCACAGTACTTAGCCCAGTACCTGGAATATATACTAGCTGTTTGGTGTTAAACCATTTTTCCTAAGAAGCATTTCTTTTGTAGCAAAGAAAAATAAATGCTTGTTTCAAAAATTTACTAAATTTCAAATCAGACAACATGCCAGGAACCTGAGTGGCTTCCCAGTAAAGCTTCTTACCCCTGCTCACCCTCTACGCATGACATTTCAACATTTTTCTATGAGTTTGCTTTAAGAAATATCAGGGGCCAGAAAAGATGACTGATTATTTTATATATGAAACCACCAATAGAAACTAACTGATTAAAAACAGAATACTTTGGAAAATTGTTGTGGTGAGGACAACTCACAAAACCACTGGAAAACCAGATTTCAGCAAGGACGAAGACCAAATCTGCCCTAACATGGTGGGAATCAGGAACTACCTGCTATTAGTGAAAAGTACATGGCTCAGCCTTAAAAGCTTCAAGACACTGCTGCAGGTTAGTGTTTTCTCTGGTATTATCACACATTAGTACTTGGAATAAGTTATTTCAAGGGAGGAATGATCTTCCCAGTGGCTGGAAATGCCTTTGTATAATGGGCCTCATATATATATATATTTTTTTTTTTAGAGAGTTTTTTCTACAGGGTACATGAGCTCACTGGAGAAACAGAAAGCAAGAAATCACCCCCCGCCCCCCAACCCCCAGGGGATGGTTATGCCACAGTCCCTCCTCCTCAGTTCTCCTCTTGGGATCTTGGGCATGCATACACATGCGCCTGGTGTGAGTTTTAAGCCTTCAGGTTAGGGATTTGAACCACAGTTGACTATGTGGGAGTCCAGCTACATAATCATTGTGCCATCTGCTGGTCACACACATTCTTTTTAAAGTTTATTTTCTTTCTTTTTTTAAATTTTTTTAAATAACACCAAGTTCCTCTAAAAATGATTAGTTTATTTAAGTTTATTTATTTATTTTAAATTTGACCAGAAAGGGACAGAGAGAGAGAGAAAGTGAGAAAGCAAGCCACCAGGTTCAGGACTCAAACCACCATCGGCCATGTTTCTTTCTCTAAGTGTTCAAGAGAGAAAAACTAACACCCTGAACAGGATCTTGTCCTATCATGGTCCCTCCTCAGGCCTATATGTGTGCGCATACCTGGGGTGCGTCAGATAGACCAAAGATTCAAACCAGTCTTCCATGTGGCTCCAGCAGTGCTGAGCAGCACCCTACAACCTACACCACTGCAGCTAGGCTAGGCCACACTTTTTGGCTTCAAAGTAGGATTGTCCTAAAATTTGAGGGTAGAGACCGCTAGAGGAAATGCCTGTTCATAGGAGTTTTTAATCACCAGAATCTGTAGGCACTCAACAGAGAGTCAGAGAATAAAGGGGTAAAAAGCACTCCCCAGTAAGATGTGGTCACATCACAATCCCTTCTTTTTCATTTCTCTATCCTGACAGAATCTTGAGCGTGCATTCACATGGGCCTGGCATGTTTTTCAAACCACTGGGACTGGGATTCACATTGTACTCAGACATACGGAGTCCATCTCTCTTAACCGCTTGACACAGGGCTGGCCCATTACCATAAAATTTTAACATTCGGTACTTGGGGCCTACTTGGTTACTGTTGAATAATTAAGAATATATGAACTCTAAATGTTGACAGTGATAATTTTTTCTAGTTACTGTCCAAGAAGATTATTTTAAATATTGGTTGTAAAATTTTCATCAGATTGCCTAGAGTCAAGACTCTAGGATTTTTTAAAAATTAATTTTGAAGAGATGAAAGACATAATCAAATCAGCAATTGAATGACTTCAGGGAAAAAAATCAATACTAGTAAATTTTTAGTAGGCTGCGTAAGGATAATACCACCTGGAGGGCAGCCTTTGATTTCTGTTCTTTGTTATTTCTGTTAGCACCTGTCTCTGATATGTGCGGGGTACCTGGTGCACGTTCAGACATTGGTTTCCGAGGAGATGTAACAAGTTCTGTCAGTGTCACATGGAAGTCAGACTCTTAGCAATCAAAACCAAATCGCCTCTTCTGTAGACTGGACTGATGCCTTAGCTTAGAAGAAAGAACCTTGTTATAACAAATTGAATTCATCTAAAAAGAAAGAAAGGAAAAAAGTTTCTGTGAGGGTCAGATATGACTGAAGACCTTCCTTGACAGGAGAACAGTCAGCACGACAGAGGCTAGGCTCCTCTACACCACCAGGCCCCTTTCCACCTACTGAGCGTGTTAGTGTCAGAATATATTACCCTCCTGTTGAGGGTGTCTTTCTGTCGGTCTCTTTCAGAAAAAAAGTAAAATAAAACAAACTAAAAACCATGAAGCCCATTACTCAAAGCATTTCCCAGCCAGTAGGAGGATTATTGCTTTCTTAAAATAACTCATTTCAAATTTTAACATGTGATAGTAAAGGACGAAAATACTGTTTAGATCACCTCAGCCCTCTACTTCCCCTAGCCTTGATGTGGCAACTGCTGCCAGGCAGGCTAGCTAGCTTTGTGTAGGCCCCACTTGACATTGTCTCTCTCGGGCCCTCCCATTTTTACTTCCCCAGTCTCTCTGGACGTCCATAACACAAAGGAGCTGATGAGCAGTTGCTGTTCTTTTCCATTTCTTGAGTGATTGTAGGTTCCTCAGAAGGTTCCATGGGAGGGAGCTTAATAGTGGCCAATTTGACATCTATCCTTTTC
>NW_006159803.1:5382779-5434782 GCF_000334495.1 Tupaia belangeri chinensis | reverse complement strand
CTTTCCCTGTTTTGCTTCCTCATCCCTCTCTCTTGCTGCCTGGGATCACTTTCTAAGTCAACCACCTGAACTGAAACCTCTGCCAGGCTCTGCTCGGAAAGACCCCAGGCTAAGGCAATTCCCCAGGATTCTCACCTCAGATGAACGTACTCCTCTTGTTCAGGTTCCTAAGTGCAATCATATTTCTCTCTGTTTTTCTCAGATAATCACACATTTATGTTTATCCACAAAATAATTTTCCTATAAATGACACTTTATATGTCAGAACTTGACTGTTTCATTAAGCACTTGAACTTTAAATCTTACTGTTTTGTAACCTCGGCGTGACCTCCCAGTCTCTGTAGCCCTGGCAAACGTCATCGTGAACAGATGAGGTGGCTCACTAACCTCGTAAATGAGGTGATAGAACTGAGATGAAGTTGATGAAAGCTTGCTCCTCATTTGGAAGCTTTTGGACCTCATGATTTAGAAGATTGAATGAGAAATAAGAAGTGGTTTGTGGCTAGGATAAGGGAGAGGATGTTTAAGAGATATGGCCCCATTTATTATCAAATTTCACTATTGGTGTATTTTGTCTATTTCATGTAATTTTCGTTCCAAGTAACCAATTATTTATGACGTACCTGCTAAATACGTGACACTCTGCTAGGTCCTATAGGGGTAGACAGATATTAATGTTTTCATCCTTCAGAGGATTTGAGGTTGAGTTGGAGAAAATAATTGTAGAACAATATTTGACAGTAAGTAGAACCAAGGTAGAGAGTGTGAGTTCTGTACGAATTAATAATGAGGATGCATGTGTGGAGATAGGCTTTTGTGCAGAAAGGCTTCCCAGAAAGTCATGACTCATTTTTTGTATAGCAAAACATGTCATGATTTTTCTGACAACCCAATACACGAAGCTGAGAAATGATTGACTTTGGCTAGTGGAAAGGCTTAGGAAGTTCTTCTGGGAACTGAAGGAAGATACAGAAAATCACCCACTGGGTTACTTGCACCTACTTTGTGCTGCGTGTTACATCTGGTGGGAACGTAATGATGGATGACACACACACAGTGCCCACCTTGTAGAGATTATGGCCTGGAAATGGATTCCTGAATGAGCTTGGTCTGCATTAAACCAACCTCCCTGGGACAAGTGCTATTCTGAGGGACCCCTTGAAAGATAAAATAAACAAGGTATTGATGATTTTATGAGAAAAACACTTTTATAGATTTTTATTTCTGAGATGCAGAACATTTGTGTCGTCAGCAAGAAGTCCCCTTTATCATTATTTTACATTTCAAACTGTATAGTATGTGTTGTTTTCCCTGGGGAACTGAGAGATTTAATTAGTAGTCTCTTTGATCAGTATGTTCTTATATATATTTTTTCTTTCCAGAAAAATAAGTAAGGGAAATATTATATATTGAAGTCCAGGACTTCTCATTTATTGTCTTCCCGAGCAGAGCCATAACAGATACATTTCCAGCTACTTAAAAAACGTGCTTTATTTTTTAACAAAAGCCTGGCATTATGCTGTAGATAAATAACTGTTTAGGATATTGTGAAGCAAGCTTATGCTCAAATTAAATTCTCTGATCGCTATAATTTTTTAAACTGTCTTTTCAAACTAAAGCTAAAAGGAGCCAATCAGATAAAAGGTAAAGACTACTTAGAGACATCTGTCAAAGGGCCTAAGCCTATTTCTTATCATATATTGAACCAGACTTTAGACAAGTATCTGGGACATAATGGGTATCATTGAAAACATCATACAACATGCTATTTCTTCTCAACTGGGGATTTAGTGGGATGTCAACCCTTGTCTCCTAAAATACCTGGATTGCTGTTGCTCCATTTTATGTGTGATAAATACTGTCTCCTTTTGAAGAGCAGAGAGAAGTAACTTGTGGCTTCCAGACTCCTGATTGCCTAGTGCAGAGAGCCCTCAATGTGAAGGAAAAAAAATGATTTAAAAGCAGTCAGTAGCCATATATAAAACAAATTTGATGTGTTAAATGGGAAAAGTTCTAATAGTGTCAAAGTAGACAGTAAAATCTCGACAGTGTGAAAGACCTTGGCAAAGCTTCATCATGATCTTCACTGGTCCCTTAGCCACTATCCTTCATCAGTCAGACTCTCTGGCTCACAGTCTGCAGAGCAGGGTGAGAATTGTGTCTGGGTTCAGTTTACTTTCAGTGAAAGTCTACTGTAGACCAGGTGCTGTGCTTTAACAGGAAACAAATGCATCTATTTATTTATTTAAGATATGCATTGAGCATAGTTATATGCTTGGCTCTGGTGATGAACCGTAAATAAGTCAAAGACCCTTTGGAATCAAGATTCTAGTGAGGAAGCCCAACTCCAATAAAGCTACAGGAGCTGGACATGATACAATTTCAGACATGGTCCTAATCCTTGAGAATCGGATAGTTTAATGGGAGAAAACAGTACTTATAACATGAGGGAGAACTGGGAGAACTGACTGAAAACAGTGTGAAGAATCTGTAGTCAGGAGCTATTTCAAACTCATATTGACCTACACTTTTCTCTCCTCTGGTATTTAGACTACGTCCTGGCCAAGAAATGACATCCTACATATCCTTTCATCATAGAGGGATTTATAGTCTCCTTCTGTGATTTGAATATAACTATATAGTCCAAGGTTCTTATTGTTTTTTTTTTTTTTGAGAGGTTTTTTGCTATAGGGCACGTGCGCTCACCAGACAGACAGAGAGAGACAGAGACAGAAAGCGAGAAATCACCCCCCAGGGGTGATTCATGCAGCACTCCCTTCTCCTCCATTCTCCTCTCGGGATCTTGGGCATGCACGCACATGTGTCCAGCGTGAGTTTTAAGCCCCGGGGTCCGGGACGCAAACCGCAGTCGACTACGTGAGAGCCCAGTGACATAGCCATTACGCTAACTGCTGGTTCCCCAAAGTTCTTATTTTTCACTTCCTGTGGGTTTTATTGGGTCATCAGAAGAGTCATGACATATTTTTCTATGTTTTTCTATTCAAAAATGTGTCATAAGTTTTCCAATGACCTAATAGTTACCCATGGTCAACCATAGTACAAAAGTAGGTGAATGAAGTATAAGAAAGAGACCATGTTCACATAACTTTTATTATAGTATTTTGTTAAAATTGTTCTATTTTATTCACTTTCCATAGATATGTGTGTGTGTGTGTGTGTGTGTGTGTGTGTGTGTGTGTGTGTTTTTTTTTTTTTTGAGAGTTTTTTGCTGTAGGGCACATGTGCTCACAAGAAAGACAGAGAGATAGAAAGTGAGAAATCACCCCCCAGGGAAGGTTACCATACGAAAATCCCTTCTCCTCCATTCTACTCTTGGGATCTTGGGCATGCATGCAAACATGGCCGGCATGAGTTTAAGCCACTGGGTCCAGGACTCGAACTACAGTCGACTACATGGGAGTTCAGTGACATAAACATTATGCCAACTGCAGGTCCCATTTGGCATATATTTTTTATGCCTATTCTGTGCTATGGACTATGCTGGCAAATAGATAATAGATAGGATATGCTCGGCTGCTGCTTTTTAAGCATCCAGTGTGCAAACTAGGTATAGTGAAGGCATCTTCTGCCTAGTTAACAGCACACGACACATGCCTCCAGCTAATCTGCATGGAGCAATCTTAGGAACTGCCAACAGTGCTGAGCTGTGTCTCCCTGCACAGTCGCAGTCCACCCTGCCCATGTGCATTCCGGGTTCTCAATGCCTGTACTCGTCTTAAGATCGGCAAGTCCAGGCTGATGTGGTGATAGCCACATCACAATAGCCACATGATCTGGTGATGCCAGGTGGTTTCTATCTTAAAGAATCAAACGTTAGGGCCAGATGATGGCACACTACTAAACCATACCACTCTTTGAAGCTGACCCACATAAAAAGGTTCTGAGTTCATGTCCAGAGACCACCCTGAGAACACAGAACACACATATTCCTATGACCTGGGGCTAGCTGAGGCTAGGGGTGAATGGCTATATTAAGGCAATAGAAAAAAATTAACTTAAAAAAAAAACACATCTTAACTATGGAGCCTGAAAAAGCCCCTAAAATGTATACATAAATTCACCAGAAGTTCATTATAAATATTAACTAGCATTGGTGTTGAAGAATCTTGTGTTGTCGATGACTGTCACCATGGCCAATGGAACAAAAATTAACACACTTTACAACTTACAAGTCCCTTTCTTAAATGCTACCAGGGTCTCTAAAAGCTCACAAATGCCCATGAAGTTGATGTCACAATCCATTTTATTAATATGGTCAATGACGCTTATTCCAATTGGAGCACACATTAGTGCATGAGTCAGACCAAGACTTTCATCATACCCTAGAATTTTGTCCACTATAGTATACGGCCTACCTTTGAATATTGTTAAATGACTTTAAATGCCACTCAGATACTTTATGTGAGTATCTCCATAGCGTCTGAACAGTGAGCAATTTTTACTAGTAACCTGAGTATCTCTTGAAAAATATTGTGATGAAGGTGTGAGAACAAATCTGCCAAGGTAGAAATTAGATTTTAGTAGTGGTGTTTCAAGATGATCATTTCATGACTACTGCAAAGTGATAGAGCATAAAGCAAAGTGAAAGGGAAATTACTATCCATATGTTGCCATTTGATGTGGCTACAGGGGTATTTGCCAATTGTGAATAGAACATGGTGGGATTCCTTTTTGTGTTTTGAAATGAAAACTCTTTGAGGACAACACACTGATTTTTCAATGAGAGTAAACTGATTTTCCTATAGTTCTAGCTATTTGATTACATGAGTTTGAAGCTGGTAAGATCCCAATGTGAATGAATTGTAATTTGCCAAAGAATCAACCATGGCACTTCCTGTAATTCTAATAGGATGCTGTCATCCCACCTCATTTATGGGGCACTTCTGTGTGCATAGCCCTCTGCTTGTGCTCTGCATACCTTCATTCTTGCATGGAAGCCTCACAGTAATCCTGCCAGAGAGGCTGAGTAATATGCCTGTAGCTACACAGCTAATAGGTAGAGGAGCTACAATTGATGGAACCATGTAGCTGTGCACCCTTAATATCAGCATTTGTGTTTATTTCTAGAAGGCACATGTACTTGCCAAAGAGAAATGAGGGGAGAGAGCACTCCCCAATAGGGTGTGGTCATGCCGCAATTCCTATTCCTCCACCCTACTGGGACTTGGGACATGCACACATGCACCTGGTGTTTCTCAAGCTGCCAAGGTCAAGATTTGAACTGCAGTTGGCCATGTAGGATTCAGCTCCCTTAACTATAAAACCATAGGGCCAGCCCTATACCAACATTTTTAAACTTTATCCTTCAGAAGTGCCATGAAACACTGGAGGGGTTAAGAGGGGCAGCTCAAGACTGTTCCTTCTGCTTTTGCAGAGCGTCCTCTTCTACCTGTCTAATCTATCTATCTGTGGTAGGAATCCTCAAGAGTAGAACTTAAAAAAAATTGACAGTTCAACTAGATACACAAAGAGAATGCAGTTTCTTTTCTAGGTCTCTAGCTCATCTGGTTCCTATTAAGAGGTCTTATCTGATGGCAAGAGGGAAAGGGAAAGGTAAATAGATATCCAGAGGGATTTATTTCTTATTCAGTTTAAATAGTTGAAAGCCCTTCTTTAGGGACCAGCAGATGGCATAATTGTTACATTGCTGGACTTTCACATAGTCGACTACGGCTCGAGTCCTGGACCCAGTAGCTTCAAACTGACACCGGGCACGTGTGTGTGCCCAAGATCCTGAGAGGAGAATGGAGGAGAAAAGATGATGGCATGGCCATCCCACCGGGAGCTGATTTCTTGCTTTCTGTCTCTGTCTCTCTGATGAGTGCACGTACTCTATAGCAAAAATCTCTTTAAAAATAAATAAAAATCCCTTCTTTAAAAAGTACAATCTTTAAAAGAGCTAACTCAGCCCTGCCTTCTGTCTTCAAAAGACTTCAGGGTGTGTCAAGGCAAGGATGTGCAGCTTGCTGTCCTCATCTGTCACAGTGCTCCTTGGCTTCCTGGGTACTTAGCACCCAGATGTTCTTCAGTACTGAAGTAATTCAAGGTCTATTCTTTTAGCTCCAGCATGTTCCTGGCAAAGTTCCCAGGCAGAAACAGCCTCCTTCTCCTGTTGCAATTCTTCTGTGGTCTGGCCTTTACGCTCATTTGTTACTAGTCCAAGGAGCCAGCTCTGCAATCTTTATTAAGAGATACCTCCATCTTTATGAAGAGGACGACCCCCCCACACACATACACCATTAACCTGGCTTCTTATGTCAAGTTCAACAATAAGGATTGTTCTGTTGGTCTTAACAAATCTATTCTCATCTGAAAAAATCATGAGCAGGCTATATAGTTACACATAAATTAGGGATGATTATTGTTTTAGTTCTGTGTGACAGAAAACCCTGAGTCTAGGTATTTTATAAGAATAGAGGTTTACTGAGCTCATGATTTTAGAGGCCCAAGGCCCAGGGGCCACATCTGGTGAAGGTCATCTTGGGAGAAGGAGCACAAGGCATGAGATGATAAAGGCTTGAACAAAACATTTCTCTATCCATGTCTCTGTCTTCTTAGAAACCAATTAATATTCAATTGTGGGAGCCCCAACCTGATCTAATCTCCCCAAATGTCCCACCTTTTTTGGGGGGAGGTGGGTTATAATATAATACTACTTGTTGCTCAAATAATTCCAGCTTTGGTCACTAGTAGCTCCCTCAGTTGGTTCCTGCTTCTCTGATGTACCCTCAATCATTGTTGGTTTTTATTTTTATTTTTTTTAAGTATTTCTCTTTTTTGTAGCACAAGATGCTCCAGGCTCATCTTGTATGTTTCTTGCCCCAGTCCTAGAATCAGTAATGTTTTCTAAGGAGTCCTGGTTCCTTTATTGAAAACCAGGATTGGGGCTTCCATTCTAGCTATTTTCTGGCCACGTAACTGCTAACAAAGGTGCATCACTCTGGCTGGCTGTACTGATGTGAATGGAGAGCTTTATCAGAAGAGGTCAGCTCTAGAGAATAACAGTCCCTTAAATTACTTTTTCTTTAGGTAAGTCTAGGCAGGAAAAAAAATGCAAAGAATTTTCATTATAAATTAAGTAGGTCAAACCACCCAGCTTGTTGTATTGTAAACCAATCCAAAATACTTACAACCCAAATGCAGAAAGATCTTAGAACAACAGTGTCATCTCTCGGGGGTCATCAGGGAGAATACTGATCGTATCTTCAGCTTTGCCACATAACAGACACGGCATGTTATATTCCTGAAATTCATCCATGATACTGAACGTATACTCATGCCTGGCTATTACATGATGACAATTCTTACACAGATGATCGTAGGTTATTATTCCCCATCTTCTTTCAAGGATTTGTTTGTGATCAGCATAAAATCTCACTTATTACACACTGCACAGCCTGTAAAGTTCAGCAAGAAGGATTCATTCTCCAAGCAGGTGTTACCCCGGTTGGGATATTCCTTGTCCACACAGTCCCCACACATCGTGACAAATGCCCCATCTTTCAACACCATGATTGGATTATATCCCCACCCTCTTAATTATGATATAGTGGCAGTTAAATTTCTAGCACATAAACTTTTAGGGGACACATTCAACCATAATAATTGTTTTTCCTCACTAAGTAGAACAGTGATTTGACTGCATTTGTAATTGATAATTGATGTGTATCAAAAGGTGTAGAATATTAGTGCTGAAAAGCATGTTAAAGACCATTCGGACCCTTCTTCCCAACCTTGTGGGATGAGGAACTTGGAGCCCAGAGAGATTAAAGTGGTTAATGTGGTCATATACCTAGTTCACTATAAAGTTAGATCTTGATTAAAGTCTCTTAACTTTGAGTTCAATGTTTAAGTCCCCCATGCTACAAGGCTATCCCCAATACCTGGGCATGAAAGATATATATGATTTTTTAAAAATAATTATTTTATTTTTGACTTTGTTTTTTCATTTCAATTTGACAAGAGAGGAACAGAGTGAGAGAGAGAGAGAGAGAAATGAAAAACCAAGCCACCGGTCCAGCACTTGAACCACGGTTGGCCATGTGGGAGTCCAGCACTTTTAAACACTGTGGCACCTGCTGGCCCAAATATATATGATATTTTTATAAAGTTTTCCCATTAGAATAACTGCTTTTATTTTGGCACACACTAGTATTCTGTGAAATCCTTTGAGCCCACAGAGATCAAGTGCATTTCTCTTTAAGCGATTTGTCTGTAAGTCTTTTAGGTATTTGGAAGCCAAGGTTGAGAGGGAAATGGAAGTGTGCAAACTATTTCCGAAAGATTTTTTTATAGTCCCTCATCCCTACTCACTGTAATTCTGCTACCTTTGGGGAGCATGATAGAAGATTTTTTGCAGAAAATATATTTAGTAATGAGAAAAAAAAAACCTTCCATGAATACTAATGTGTTTCATAAATATTTTATCTTCAATTTCCCATTGAGTGAATTATCTGAAATAAAATGTAAAACTGATTATTTGGGAGATAATATACCACAATCAGGAAGATGGGGACTTTAAAGATGACACAAAATGCCTTTAAAAGGTAGAAGAAAGCATTCCAAATTAGAAGTGCCTTTCCTCCTTCATTGCAGGGTACTGATCCTGGATTCCTGGAACAAACAGAGCCTGAGGCATAAGTTTATGAGCTGTGGCATTATGCTGGAGAGTAACCCCAGGGGAGCAAAGGAAAAGAAAGGAGGGGAGGCAGAGCCCAGCGGGTAGGATGGAGGGGCTTATAGGAAGATTATGAGATTCTTTTTTATTCTCTAGATGAATAAGTCCCCAGGCTTTCAAAACCATGGAGTTCTCTTTTTTTTGTAGTTTTATTTTTAGATTTTTTAAAAAAATATTGATTATCATAATCTTGTTTATATTACATTGAGTTACATATATTTACAGTATATTACATTTCTTTTTCTAGAAGGAATACCTTGCATATCAGTCAAGGAAAAGACATTACTATCCACATCATCATCATCAAATAGCTTTTCATAATTTTTCCAGATTATTATTATTCTCATTATTTTTAAATATTCAATCATTATATTTCATTTTGTTTGTAAAAAGAATTTACCCAACATGAAATACTTCTCAGACCAGTCCAGTTGAGAATACTACACATGTTATCAGCAGGTAATAAACCATTTCTGCGTCCCACTCTTGTCAAGCCTCTCTATTTGTTCTCTTGCTATCCTTCTCTATACTCTTCCCTTCTTCCACCTTGTTCCCCCATTGTCTTCAGCATCCATAACTATCTTCATTCCTTTTATGCCCTCCAGTATTTTGATCTTTACCATAAAGTGTGGATAGTCGGTATATATTAAGTGGATACGTACAATATCTTTCTTTCATATCCTGCTTGCTTCACTCAGTAAAGCCTCCATATCCGACCATATGGATCCTCCATATCCAACCACATTCTATCAAAAGCCAGGGTCTTGTTGGTTTTTATGGCTGAATTGTATATCACTGAGTATATATGCCACACTGTTTCCATCCATTCATCTGTTTGTGGACATTTGGGTTGGTTCTATCTCTTAGGGATCATGAATAATGCTGCATGCAGTAAACATTGATGTGCAAGCGCTTTTCCAACTGAGCATTCTCCTGTCCTTTGGGTAGTTACCCAGAAGTGGGATTGCTGGGTCAAATGGTAGTTCTATTTGTAGATCTTTGAGGAACCTCCATATTGTTCTCCACAGTGGCTGAACCAGTTTACATCCCCACCAGCAGTGTAGGAGAGTTCCCCTTTCACCACATCCCTGCATCATACCACTTTTTTGATTTTTAATCTTCTCCATTCTGACAGGGGTTAAGTGGTATCTCATTGTGGTTTTAATCTGCATTTCCCTTATGGTGAGGGATGTTGAGCCAAAAATGGCTCTTGGTATGGTTTCCTTAGAGAGATTTTTGTTCAGCTCATTTTCCCATCTTTTAATTGGGTTAATCATTTTTTTTTTTCAAGTAAGCCGCTTGAGTTCCCTGTGTGTTCCTGTTATCAGTCACTTGTCTGAGGCATATTAGGACCATGGAATTCTCCAATGACTGTGTTGTTTTCACAATCATAGAGTCAGCCATCTGCAATTCCATACCTCCCACTAGTCAGAATCTGTTCCTCACAGCCATCCTTGGGGTATCAGCAACCCCTCATTTCTCCTGGGCTGGGCCTCTTTGGGTGGCCTCTGGGGCAGCTGCAACAGTGATCTGGTCCTAGTGACGCAGAGGTGTGAGTTTCTCACTAGGGACTTCCAGGGCTAAATCTGTCCCCTGCGTTTCATGTGTGGACTAGCCCTCAGTACCTAAGAATATGACAGATGTAGTTACGATTAGGTTGTGCCAAACAACCCGAGTTCCTAATCTAATATGAATGGTATCCTTACATAAAGGGAAAATAAGGGGACCAGCAGAGGGCATAAGGGTTACATCACCGGACTCCCTCGTAGTTGACTGCAATTCAAGTCTCAGACCTGGCAGCTAAAAACTCAGGTCAAGCATGTGTGAGTGCATGCTCAAAATTTTGAGAGGAGAATGAAAGAGAAGGGATTGTGGTGTGGCCATTCCCCCTTGTGTGTGGGGGGGGTGATTTCTTGCTTTCTGTCTCCCTTGGCCTCTCTGGCAAGCACACATGCCCTATAGCAAAAAAAAATCTCTCTTTTAAAAAAAAGGACATGGGAGGATGTGGACCCAGATGAATGCAAAGGGGGGGATATTATAAAGAGACACATGAGAATATCCTGTGCATGCCAAGGAATGCCAGAGGCTACCAGGTGCTGCGGGGAGGCAAACGACAGAGTCTCTCTCACAGTCACAGCCCTTACATGGAACCATCCCGACACACACGTTGATTTTGGACCTCCCAGTCATAGCACTGAGAGACAATACATTTCTGCTATGGAAGCCACCCAGTCCATAGTGCTTTGCTACTTTAAGAAACTAACATAAGCAGGGACCAGCAATTGGTGTAATGGCTATGTCGCTAGACTCCCATGCAGTCAACCATGGTTCGAGTCCCAGACCCTGTGACTTAAACTCATGCCGGGCGTGTGTGCGTGCATGCCCAAGATCCCGAGAGGGGAATGAAGGAGAAGGGATTGTGGCCTGGCCATCCCCCCTGGGGTGTGATTTCTAGCTTTCTGGGTAAACAACCAAAAAGAAAAAAAAAAAAAAAAAAAAAAAAAAAAAAGAAAGAAAGAAAGAAAAAAAACTAACATAAGCAACTTTCTCTTCCCTACTACTTTCCTTTAAAGGACATTATCTGTACCTTACTAAGACCTTGGCCCTCTCTCAGGGTATCTGCATGGACATTTTATATGTGATTGTGGACTCTACAGTCGTGACCTCTGTTCGGAAGAGCATGAAAGTCAAAAGCTTAGATTTGGCAGTCAGAAGGACCAGTGTTTAATCCCTCGTGAACTGTGTGACTTTGGAAACTAAAAGAAGCATGAACATCTCATCTATTAAATGGGGCACTAACGCTCCTCACCTTGTAGGATTAAGTGAGATCGTAAAAGTAAAGCACTTAGCACAATTCCTGACACATAAGCACCTCAATTAACGAGCACTATTAATAATAGTAGCTATTAGAGGAGCTTCAGGCATTGAGGAACAGGGCTGAGGGTGTGTTCATGGAGTCTTTTCAGCTCCTGAAATTAGACTAGACAGCTGCCTACTCAGTTATATAACTCCAGAGTCACATTTACAGTCACCATTAAGCCAAATACGCATATGACCCCAGTGTGCCTTGGAGAATCTCAGAACATGTAAGATTTTAATGTTAAAATGAAAGCGTTTGATAAACCAAAAAGTGCAAGTGATACTCAGGAACCATAATGCTGCCCCCTGTATGTTTTCAGAGAGAGAGAGAGAGCGCAACAAAAATGGCTCGTGTCAGTAAACCTGGGGCTAGGCAATCGCACTGCAGCAACACAACCAGATCCACATGGAGGGGTCCTGGCTGTCTGTGTCCCAGGGCTTCCCCGAATGTTCCTGTGATCTGGGTCAACCGAGGCCAAGGATAGATGGCGTCACGAGAGCTCTGTCGGAGGTTCCTGTCTCTATCTTAGTATGTCTCTAGCTTAGTTTTTCTCTCTCTCTAAATAAAACAGACTTTAACCAACAATGTTGAGACCAGAAGACCTGAGTCCCCTCCTGTGTACCCACACAGCCATGTGCCAGTGTCTTAGTCTTTGAGTGTCCAGTCCGTTACTGTCACATGTCATGGAGAATATGGTTATTCATATTTTCTACCTCTCTGTGTGGAAGCTTGTTTCCTGTCCCAGTAAAACTTGTCTTTCTGGCCTGCTTTGACTAGTGGACAGTGAGGGAGACGATGCTTATGCTCAGGCTTTTTCTTACCTCTTGATCATGAAAGCATGTGTCACAATAGCACCTCTGATAGCTTGGTCCTGAACGGGTCACCTTTGTGACCTATGAAGAGTATGAACCATAAGCAATAAACTAACTTTGCTGTTTCCTTTTAAAACACTGAAATATGGGACCAGCAGATGGCATGATGGTTACATTGCTGGACTCCCATGTAGTTGACAGTGGTTTGAGTCATGAAGCCAGCGGCTTAAAACTCACTCCAGGTGTGTGTGCATGAGTGCCCAAAATCCTGAGAGGAGAATGGAGGAGTAGGGTTTGTGGCTGGCCATCTGCCCAGGAGGTGTGAGGGTGTGTTTCTCACTTTCTGTCTATCTCTCTGTGCCTCTCTGGCAAGCACATGTGCCCTATAGCAAAAATCCCTCAAGAACAAAATAAATATAAATAAAACATTAAAATATTAGGGTTGTTTGTTTCCACAGCACACTCTAGCCCACTGGAACTAATGTGGGTGGGAAATCCACCATCTGCTTCACTGGCTTTCGTGAGGAGCTTTGCAAATACGAAGTGCCATGTTGGACAATGCTTGAGAGAAAAAGGAACTTCGGTTTCCATGAATTAGCCCTTACTTCCACCAAGAAATTAGGTACGATTAATACTTAAATATTATTGGCAGAATAAAAAAGCAAAAACTGATCAGTCAGACTTTTTTCTCTTGAAGTAGGTAAAGAAGTAGATGTTAAGCAGAATTATTCACAAGACTTAAAAAGAAGCACCTTAGAGGCTTGCTTGTTTAAATCAGGCTCTCCTCCCACTAGCTGTCTCTTCTCTACCTTTTGATTTTTGTCTTTTAATGCATGTTTTCAATGTCTAAAAGGGCTACGTGAAAATTGTGCTTCTCTTTGTATTTGAAAGGAAACTCATCAAATATGGAAATGGATGTTCTAGGCTAAAAACAACTAAAGAGACAGAAAGCTACAGAAATCAATTATTTAGGAGGCACTCATTTGTGCCCTGCCGAGCTCATAATATACAGTGTTTGTTGCATAAAAAGAGTAATAGGGGCTTTTTTTTAATCTACATGGAAAATTCAGTGATCCTAGAGGAAGCTTTCCTTTCATTGTCCTCAATGTAGAAATGATTAGTATAAATTATGAAAAGAAAAAAAAAAAAAAAAACTCTGAAAACAGAGTTGACCTAATATTCCACTTTCATATTATACTTGAGTAAGTGACTGCCAAGAATTCTGAATATTCACTCCAGCCAGACTAATTAAATCACACAGAAGACTTCACCCAGAAATATCTAACTTACCTTCCTCGTTTTACAACCTGCTAGTTCTTCCCAACTGCCCTGGAGATGCACAACAATAACTCACAGATTGGATTTTTTTTTTTTTTTTGAGTCTGAGAGGACAGACTTGCCTCTTCTAATTTGCAAAATGCCCTTTATTTGGTTTGCCCCTTACTGAGAACAAGATACCATTTGTTTTATAAGAGACAACCTCAAGTCTCTTGTCCTCCATTTCTTACTGACATTAAAAGAAATAAATGGTAGTAATGTTAATCAAGGAGGCTGCCATAGCAGAGAAGCTGGAGGAGAAAGCTGGGGTGAGGAGGCTGCAGGAACCATAGCTGAGAGCTGGGCTGTTTTAGGGCATCAGTCAGACCTGGCTGAGCCTTTGTGAATGTGCTGCCTCCTGTAGTCAGTGACCCAGGACCACAGGCAGCTGTGAGACTTCACAGATTTGAGTTCTTAGATTACTGTCATTTGGTCTTAAATTTCTTATTTTGAGGTATTGTCCTTTCAACCCAGACATAAACGTTGTCTCCTCTTTTAAAGTCAAAATATAAAATTAGAGTTGGTCCCACTTCTTGCAAGTTGGAAAAGAGCACGTGGACACAGATAAACAATGGATTGGCGCTCCTCCTCCTCCTCCTCCTCCTCCTCTTAGAGATCCTGTATAAGCAACAAAGGTAATGGTGCTCTCAACCAGCCTCCAGAAAGTGCACCTGAAGAACTTGAATGGGAAGCCAAAAAAAGGTGCCATCTCAAGAGAGTGAAAAAGACAAGCCACAGACTAGGAGAAAATAATTGCAAAAGACATTTCTGATAAAGCATGTTCCCCAAAATATATAAAGAACTCTTAAAATGCAACAATAAGAAACAACCCAATTAAAAACTGGGCAAAAGATTTGAACCAATACCTCACCGAAGAAGATACAAGATTGCAAAGAAGCATATGAATAGAGGCTCCACATCATGTGTCATCAGGGAAAGGCAAATTAAAACAAGGGGAAATGACTACACACTAGAATGGCCAAAGTCCAAAACACTGACAACATCAAAAGTAGAAGAGGATATGAGGTAATAGGTACTCTCATTTAGTGCTGATAGGAATGCAAACGGGTCCAACCACCTTGGAAGACAGTGGGGTTGTTTGTTACAAAACTAAATAAACTCTTATGTAATCTAGCAGTCCTACTTCTTGGTATTTACAGAAATGACTTGAAAATTTATTTCCACACAAAAACCTACAGATGGATATTTGTAGTAGCTTTATTAATAATTACCCAACCTGGAAGTAACCAAGATATCCATTAGATGAATGGATAAACTGTTGTACATCCAAATGATAGAATGTTAATTGCTAAAAAATGAGCTATCAAGCCATTAAAAGACACAGAGGAACCTTAACTGCATGCTACTAAGTGAAAGAAGCCAATCTCAAAAGGCTCTGTACTGTATGATTTCAACTGTATGACATTCTGAAAAAAGCAAGACTATAGAGACAATAAAAAGGCCAGTGGTTGTCAAGGGTTAATGGGAAGAAGGGATGACTATGTGGAACAAAGAAGGTATTTGGGGACATGAAAATTACTTTGAATGATAGTATAATGGTGGTTATGTGTCATTTGTCCAAATCTATAGAATGCACTCAGCATGAGTGACACCTGATGCATAAACTATGGGCATCCGGGGATGTGTCAGCTAGGTTCAGTTGTAACAAATGTTCCCACTCTGGAGGGGGTGAGGGGAAGCTGATAATGAGGGAGGCTAAGCATGTGTGAGGACAAAGGGCATATGGAAACTCTCTGTACCTTCCTCTCAATTTTGCTATGAACCTCGAACTGCTCTTTGAAAAATATTTTTAAAAAATGCATACATATACAGTAAAATAAATTAAAATATAGTTTAATCTCAAAAGGCATTAAGGAAGCTAATTCAGACCTGACATACATGAGCTGCAAGTGGTAGCTTAAAGTACCATCTTGGATTGCAAGCTACCTTTGGGCAATCTTTACATCCAAGAACTAGTTCTCTAACTTGCAAAATTATCTTTTCCATTATCTCTATGAACTTTTAAAAACCCCCAAGAATTCTTCTTTCACTTTTTAAAAAAAATATGGAATAGTAATATACCTATTATGGACTAGGCATTGTGTGAGACCCCAGTAATACTGCTTCATCTTTTTTTTTCTTTTTTTTTTTTGAAGAGGTTTTTGCTATAGGGTACATGCGCTCATCAGAAAGACAGAGACAGAGAGACAGAAAGTGAGAAATCATCTCCCAGGGGGGATGGCCATGCCGCAACTCCTTCTCCTCCATTCTCCTCTTGGCATCTTAGGCACACATGCACACACGCCCCGCATGATTTTAGACCACCCGGGTCCAGGACTTGAACCGCAGTCGACTACATGGGAATCCAGCAACATAACCATTATGCCAACTGCTAGTCCCTAATACTGCTTCATTGATACTTTTTTTTCATGTTTTAACATCAAAATTTATCTCTCTTAAAATAGGTAGCTATATTATACTTCTTCAATATTTTATTTTCATTATAATATATAATGATATTATACTATTAGCAACTTATATCTCAAAATATGAAGTTTATAAACAAAAGAAAATATGGATCCTCAGCTTAGTAAGGGAGACAGAATTCAATGAACAATTATGCAGATAAAGCTAAAATTATAATCCTGATTAATGTTTGAAAGGATGGTATGGGGTGCAGAGAGAGACATTGGGGGGGGTGAGAAAAGAATTCCTAGAGAAAGTGGCAGTAGCGGAAAAATGAAACTGCAGGAATAGTAAGAATTGTCTAGAAAGAATAGGATGAATATTCCAAATGGAGGGAATATGGGTACCAAGACTCTAGAGTAGAAGAGAATTTGAGATGCAGAGAGATCAGCGTGAAAAACAGTCCAGGGCTAGGGAAGAGTGCAATGTGAGATGAACCTGGGAAGGAAGGAAGGTCTCTGTGAGGCACCCGAGTAGGAGTACCAAAGAAACAGTAGGTTCTCTGCATCAAGAACTTAAAAGGGAATTTCTAGAAAGGAGATAAACTAGAGTCATCTGAATCAAGATAGTAACCAAAGCCATGGGTAAGGATGACATAACTAAGAGATGTCATTCTCAACTTTGGTTTTACTTTAGAATCTTCTAGAAGGCTGAGGTACAGCAGGTTACCACCTATAGTGGTTAAGGCACTGAACTTCCACATGGCTGACTGCAGTTCAAGTGCCAGACACAGCGACTTGAAACTCATGCTGGGTGCATGCGTGTGCAGACCCAAAATCCTGAGAGGAGAATGGAGGAGATGGGATTGTGATGTGGCCATCTCCTGGGAGGTAGCGGGGATTTTTCACTTTCTGTCTCTCTCTCTCTGTCTCTCCAGCAAGTGCATGTACCTACAGCAAGAAATCTCTCTCAAAATAATAATAATAATAAATCTGGGAGGCTTTTAAGAATCCTAATGACAGCCATTTCACAATATATATATATTTCAAAACAATGGGGTATATGCAATAAATACATGCAATTTTTATTTGTCAACTTAAAAGAAATACATTTTAAAAATGCAAATTAAAAAGTTTAGGTCCACATTGGGAATAAGATTCTAGTGATGAGGCTGACCACAAAAACCAATAAAGTAAAAATATCTGTGAGTGAGAAAATACATATATACATATATAATTGTCAGAGGGCACAGACACTCACCAAAACATACATACATATATGTATATATACATGTGTGTATATATGTACACATATATAATTGTCAGCAGGTACGTGCACTCACCAGAGAAAGGAGGAGGAGAGAGAGAGTACCGCCATGCAACGGGATGTTGTCGCAACACATCTTTTTTCCTCCATTCTTCTTTCCTGTCAAGATTTTGGTCACACATACAAGTGCCTGGTGTGTTTTTCAAGCTGCTGGAGCCCAAATTCAAAGTGCAGTTGACCATGTAGGATCTTGTCCCCCTAACCACTATGCTTTGGGGCCAGCCCAAGAAGTAGTTTAAGGATCACAGGCAATTCCCCCAGGCACACTCATATTTGAGCATTATACCTAGGGAGAAGATAAAGAGCAAAAGATGAGGGGCTAGAATGAGGAGTTGAGTACTCCACTCACTGGACTGATGGAAGAGGAAGCTGAAAAGGAAACAAAGAAGGAATGACCAGAGATCAGTGAACGACCGTGAGAATATAGGGTCACAGAAGTCAGCAGGCAACGGGTTTTGGTGGCTCAGCAGTAGCACAGTATTCTGTAAGGCCGACCCATAGGGAGGGTTCCAGGTTTGCATCCAAAGACCTCTCTGAGTATGCCAGGTGTGCAGGTACCCATGATCTAGGGCTAGCTGAAGCTCAGGGTGGATTGCAGTGTAAAGACTGACTTTGTGTGTATGTGTGTCTGAAAAAAAATTTTTTTTGAAGAAAAGAAAAAAGATGTGTAGGTGGTACTGTGGGATGCTAAAAGATAAACGAGGGGCAGACCAAAACATCGATTGGAGCTGATCACAGGAGGATCCGTGGTGACTGAATGTTGGCATTGTGGAGTCAGAAGAGGCCAGACTGTGCTGAGGACTGAGGCAGAAGAACATTATTAAGGACTTTTCATTAAAAATGTGGCTGCAAAGAAGAAGATCAAGGAGATCATAGAGAAAACTGTTTTTGTCAATGAGAACTCCCTGAGCATGTTTGACAGTTAAAACTTAACAACAGCTTCAACATATGAGTGATAATATGCATTTCCTGAGACGCTGGGGTACGGGGAAATGAAAACTCACACAGAAGTGAAAGGACTAGTTTTGATGGGGAAAAGGGATGGCTCCTCTACTATATGGGGTTTGTGGGTGAAAGGATGAAGGTGGAACAGATAGAGGTAGGTTTTTCACATATAGTAGCCTGAAGAGAAGAGAGTTCTAGTACAAATTTCATTTTGCACATGAAAATAGCTCAAAAATTCCTTATTAACCGTGTCCCTAATATGGCTTCAGAAATTATGTTTCTCCTAAGGACAGTCTTACCCACAGACTATTATCCATGTGTGCTAATTATCATGTTGGCTGGAATTTCCTTCCAAAGTCCCTGGTCATATATATCATTAATAGATTAATTCATCTAAGCAAGAGTTACCCCTAGCTGACTAGTTAGGGACTGTGTCCCTGATGCTAGAACACATACAATCATCTAACAGAAGTCTGCCCAGTACCCACTCTGTGCCAAGTATTGTACTGACTACAGAGAATAGAAAATAGAAAAGTGAGATGGAGAAAAATATTTTTTAATTGACAAAGTATGCTGTCCTTGGCAGAGAAAGAGTGAGAGTGTACCGTCCAATGGAGAGTAGTCGTGCTGTAATCCTTCCCCTCCATTTTTCCATCAAGTTTTGGGGCATGCATGGAGATATGCTCAGCATGTTTGTTGTGCTTCCAGGGCTGGGATTTGAGCTATGGTCAATCAGCCGGGGGGGATCAGGCTTCCCCCACACAGCATTTAACTACTGTACTAACTGGCTGGCCCAAGATGGAAAATTTTCAATTTCTTCTCACTCTGCCTTGCCCCAAGAAATTTATCATCTATTAGATAAAAGGGTAATGAGTAGTAACTTAAAGTGTTAAATCACTGCATATTTTAAACGCTTTAACTTTGTGTTTGTCATTTCAAAGCCTCTATTGGAATACAAGCTTGGCTTTGTAAATGGTAGCTCTTTTATACACAGTAGTTTTTGAGCACAAGATACTATTAAGGGAAGTGTTAAGAAAGCAACAAAAGCCATTATAATTGCTATCTGTTGTTAAGGAGGAGAATAGCTTTATGGCCCTCTAAAAATGAATGGAAAATTAATTTTTCATGAAATTAGAAAATCTGGTGTGGAGGATCTGTAAAGATCACTTTTCCTAGTCTCCCATCTGTGGCTTGAAGTAAAGCTGGTTAGGGACTGGTGGTAGTGGGGCTGAAAGCTGGGGTGTGAAGGTAGATAGGGCTGGCTGGATGTAGGGAACTGGGGACCTTGGGCAGAAAGGGTAGACCGAGGGAGCGCTGGCTCAGTGCACAGATGCCCTGTGCTTCTCTCTCTGCTCCTAGGCTCTCTTCCACTCTTTTTTCTTCTTCAGCCCAGCTGAGACTACAGTCACTAGAAAACGAATATTATAGACAGACCAATCCATGCATTTTCTTGTGTTACACATAAAATCCCTGCATTGGGCCAGCAGGTGGCATGGTGGTTAAGGTGCTGGACTCCCACATGTCCGACCATGGTTCAAGTCCCGAACCAGGCAACTTGCTTTCTTCCTTTCCCCTTTCTTTCTAAATAAATGAAAGAAGGAGTAAATAAGTGAAATTAATTCATTCTTTTTTAAAAAAATGCTTTGCATATAAGAACATAATAAATGGGGGAGCTGCACAGCAGGTGGTATCATGGTTAAGGCACCGAACTCCCACATGGCTGACTGCTGTTCAAGTCTCAGACCTGGCATCTTGAAAATCATGCCAGGTGCATGTGCATGTACATCCAAAATCCGGAGAGGAGAATGGAGGAGAAAGGATTTTAGTATGCCTAGCTGTCTTGGCGGGTGATTTCTCACTTTCCCTCTCACTCTCTCTGGCAAATGCATGTGCCCTATGGCAAAAACCTTAAAAAATTTTTTTTAAACTTAATAAATGAATGAAATCATAGCCTGAATGACTTTCTCTGCCAGCTGGTGGGAAAAATGGACTCTTAGAGTGTAAATATAATATAAATAAACTTCTTTACTTTTTCCTTTAGGGAACGGGACTGTTTACAGAATGAACGTGATACTCTGTGATATAGATTGTGTTAGATGAATGTGATAATGCCTGCCCTTGGAATCTCATAGTCTACTAAAACTGAAGAGGCCAGATATTTACAGTGCAGCCATCTAAGCTACCCTACATGTGTGATTATTTCCCCTCTTGAAGTAGGGTGGGAGGGGCGTGGCTGATGTGGGTAACCACAGGAGCCATGCTGGCCACAGGGGCAGAGTTGGAGTGTCAAAATGAGGAGGAAGTGAGAAGATTAGTTGAGTGGGCAGCCCAATTTGGTAAACCAGAGAAATGAGTTTGTACCAGTAATGACAAGAAAGAAGGCCAGAGGTAGATGCCAGGAACTAGAGCATAGGCCAACAAACCAGACACACAGGGAAAAAAAAGAGAGAGCTACTGTTAATCAGGGAAGCAGAAAAATAGTCTGAGTAGATACTGGAACCAGTCTTGGCTTCCAGTTTTGCTTTGTTTTTGTTTGTTTGGTTTTTTGTTGTTGTTGTTGTTGTTGTTGTTTTAGTATTTGGCACATGCAGACATGGCTTCATATAAAAGAGCAATAGAGTGTTGTGTGCTTCGGAATTAACGTTAGAATGTTTAGCTATAGAGACGCCATCTTGTTCCTAAAACTTCCTTCTCAAAACACTTAGCCTTGCCTATAAACTAAGTAATCATTTACCCAGAAATAGTCTCCCTTACATTCTTCAGTGGAAAAGCGTGTTATGACCCTTGCCTACTCTTCCCATTGAGATAGGAATGTATACAGTAAATAACTTTTATTTTCTTAAGATCTATAGAAACATAGTGACCAGACTCACATCAACCAGAGTCAGCAGACCATAAAAGAGGAATAATTGAGACCCACTTTGGTGCCTCAATGTCTGGAATGGCTTGTCACATCTTGGCCCTGACTACTCCTCCTATCTCTTAGCTTTGCTATAAAAATCAAGCTTTTGTTACCTTTTTCTTAAGATGGGCCTTTAGGACACTAGTCTATCATCTTCCTGGCTAGCTGGCTTCCCGCATAAAGACACCTTCCTTTTCCCAACACCTTGTGTCTTGACTTATTGGATGTCATGGGGCAAGTAAACGAGCTTGGGCTCAGTTACAAGACGAGAAAAGAACATTCAGAAGTAGATTCAACTAAAGGATTCACAGAAACCTTCCTGGTAGACTTTGATAAAGCAGATATCTTAGAACTGCAGGACTATGGGTGTGTTCTTCGAGAAGAGCCCTTTAGGCATAATCACCACTGTAAGTGTCTGGCATACTGTCTAGTGTGTGCTCTGTGTAGAGAGATGTTTCAAAGGTCTTTGTGGCCAAGACCCAGTTGTGAACCAAGTTGCATGTATTTATTGTACACTATTGAGCATTAATGCTCTTAGCTATAGCTATGCTTAATGAAGCTACACAAATCTTTTCCTTTGAGACACATAGATAGCAGGGATATTCATGTGACAGATCAGATAACAATAGTGGAATAAAAGAAAAATGATCTGCTTCCCCCTTATTTTTAATTTGTTCATTAGTAACTTTTTTTTTTTTTTGGATGACCTAGATACACATACCTGTGCAACAAGAGTCAGAATGTTAAGGATGCTCTTAGATACGGTGATGTGGCTTTGTCATCAGGAAATACATCTGACCCTAACAATTATATGAGATGATATGGGCATATAGACAAGTAAAGAGAGTTTTTAATCTTTCATACATGCTAGTTTTCCGAGTATGTTTTTTTTTAAAGAATTATTTATTTAATTTTATGTATTCATTCCTTTAATTTGACCAGAGAGAGACAGAGAGAGAGAGAGAGAGAAAGTGGGAAAGCAAGCCACCAGGTCCGAGATTCGAACTGTGGTCGGCCATGTGGGAGTGTCCAGCACCTTAACCACTACACCACCTGCTGGTCCCCCCTGAGTATGTTTTTAATAAAGACTTTGGGCTAGCCAGGTAGTGTTGCAGTTTAAGACAGCTAGATTCCACATGGCCAACTATGTGGTTCGAGTCCCAAGCCTGTTCACTTGAAAGACACACTGGATGTGTATGTGTGCGCACACACGCACACACACAAAATGACAAAGAAAAAAAATGGAGGAGAAGGGAGCAGCATAGTCTTCCCCACTGGAAGGTGTTTTCTCACATTTTTTCTATTTGGCAAGTTCATGTACCCTATAGAAAATTTTAAAATAATTTTTTTTGAAACTTCCAATAGAGAGAAATTACAGAGCTTGGACCAGGAGACCTGATTTTGTTGATCTGGACTTGGTGTGAATCATCTAATTTCTCTGATCCTGCTTACTCCTCCTCACTCAGAACCTCAAATGACTAAACAGTGGGGTTAGTCAAAGAAAGTAAATGAATATTTAATAAAGTACTTCAAAGTTTTCACAGCTGTCAGAGACTGATGGCCTAGATTCTCAGGTCCACATCAACGTAGTTATAGAGAAGTTACCAGAGATTTTTGCTCTTATGTACTGAGACATCTTTGTCTATAATGTATACGTCCCTTTTTTCTATTTAAATACACAGCATTTCGGTAAACTGTTACGTAGTACTGGAGAGAATGGACTTTGAAGTCAAGTAGACTGAGTTCAAGTTAGGCTGGGAAATCTGCCCAAGTCATTTGATGTTTCTAAGGCTCAGGGCTCCCATCTGTGAAAGAGATTAATAGTAATACCTACTGTTCTTGATAGCTCTAAAGATTAAAGAAGATAATGTAGGTAGTATGTTTGCCATGGTATATGGCACATAGGTATCACCCAATAAATATTAGCTGAAAGCAGATTCTTTTGGTTCCTGGTCTGTTCTTCATAGCTCCTGACATCACCTTGGATGACACTGTTACCTATATTAACATCCAACACTCTGACTTCCCAGATTCTTGACCTCTTTCATTCTCATGACATCCATCTTTTCACTTCAGCTACATGGCCACTTGCTGCAATTTGTTATCAACAGAAACTTTTTCACCTTTGGACTATCCTATTTGAGAATCCCAATTTCCCCTCTATCCTGTTTAAACAGCTATATTAGTTACGGAACACTAGCTGCTGTAACACCTAAAACATACAATCTCAGTGCCTTACTGTGGTAGAAGCTTGTTTCTTGTTTCTTAACCTTTTTAAAATTCAAAGTGAATGTTCCTGGCTAGTGGGCACCTCTCATCAAGGCAGCAATTCAAGGCTACAAGTATTTTTTAACTTGACTCCTCCATCTTCAACAGATAACCGAAGAAGAGAAAGGACATGGTGGACCACATGGGGCACGTGATACACAGCACTTCCATCCAGAGTCAATTAGCCAGAACTCAGATATATACTCACAACAATTGTAGATAGAAGTGATCTATTTATGGTCTAGAAATAAGAATAAACAGATAGATATGTAATCAGTCTCATACACGTCTTCCCATCCAATCTCCAATTCGCAGCCTTTTCAAGATATCTAACCCTTTAACTCTTCTCTTTCCTTATGGTGCTCACTCCTGGTTTGACCCCACCCTAACCCACCCCCCATTCCAGCCTGTTCCTCATGATGCGAAACTTGAACTGTCCTCTTTCAGGGCCACCAACTTCCTTATCCCTTTGTCATTTTCTTACACATATTTAGAAAAGTATCATCTACAGATGTATCTACCCACTCTCATTCTCAGCTCCTCTAACAAGGTCGCTGACTGCTACTAGGAAAATGCACATACACATAAAATCAAGTGAATTAGTGCCACCGACATTTCATGTTTTCCAGCATCAGCAAGGCTCCTAATACAGCTGAATATATTTCTAATCATCCCTCTTTTCTTTTCCCACATTAACTATATCAAATCTCTAACCGCGCTAAGCTGTTGTGTATCTTCTACCTTAAGTCTCAATACACAACTTTATTTTAGCTGTAGAAGGGAAAATGGAAGCCAGTATCTCTGTCCTACAGAAAACAGTCATTACATTCCTTTGAAAAGAGCCAAGAGTTTCCCTAACTAGTGTATTTTGTAATGGCTTGGTGAAGGGAGTACCTTCTGGGTCTTCTTGAAGAATATGTAATTAGGATATAGTTTTGTGAGCCTTATTGGGTATATCATTATAAAATTGCTATCACCCTAGGTCTTTGAATATATTTGCCATTATAACAAGTGACTTCTGGCAATTCGTTTTCATTTAGCCTGACCCACTGTTGTGTCTAGGTTTTATATAACCAAGCAAACAGGTAGTATGTATTGAGCCAACATACTGAATTCAGAATCTATGGTTGGTTCATACATATTAATCAGTCTCATTTAAAATTATGTTCGTCTTCTGACCTTGTATGCTCAAAATTTCTTTCCACTAATCTTTATTAGATTTTGCTGAAATAGTAATTTCTCATAATTCTATTTGGAGTGAAAACAATCTCTTCCTGGGTTTAACTTTGCAATTGGTCTACTGATACATTCTAGGATATTATTCTAATTACAGAACTAGGCAGGGGTGGGAGACATTGATGGAATTGGAAAAGAAGAGAACTGGCTCTATGCTAGGTTATTGCAAAGTCTTTAGCAGAAGGAAGAACATTCTTATTAGACAAGGCTGTATTGCAGAGCAGGGAAGACCCCCCTGGGAAACTGGGGGCTTAGAGGACCATCTGTGTTAGTTAATTTTATTTTAATTTAGCTGATTCATGAGGTGCCTGGATACTTGTTTATATCATTCTGGGTAGGTCTGTGAAGGCATTTCAGAATGAAATTAACACATGAATTAACAAATTGAGTAAATCAGATTGCCCTCTCCAGTGTGGATGGGCTTCATTGTATATGCCAAAGGCCTTGACTGGAGCAGTCTGAGTAAGGGGAAATTCATTCTCTCTGCCTAGGACACATGGTAGCTCAGTTCGCTCCTGTCTTGGAATGTGTACTGGAACCATACCATTAACCCTTCTGGATATTCAGTTTTCCACCTGTGGATATTGAGACTTTTTTTTTTTTTTTTTGAGAGATTTTCACTGTAGGGCGCGTGCGCTCGCCAGACAGACAGAGAGAGACATAGAGACAGAAAGCGAGAAATCACCCCCCCGGTGCAATCCCTTCTCCTCCATTCTCCTCTCGGGATCTTGGGCATGCACGCACATGTGCCCGGTGTGAGTTTTAAGCCACCGGGTCCGGGACACGAACCACGGTCGACTACGTGGGAGTCCAGCAACATAGCCATTACGCTAACTGCTGGTTCCCCTGGATATTGAGACTTTTAAGCCTGCATAATCTGGTATACCAGTCCTTGTAATAAAGTATCCCCCTGCCTCTCTGTCTTTCATGTATCAGCTCCTATTAGGTCGGTTTTTCCAGAGAACCCAGATTAGCACATCATCCAACTCTGCTCATAGATCTTCATTTTGCTGGTAACTCATCCTTTTATCATGCATGTCCTCACTTTTACCTAAGAGATAGTGCTGTTAATGACTTAAATTCAGCACTCTACAGAATCAAACTTGATATCTGGTTTCTGTGTCTCAATCCTAAATTCTAAAACCAGAGTTAGATGATCTCTAATTTTCAACTTGTGCTACAATTTGAAATTTGAGCTTAGTACTTTCCTTTAAAGGTTGTCCAGTATAAATATAATCACTCTGACCTATATAACATAATTTTTTCAAGCTTTCTATAAAGTTGTATGGTAGTTGCCACTTGGTCTCACCAAACATTGTTTTCAATGGGCAGCCCATTTTAGTTGACCACAGCAGATAATTACTGAACTCTGTCATTCTCTGCCATGATCTACTCAAGTTCCACCACCTAATACACAGTACACTGAGTACACTGTCTTCAGCTCCAACCAGGTTAGGTAACCAGTCCCGTATTCTCCACTCCCCTGTTGTGTATAGCCTCCTGTGGTGCCAATTTCTTTATATTTCTAGTCCTTTGGTTGCAAATAAAAGAAAACATGTATATGCCTAACTTTAAAGTCAATTTATTTTTCAATCCAGAGGTAGGGTAGCTTCTAAGTAAGTTATCCCAGTGGTTTGATTACATCTTGAAGAGCTTGGCTTTCTGCTATACCATCGTTGGTATACCAGCCTTGTCTTTAGGCCAGTTTTCTTAGTGGTCAGAAAATGGCTGCAGTTCCAGAGAGCACATTGCCAAGTCCAACTGAAAAAAAGGATCATTGCTTTCTTCAGCTGTTTCTAAGAACAAGGAAGACCTTTCTCAGCAGTACCCTTTACCCAATATCTTTCTGGCGAGGACTGGCTCACATGCCATGCATAAGCCAATAACTGACAGGAAGAGTGGAATAAGATTGATCAGTTTTCACTAATCAGGAGTTCTCCTTGAGCTAAAGATAGGACTACCTTCCCTGGACACATGGCTATCAGAGGAGAATAAATATTAGAACAGGGCCCTGCCAACAAAAAAGAAACAGGAAATGCAGGCTGAATAGGAAGCCAATAGCATCTGCTCTGGCCACAATGATTATGGACCAAGGCTGGAGAATGGACAGCTCCTCATTCTCACCATCCTGTCTTGACCCTGGTGACAGATGGAGTCAGGATTCTGAGAGGTAGCCAATGGAGGGGTAGCAAAGTGAATAAGAGAATAACACAAAGGACTCATTACCTTTGACAATAAATAATAGACTACTCTCTAGAGAGAGCAAAGAAGGCGCTTTCTCTGTGGAGAAATAAGGTCTCAGTGCTCAAGTTCCCCATGCATGTCTTCTCTGTGGAAAGCCTGTTATCTCTGCCATGGAGAATGCCTTCACCCTATCCTAGAATCAAATGATCCAGATCCAAAAGAGTAAGACAAATCGCCCCTCCTGGGAAGATGCTACTTCTGTTTACAGGAATGTGCCTAACCTTATGTGTCCCCTGAAAATCATGTGTGAGCCATTTCATGAGCCGTTGTCAAAGTATTAAGAGGTTGAGAACTTAATCAGACTATTGGATTAAGAGGTAAAGTCATCAGGGTAATTAGGATTGTGTAAATTTATCCGGGTGGTTCCCCACTTGAATACTAGTGAGTTTATAAGGAAAGGGATTAAGACAGACACACTCCTCTGCTCACGTTCCTGCCATTTACGATGTTATCCACTAGCAGAAAAAGCCTTACCAGATGCAACCCTTCAGTCATGGACCTTCAAACCATGAACTGAATAAACCTGTATTTTTACAAATTACCCAGAGTCAGGTATTTCTCTTATTGACGACAGAATAAACTAGAATCTAATCCAAGGAGACACACTGGTCCCATTTTTGAACCAAGAAAGACGAACATACATATAAGCAGAGAACTCCTCTTAACGAGGAGAGGATAAGGTGAGGAATGACTGGAGGAAGTAATAACCTATTCCTTTCTGCAAACATCCTCCACATTGCTACTTGATCTTTTCACATTTTTACCTCCGGGATGCATTTGATGTTCATTAACTTGTTCTCACCTGGATCCACCTGGGAACAAATTATAGAAGCCGAAAAAATATGAATTTCCCTTCAGGGTAGACTACAGGGGTTCCATATGTTTTTAGACTATAAGGAAAACTTACATCCTTATGTGGAAGCTACTTTTTTTTCTTTGGAGAGGTTTTTTGCTATAGGGTGCGTGCGCTCACCAGACAGAGAGAGACAGAGAGACAGAAAGTGAGAAATCACCCCCAGGGGGTATGGCCACACTGCAATCCCTTCTCCTCCATTCTCCTCTCAGAATCTTGGGCATGCACACACACGTGCCCGGCGTGAGTTTTAAGCCACCAGGTCTGGGATGTGAACCGTGGTCGACTACATGGGAGTCCAGCGACGTAGCTATTATGCTAACTGCTGGTTCCATGTGGAAGCTACTTTTTAAAAAAGTTTCATTTTTAAGTGACCAATAATAATTGTATATATTTATGGTGGTACATGTTACTTTTTTTTTTGAGAGAGAGAGATTTTTGCTATAGAGTGCATGCACTTGAAAGAGGAAGAGACAGAGTGAAATCACTCCCCCAGGGAGGATGGCCACATCGCAATTCCTTCTCTTCCATTCTCCCCTCGAGATTTTGGGCATGCACACACACTGCTAGGTCTGGGACTCAAACCACATATATATATATATATATACATATACATACATGCATTGAGAAATGATCAAATGCGGTTAATTAGCATATCTATCACCTTTGTTACTTTTCTTTGTGATAAAGACATTTAAACTCTACTCTTTCAATTATTTTAAAATGTATTGATACATTATTGTTAACTACAGTCACTGTTATATCACCAGAACCTATTCCTCTTGTGTAACTGTAAATTTTTGTCCTTTAACAAATATCTCCTCTTTCCCCGTTCAGTACTCCACTTCTGTTCTATTCTCTATTTCTGTGAATTCAGCTATTTTAGATTTCACATATATTGAGAACATGTGATATTTTTTCTCTACCCCTGGTTTATTTCATTTAGCATAGTGTCCTTTATGTTCATCCATGTTGTTACAAATGACAGAATTTTCTGCTTTTTAAGGCTTAATAGTATTTCGTTGTATATATCACATTTTAAAAACAATAATTTTATTTATCATTATTATTTTAATAATGCTACAGGGCACATGTGCGTGCATGCACACACACAAGAGAGAGAGAAAGCAAGCAAGCCACCAGGTCCAGGACTCTAACCACAGTTGGCCATATGGGAGTGCAGCCACATGCTGGCCCCTATGCCACATTTGTTAACTATTCATCCATTAGTGGGAACTTAAGTTATTTCCAAATCTTGTCTGTTATGAATAGTGCTGCAGCAAGCATGAGAGTGTAGTTATGTTTTCAACATACTGGTTTTAATTCCTTTGAATATGTACCCGGAAGCAGGATTGCTCATAATTTTATTTTTTAGTTTTTTGAAAACCTCTATACAGGTTTCTTTTTTTTTTTTTTCTTTTTTTCTTTTTGGAGAGGTTTTTGCTATAGTGCGTGTGCACTCACCAGAAAGCCACAGAGAGACAGAGAAACAGAAAGCGAGAAATCACCCCTGGGGGGATGGCCATGCTGCAATCCCTTCTCTTCCTTTCTCCTCTCGGGATCTTGGGCTCACATGCACACGCACCCAGCATGAGTTTAAGCCACCGGATCCGGGACTCGAACTGTGGTCAACTACATGGGGGTCCAGCAACATAGGCATTATGCTAACTGCTGGTCCCTATACAGGTTTCTAAAATGGCTGTACTAATTTACAATACCACCAACAGTACTCAAGCTTTCCCTATTCTCTACATTCTCATTAACACTTACCTTTCATCTTTTTCTTTTTTTTTTTGGAGAGTTTTGTTTTCTTTTGTTATTGTTGTTGTTTTGTTTTGTTTTGTTTTGTTTGCTATAGGATGTGTTCACTCGCCAGACAGACAGAGAGAAACAGACAGGAAGCGAGAAATCACCCCCCAGGGGGATGGCCACGCTGCAATCCCTTCTCCTCCATTCTCCTCTCGGGATCTTAGGCATGCAGGCACACGCGCCCGGCGTGAGTTTTAAGCCACCGGGTCTGGGACTTGAACTACATGGGAGTCCAGTGACATAGCCATTATGCTAACTGCTGGTCCCTCATCTTTTTTATAATAGCTATCCTAACAGGCTTGAGGTGATATCTCATTGCAGTTTTAATTTGCATTTCTCTGATGATTGAGTATGCTGAACAAAGGACCAGCAGATGGTGTAGCGATTATGTTGCTGGACTCCCACATGGCTGACCATGGTTCGAGTCCCAGATTTGGTGGCTTGAAAATCATGTAGGCATGTATGTGTATATGCCTAAGATAATGGGAGGAGAATGGAGGAGAAGGGACTGCAGCATGGCTATCCTCCCTGGGGGATGATTTCTCACTTTCCCTCTCACTGTGTTTATCTCTCTTTCTTTCCCTGGTGAGTGCACACACCCTAAGGCAAAAACCAGTAATAAATTGAACATTATTTTACATAGCTTTTGGCTGTTTTATGGCAGTACCATACTGTTTTTATTATTATAGCTTTGTAGTAGATTTTCAAAATCATGTAGTGTGATGCCTCCAGGTTTGTTCTTTATGGTCAAGTTGTTTTGGCTCCTTGGAGTCTTTTATGGTTCCATACAAATTTTAGGATTCTTTATTTTTTCTGTGAAGAATGTCATTGGTATTCTGATAGGGCTTGCATTGAATCTGTAGATTGTCTTGGGTAGTACGGACATCTTAACAACATTAATTCCATGAAAGCTACTTTGAATTTGTTCTGTGTGGCTGTCAGAATGGCAAAGACCATTTGACAATTCAGCCTCCCTGGGTCACCTTCATTATATACAGAAATATACAGGAGAGTCTGCTCTGTTTGAGGCCCAGCCCAGATGCTCATAATAAACAATGCTGGCGGAGGGCGGGGGACAAGCAGATGGCGTAGCAGTTACATCTCTAGACTCGCACATGGCCAACCACAGTTCGAGTCCTGGACCTAGTCGCTCAAGCCAGGTGCATGTGCTTGCATGCCCAAGATCCTGGAGAAGAATGGAGAGGGGATTATGGCACGGCCATCCCCTTGGGGGTTGATTTATCACTTTCCCTCTCACTGTTTCTCTTTCTTTCTCTCTCTCTCTGTCTCTCTCTCTCTCTCTCCAGCAAGTGCATGCAGCCTAAGGCAAAAACCTCTCCAAAAAAAAAAAGACAATGCTGGGAACAATGAATTGGGCTCTGGAGGCCCCAGCTGCTTCCACTGAGCCTTTGCAGACTCAAGCAGAGAGAGCAGCATTTGCCATTTTATCACCCATCCTTGGGAATCAACCGTTCACCCGTTCTACTTCTACCCTAATCCCACCTTCACATTACTGTCCAGAGTCTCATCACTTCAACCTCTGTACAGCTGTTTTGCATACAACTTAACTTATTTTGATTTTCAGTGCTCATAAAAGCTCTAGGAGGTAGTAAGGGGACTATGTAATTATTCCTATTATACAGGTAAGGAAAGTGAAGCTCAAGTTCTCTTACCCCCAGTTACGATCAGGAGGTTGTAAATGCACCAAATCAGCTCTTTGTTCTAGGATTCCAGAACACTGAACAATTTATGGTATTGGGTGTGAGTAACAAATCTCTGAGTATTGTTTCCCCAATTACATAACTTATCCTTTTAGAACTGAAAAATATTTTAGAGACTATCTGTCCTATTTTTAACAATGAAGAGATCAAGACATTGAATTAGAGCTTAGCAGATTGGTAGTCACAGCATCAGGTTTAGAACCCAGGCCTCTGGTGTCCAGGCCAACACTCTTCACACTCTCTCTGTACACTTCACCCCCACTTTGGAGTTCTTTGTTTCTGAACTCATTGTCTCATACCAAGGGAAACTAATTAAGTTTATGAGATGCAACTCCTGATTTTGAAGCCCTTCAATTTAAAGCCAGGGGGAAGAAATAATTAAATTGAATCAAAATCACAGCATTTAAAATGCCGATATACACCAGGGCTCTTTCCTCCTTTCTTTTTCCCCCAGTGTGTTTATAAACAGCATTAATCATGAACACGTTCACCTTAGCAACCTACTGAGCTGAGCTTGGAAAGAAACATTTTGTGCACTGAGAATCCACTCAATTATTCAAATAGAGGCTAGCAGACTAAAAATGTTCTATCTAAATGCATAGAATATTTGCTTTATGGAGATTACAGATTGGCTCATTTTCTACGTTTTCTGGGGTGCTCAGCTAGGAGAAACAATCTGAAGGAGAGTTTGTGAAAATGAGCCACTTCACACTTGGGCATTTAAAAATGTTTCTGAGAGGTCAGTATTCACTGGCCAAATTGGGCTTCTGACCTTATTTTCTATTTTAAATTGTCTGACCCTCTCCCTTCTGTTGTTGTAAGCATCTGCTGTTGCCTTGGAGAATAAGCATGTCCTTTTGGATATCTGACCTTGCAGGAAGGGTATCAGACCAAGGAGCTTATTTGGCTGGCTGGGTTTAATCCAGAGGAAACCCGCTTGGATGCTCTGCCTCTCTGGCATTGCTGCTTTGACTGACAATCACAGACTTACCGAAAAGCTTCAGAATCTACTTATATACTTTAAATGACCACAGGAAGGTAAAGGGTAGGGAGAATGGAAACAGAACTTTTGATACATTACATCATTGAGTTCTTACAGTCCTGGAGAGTAGCCATGTTGTCTCCATTTTATACATAGGGAAACTGACTTAGAGAAATAAAGTTTGCAAAAGGTCAAAAAGCAAGTAAAAGAACCAGGCTTAAATTCCAAGGCTCTTTGCACCATATGACGTGAGCTAATATCCTCATTGAATCGAGGAAAGTGTAATGATTTTTCTTCTTCTGGAGGGTGTTAGTACATTCTGGTGGTCAACTGAGGGTACAAGAGAAGTCAAGAGACTCAGTGGACATATAGATGGACTCTGTCCTCAAGTCTAAGACCTCAGTGTCAAAGCTGGTGACCACTGTACATGCATCTTGTGTACAGACAGGCTGGGAAAGGGCCTGACTTACAAGACTTAGCCATGAAATCTGCTCCCTGTGTTAGAGAACCAATCCAAGCACCTACCCTCAATGCCAATGACCAGATTATTGCTTTTTGTGTTCAGCAAAGCCATTCTATATGTTCCCACTCTATGTCCAAGTGCTCCTCATCTCCTCTTGATGAAAGCCCCGATTTTCTCCAAATATTGTCATCATCACCTTTTTCAAGGCCGAGTTCCAGTGCCCTCTTCTTGGGCAGCATTTTCCCCTCTCATTTTTGTTTTTGTTGCAGACTAAAAATGTTCTATCTAAATGCATAGAATATTTGCTTTATGGAGATTACAGATTGGCTCATTTTCTACGTTTTCTGGGGTGCTCAGCTAGGAGAAACAATCTGAAGGAGAGTTTGTGAAAATGAGCCACTTCACACTTGGGCATTTAAAAATGTTTCTGAGAGGTCAGTATTCACTGGCCAAATTGGGCTTCTGACCTTATTTTCTATTTTAAATTGTCTGACCCTCTCCCTTCTGTTGTTGTAAGCATCTGCTGTTGCCTTGGAGAATAAGCATGTCCTTTTGGATATCTGACCTTGCAGGAAGGGTATCAGACCAAGGAGCTTATTTGGCTGGCTGGGTTTAATCCAGAGGAAACCCGCTTGGATGCTCTGCCTCTCTGGCATTGCTGCTTTGACTGACAATCACAGACTTACCGAAAAGCTTCAGAATCTACTTATATACTTTAAATGACCACAGGAAGGTAAAGGGTAGGGAGAATGGAAACAGAACTTTTGATACATTACATCATTGAGTTCTTACAGTCCTGGAGAGTAGCCATGTTGTCTCCATTTTATACATAGGGAAACTGACTTAGAGAAATAAAGTTTGCAAAAGGTCAAAAAGCAAGTAAAAGAACCAGGCTTAAATTCCAAGGCTCTTTGCACCATATGACGTGAGCTAATATCCTCATTGAATCGAGGAAAGTGTAATGATTTTTCTTCTTCTGGAGGGTGTTAGTACATTCTGGTGGTCAACTGAGGGTACAAGAGAAGTCAAGAGACTCAGTGGACATATAGATGGACTCTGTCCTCAAGTCTAAGACCTCAGTGTCAAAGCTGGTGACCACTGTACATGCATCTTGTGTACAGACAGGCTGGGAAAGGGCCTGACTTACAAGACTTAGCCATGAAATCTGCTCCCTGTGTTAGAGAACCAATCCAAGCACCTACCCTCAATGCCAATGACCAGATTATTGCTTTTTGTGTTCAGCAAAGCCATTCTATATGTTCCCACTCTATGTCCAAGTGCTCCTCATCTCCTCTTGATGAAAGCCCCGATTTTCTCCAAATATTGTCATCATCACCTTTTTCAAGGCCGAGTTCCAGTGCCCTCTTCTTGGGCAGCATTTTCCCCTCTCATTTTTGTTTTTGTTTTTAAAGAAGTTTTTGCCTTAGAGTGCATGTATTCACTGGGGAGGGAGAGAGAGAGACAGAGATAATAGGGAAAGTGATAAATAACCCCCTAGAGGGGATGGCCACACCACAATCCCTTCTCCGTTCTCTTCCTGGGATCTTGGCCATGCACGCACACAAGCCTGTTGTGAGTTTTGAGCTATAAGGTCCAGGACTTGAACCATGGTTGGCTTTATGGAAGTCTAATGATGTAACTGCTACGCCATCTGCTAGCCCCTTCCCTCTTGTTTTAAGCCCTCAGCAATGGCTCTCTTCTCAGAACAGCTATAGCATTTTCAGTACTAGAGGATTTCCCTGTACATCTCAGTCTTCACACCCACATAACAACACTTAAGCAAGATTAAGAAAGAACTGAGATCATGGCAGACTTTTAACTTGCAGTTGCTCACCTCTCTAACCTCATCCCCTAGCAGGCTCCAAGCACCCTGGCCTTCTCCCTATCCTTTGAATACACCAGGCTTGCTCCTGTGTGAAGAGCCTTTGTACTCCTGTACCCTTAGCCTAGATCCTTCCAAACCACCATCATCCATTTTCTCATCGCCACAACTTTTCTTGTCATGTATGTCTCAGCTTAAATTCCCCAATGACAGCCCTTCTCTACTATACTAAGTCATTCCCATACCTAAATGCCTATTACTGTTCTCTAACTATTTTCCTGGTTTTTTTTTTCCTCTCTTTTTAGAAAGAATTATTTATGTATTCATTTAATTCCATGTATTTTTTTCCCCCGATTTGACCAGAGAGAGGAAGGGAAAGCGAGAAAGCAAGCTACCAGGTCTGGCACTCGAACTGCAGTCAGCCATATGGGAATCCAAGGCCCTTAACTACCACGCCACCTGCTGACCCCGTTTTGTTTTCTTTATGGTGTCTAATGCCACTAGTTGCAACTTCTTTTCTGATTTAGTCATTTGCCTATTGTCCTCATGCCCTCATTGAGTATGAGTTCCAGGACCTTATCTACTTGTTCCCCACTGTCCAAGTCAGTTATTTGCTCAGTAGATAAAAGAAGAGTGGGAGGTATTAAAAAAGGGAAAATAGAAGTGTTGGTATACTCCTATAGTACTTGGTAGTCTTTGAAGCCCTTTCATATGTTTCATTTACCTTGTCTAATTCATGGAGCAAAACTAAGAAACAGGAAGAAACAGGTACTGTACTCCCATTTACAGATAAAAATTGCTAACACGTATTGCTCTTCAAGCATTTTGTTTTTAAATGGAATCGAATGGCAAGTTAGAAAACAACAACAAACACGAGGCTCAGAATCACAAAAGTTACACAGGCAGGATGTGAACTCAAATGATCTGACTCAGAGCTTGTACGTTTTACTAGCATTCAAAGGCCCCAGATTCAGAGGTATGTTTCTTACATCAATACAATTTGCAGGTTTTTTTCTTCTTTTAATTTTTTTTTTCTTTATTAGCAGTGGTTTGTACTCTCTCTGGCAAAAAGAGAGAGAGAAAGCACCCCGCAGTGGGGTGTGGTCATGCTGCAATCCTTTTTCCTCCATTTGTCCATCCTGTGGGGATTCAGGGCACATACACCTGGTGTGTTTTTCAGTCTGCTGATTGATGTGAACTACAGTTGGCCATACGGGATCTGGCTCCCTATACACAGGGGTTAGCTGTGCTGCAGGGCTCATGTGACTCAGAGATCCTGAATCTTTGAGTAGTGGCTTCCAGACCCTTGCTGTCCTCACTGTTCTTCTGTACCACCATGTTTCTTATAGTGGGAAGTAGGGGACAAGGAAGGGAGGGTTTGTGAAAGGAAGAACCAAGAAGAAACTTTTCCTACTTCTTCTCTGTGCTGTGAATTCCCTCCTATCCTGCAAATCCACTCTCCACCCTTCTCTATGCCCCTGAAGTTTGGCCTGCAAAGATGATGCCAAACAGCTCCCTGGTCCTTTTGCTTCTTGGCAAATTCAGACATCAGGAATATTGGCAAAAGAGCAGAAGCCAACAGGGCTATGAAAGGAAGTTATTTAATCCCTCAGCTGTCTCCTAGGGAGAGCAGAGGTCACTTCTCCTAGGGTTGTTCTTTCCTCACAGGCTTCTCCTGGCCCTGCAGCCTGAGGATGGCAGCAGCACTCCTCTGCGACTAGCCCCAGGCCACTGGGCCACCACTCTGTATAAACTGCACCACTTTTGAAAATTATCTCTGCATTCATAGCTTTTCAAATTACCCTACGTGTGCCATCTGCTTGAGTCCTGTCAGAACTCTGACTTACAGTCACACTCAAGTATAGCCAGTGGGACCAGTTGAGAGGATTTACATAGAAAATCTTCTGTACTACGGACCCAGAGTGATTGAATAGCCTGTAATGTTCCTCAAGAGACAGACATACTCCCCAGACAGGGAGTATTAGTATTCAGTTAGTATTCCTTTGTTTGTAAGAGGAACATAGCCCTCAAGTGTTTCCTTTTCCTTTCTAACCCAGGTGGTTTTTCTCCCTTGTGAGGTTGGCCTTTTATAAACTCCCGTCTTTTGAGATCAAGTAATTGGCCCTTCTCTGGCCTTCTATGAACTTCATTTCCAAGAGATGTTTTCTTGCTCCTAAAACTGTATGGTGACTACTATCTGTGTGGATTACATTCTTGATCTTTATAGAAACTATGATTTACTAGTACATATAATAGTCAAATGGTGAAAATAAATTTTACCCGATGTGTTAAATTTATTGATACTGAATACAATCTATTATTAAAATTTAGGAAACCAGACAAAGAAACACCGTCACACAAATACTTCTTTTTTCAATATGTCACTTCTCAATCTTTGTCTAAACAGGAATTTTTAAGTTTTTACTTAGCATGTATATTATTTTGCATTTTATATTTTCTCCTAATGTTATACATGAGTGCTTCAAAAAGCTCATGGGGAAAAAATGGAATTAAAGTAAGAGTTTGTTTTTGGTGCAAAAAATTTTCGTAATCCATGTTTTTTTTATAATTTGCATTTTCCATGAACATTTAAAACATCACTCATAAGCATCAGTCTTCATAATTATCATTTGTAAATATGACGTGATATTCCAGGAGATAGACACACCATAATTTGCACAGCCATTTTAATTTCCTAAATGACGTGGTAGAAAGCATTCCGATCTGGAATCAGACAACCAGACACAAATTCTAGCTCTCTCAGTCATGAGCTGTATGACTTCGAGTCACTTTACTTTTCTGCACCTTAGTTTCTCATTTATCAAGTAGGAATTATAATAACATAAGCCCTTTGTATATCATAGAGGGTTGTGAAGACAGACTGAGATGATATGAAAAGGTTTCTGAACTTGATAATTACATACCATTTGGCCTTTCTATTATATTACCCTGTGTAACTGTCTTCATATCTATGCTTATCTCTACCTGAAATTTTATTGTTTCAATCGTTTCCTGCTTGTCTCCTCTTAGTAGAGAGTAAGTTCTATGACAGCTAAACTTCTCCTGTCTCCTTCACTCCTCAATCTCCAGAACCAGGTAGATAGTAGGTTTGAGAACTCTTTGTGTACAGATTGAGAGACTTAAGTAAATTTTGATTCAGAAATGAGGAAAACTAGCTATCCTATCAAGATCTCATTTCTTTCTCGCTCTTCTGTTTTTTCCTTTCATTGCAGAGGGTATGTGCACTTGCCAGAGAAAGGCACAGTGAGAGGGAGAATGTATCCTACAATGGAGTGTGATCATGCTGCAATCTTTTCTCCTCCATTTCTTCATCTGCTGTGATTTGAGGCACATATAAATACATAACTAACAAATTTCTTAAGCTGCCAGGACAAGGACTTGAGCCATACAGTTGACCATGTGGAATACTGCCCCCTTAATCACTAGGCCATGGGGCCAACCCTGAAGATTCCATATATTTAAATTATTGCAACAGTTCTGTAATTTCCTTGAGCCTGGAAAAATGCAGTGAATTAACATTTAGTATATCAATAAAAAAGGTCCAAGGGCACTTCCAAAAGCTTTCATTCATACTTAGCCAGCTGGTGCTTTGCTAAGTGCTGGCAGTAATTAAGAATGAGGCAACATGGGACCAGCAGTTAGCGTAATGGCTATGTCGCTGGACTCCCATGTAGTCGACCACGGTTCGTGTCCCGGACCCGGTGGCTTAAAACTCACGCCGTGCGCGTGTGCGTGCGCGCCCAAGATCCCGAGAGGAGAATGGAGGAGAAGGGATTGAGGTGTGACCATCCCCCCTGGGGGGTGATTTCTCGCTTTCTGTCTCTATGTCTCTCTCTGTCTGTCTGGCGAGCGCACGCACCCTATAGTGAAAACCTCTCCAAAATAAAAAAGAATGAGGCTACACAACTTAGGAATGGGAGCAACAATTAGAAGAAGATTTTGAGCCCTGTCTTGTGTTGCTCTAGCATGCACAGACCCCTGGATGAACTATGTTCTAGTTAATTAAAGAACAAGAGTTGAAAATGTTCTAAACATGGATTATGGTTATTATTTCTGTGGCTGTCAAAAACCATTGAATGGTACACTTTTTATGGGTGAATTTTTGGGTATGAGATTTACATTTCAACATTAATAATTTTTAAAAATGCACCAAAAGAGACCCAAGTGATCTTGGATATTGAATTGCCTTGCTGGGTGACACATCTATTATTAGCAAGGGGAAACAATTCACTCTAAGACTGCATATTGAAATAAAAAGACTATAGGTGGTGTGTCAGCAAGAGGATACTTACATTAAAGAAACTGAGCAGGAAGCACTCTTAGAGGTAATAGTCCAAACCTTAATTTTTACAGATGAATCAAGCAACTTGCTCAGGATTGTACAGCTATGAATAACTAGGAGCAAATCTAGTCTAAAACCATGATGCCTTGCCAGCACCTTGTTCTTTACCTATACTAGTGGTAATAGGTAGTGATGAAGCATGGAAATTTTTCATTTCAAAAAGAAAAGGTAAATTGTAGAAACTATAGATTATTCAGTATGACATCAATTTGCATTCAGGTCTAGAACAGATTTTAAATATGTGTTGTGTGAGTCTTTAAACAACAATGGGTTATTAAGGATGCATCTCACAAAACTGTACTATTTTCTCATTGAAAAAAGTCAATAGATTCAGGGTAAAACAGATATTTATTTATTTAACTAAAGTATTTTAGAAAGTCTTCTATATGTTTTGCAAACAAGATGGGGAAATGTGACCTAGAAAATAGAGAAGTTTGAAATATGCATTGCTTGGGACCAATAGGTGGTATAGTGGTTATGCCACTGGACTCCCTTGTAGTCGACTGTGGTTCGAGTCCCAGACCCAGTGGCTTAAAACTCACACAGAGTGCATGTGCATGTGTGCCCAAAATTCCAAGAGGAGAATGGAGAAGAAGGTATTGCAGCATGGCCAGTCCCCTTGAGGGGGATAATTTCTCACTTTCTATCTCTCTGTCTCTCCTGTGAGTCCAAATGCAAAATAGCAAAAAATCTCTCTCAGAAAAGAGAAAAGAATATGCATTGTTTATTAAACAACTACATCCACAGAATGTTTGGAGGTCTCCAGGAGTGAGTAATAGAGTTTTGTCCTTAATTCAAGCCTCTTCACCTGTTAATAGCATAGCAATAATCAGGCATGGCAGTTGTCCATGTGAAAATGACATGTCAATGTTATTAATAACTAAAATACTGATATCTTAGGCTGCATTAATAGCAATAGAATCACTATATTCCATGCCATTAGACCATATCTGGGGATTTAGAACTTTGAAATGATGGAATGTCTTTATAGAAAGGTGACCAGTGTGGTGAGACTGAATGTGGAACTGAAGAACATGCCATAGTTCACATAAAGAACATCTGAAAGATTTAGAATTGTTTACACAGGAAAAGAGGAGCCTTAGGGGGAGTTACAGTAATGGTCTTCAGATACCTAAAGGCAATTGGGTGATGATAGATTATACTTAGTCCATGCGGCTTAGTCCATGAGGCTTCAGAGAACTCAGTAAGGAGTGGAGTGATGGTGGAGGAAAACTGGAGAAATAGAGAAAAGTCAAGGCAACCTTAATTGACTCTAACTGAAGTCAGTCTATACATCCTGCTAAGAGCCTAAGTACTCTCAAATGTATCCTTTGATAAAGAGAGGTAGTCTGAAGGCTAATAAATTGAAGGGCATGATTTTGGACCCCTATAAAATTACATTAACAGATATTCATTTTCTATTATATTCTTAGCTTAAAAACAGTCTTTTAAAAAAAAAAAAACACTACTATGCACTGTTTGGACAAAATGATTGAAGACAAATCCCACACATAACTTCTTATTCCCTGTATGAAGAACACCTCAGGAATTTTCTTTTTATTTTAAAGAATTATTTATTTATTTTATTTTTTTTCCCTAATTTGACCAGAGAGGGACAGAGTGAGAGAGAGACAGGGAAAGTGAGAAAGCAAGCTGCCAGGTCTGGGACTTGAACCATGGTCGGCCATGTGGGAGTTCAGCATCCTTATCCAGCATGCCACCTGTTAGCCCCCTGGAATTGTCTTTTGACCTAAGTTCTAGGATAACTTTGTTTCCCCTGAAGAGCTGGGAAACTCATTATCTTCCGCCTAAGATTTGAGCCTCTTCCTACATATCCTGTCTCATTGAATTGTAGCAACATCAACTACTCACCTGTCATGCAGTCTAGTCTCTGCATTTCTTCATCACTGAGTCTTGTCAGTTCTACTTCTACAGCACGTTCACACAGATTCTCCTAGCTACCATCTTGGTTGCAGCAGGACATAGATGATAGGCATATGAGACATATGAGAGGTAAGAGGTTGTCTCTTTTAAGTCCTCACACAAATCTCACCATTACCTTGAGAATACCTCCTTCGTGATTATTACACAGGGCATCCTGCTTACTACTTGAACCTGTCTCTCACGCCCAGCCCTGTTACCCTTGCCCAGCTCTATTTCTTCCTCTCTCACCATCTTTTACCACACTGTGATTTACTTTTTATTCCTGACTTCTCTTCCCTCCTGGTACACTTCATGAGCTTAGAAATCCTCTTATGTCTTTTCATTATTGCAGCACAAGCACCTAGAATAATGTCTGGCGCAAAGTACATATATAAAAAATACTTGTGGAATGAATGAGTGAGTGATGCAAATAGTGCATTAGAAAAATAGTAATAATATGACCTGACTAAAGATGTAGAATAAGGTTAAAAAAAAAAAAAAGCTTAAAATGGGGCCAGCAGGTGGCATAGTGGTAAAGGTGCTGGACTTCCACTTGTCTGACCACAGTCCAAATCCCAGACCCAGTGCCTTGAAACTCACGCTGGGGATGTGTGTGTGTGTGTGTGTGTGTGTGTGTGTGTGTGTGTATGTGCCCAAAAACTTGAGAGGACAATGAGGAGAAGGGATTTTAGTGTAGCAAAAGTCTCTCTTTAAGAAAAAACAAACAAACAAACAAACAAACAAACTTCCATGAGAGTGCCCTCCTCCAGCTAAAAATAAATTGTAGTAGTAGTCAAATATGCAAACTCTAGGTAAAGAATCTTGAGAGAAATAGTCATGATTTAAAGAAAGATGGAAAGAAAGAGAGAGAGAGAGAGAGAGAAAAAAAAGAAGAAAGAAAAAAAAAAAAAGAGAAAGAAAGAAAGAGAGAGAGAGAAAGAAAGAAAAGAAATTTCACATGCTAGAAATAAAGGAGGAGGTCAGAGCTGGAAATTAAGAGGCTCAGACATTACCATAGCTATGGGGATATCATGAGCATACAACATGGTCTTCAGCACCTTACCCCCTACCTCCTGCCAAGGAGGGGAGCGATATTTAACAGGACCTCTTCCATAATATCAAAGGGCTTCTGTGACCATGAAAAGGAAACTGGTAACACTCCACCACCCCCCAGCCCAGAGAAGCAAAAAGCGACTTTTCTGCCCACCAAGTCAGTGCATTGGTAGAAAATAGTTTTCTCCAAGAACTCTGCTTCATAAATAGTATGGCCCAAACTATAATTATCCCTATTCTGCAAGAACCCCAAGCAAAGACATTAACATAAAAGCTGATTCTAGGCTGATGAATCCCCCAGAACAGACAGAAGTTAAAATAAAACCATTCTTAAGGAATCATCTACAACTTAGCTTACATGGGATTCCCACAGAGAAAAAAACAACCCTGCTGAAGATGAGCTCCTCATACAAAATTATAAACTAGAAGCTGAAACAAACGAAAAGTAAAAATAGCATGATGGGTCTTGAGTTTGAAACAGAAAAAAAAAACTAAAACTAAATAGAACTCTTCAAAATTAAGAATATAGCCATTTAAACTAGAATTTAAGAGAGGTGGAAGAAGTATCAGGTGATGAGTCTGAAACCAGATGATCACAGACCTTATATAAAATCTAAGGAAGACTGAGGTTTAATTCAGTAGTTACCAGGAAGTCTGGAGAGGTGCTTAGTTAAGACTATGATGTTACATGTATGTTTAGAAACAAATCACAGCAACCTTGTGTTGTCCTTGTCTCATCCGTAAACTGTAGCTCTTCTGAAGAAGGTATCCTTCACGGCTGTGCCCCAGACATGGGGACCATCACACCAAGCCTTGTTGACAGGTCTGTGCATTTGTGTCACTTTTTGTATCCTTCTGCATGGTCACACTTCAGGTTCATTTTGTTTGTGACCTACATTGGATTCTCAAAGAGACATCTAATGTCACAAATGTCATTCCAGACTCTTCTTTCCTGCTGTTCTTTTATGTAGATGTTGTCTTTATTCCTCTGCTTAACTTACAGCAATGTCCACTTTGAAGCTTGTGTGGGCATTGCGATATTCTGTCCCCGTCTCCACTGTCTTCAGTTGCCTGATGCAACCCTGGCACATTCACTGCCTCTCCAGTCCTTCCTTTGCTTCCTCATTGCAGGTGCCACTGTTAGGCTTCATTTGATTCTCTCTTCTTCTCTCAGTGACCTCTGAAAACATGCCCCAGTCCAAGAGCATCCACCATCATCTCTACAGATGAATTCTAAATCTATATTCCTGATTTTTCTGTGTTTGTTTTGTTTTTTTTTGAACTTCATGCCTTTTGTCCAACCAGAATGTCTGGTCCATAACTGACACTCACCATGTCTTGAACTTAACACATTATAGGTCTCCATCACATAAACTAGTTTCTCTTCCTCTCCCATATGTCGGCCTTTCATGTTTTATTCATGGAAACCTCATTCTCCAGGCCTGTGGAATTCAGGTCTGTCACTTCTGTCTTCTCACTCTCCTGTAGGTCCCACATTCAAAGAGTCACCACATCCTGACCAGACCTAGGATGTGACCTGCCTCTGCCTGATTTTTCTGTGACTGCAGATTGACTTCTGCACAACTTGGAATGGGGAGGGAGAGGGAAAACCAATATGGGCAAGCTTTGACCTGCACAGAGACTAATAATGAAAGAGTAGATGGTCTTTAGGAACCTAAATGGCGACTGAGTTAACAATAACGTAATGAGACTCAATAAATGCACTCAACTCTTACAGAATGAAGATACACAGGTAGCACTAAATAAAGACATTGCTCTAGGCCATTCTAAGGGCTCAGAGCCAAGGAAAGTCCGTGTAATTCTAAAATAAAATTCCATTTTTACATACTTCTGACTTGTGGCTGACTTGTATTCTGTGCCTCATCTTTAGAAATTATAAGCAGTAAAATCTGAAACCAATATCTCAGACAGATGACCATTCTTGAATGGCTGTGGGTTTCCAGGGGGAGGAGTAGATCAGAGCAAGAACCACAGAAAAGCATACCTTAGAGACAGGCTTGAGATTAGAAGAATTTTTTATACCTGTAGCTATCCCGAATAAGGCAATAAATCCTACAGGACTGGGAAGTCATATATAAGAGCCATTGGACTGATGTTGTTTTATGTTTATTAAACTTCATGATGCAAGTCTATAATGAGAATCCCATGTCATTCCAGATCTTTTCAAAAGTACTAAAAAAATGAGTAAGGACTATGCTAACCAAGCCTTTCTAGCGTTCTCATGTTCCATTGTATGTTAACGGCTTTTTCTACAATGGAGTAGTTTCTCTATTTCTCTTGCTCTCTCTCTCTCTCTCTCTCTCTCTCTCTCTCTCTCGCTATAGGGCACATGTGCTCACTGGAGAGATAGAGAGAAACAGACAGACAGACAGAAAGCAAGCAATCACCCCCCAGGGGTGATAGTCACGCTGCAATCCCTTCTTCTCCATTCTCCTCTCAGGATTTTTGGCACACACACACATATACGCCTGGCATGAGTTTTAAGCCACCAGGTCAGGGACTCAAACAATGGTCAACTACGTGGGAGTCCAGGGACGTAAACATTACAACATCTGCTGATCCCAATGGAGCAGTTTCTTGTCCATGAGATAGATCCTCATAAAGAGTGGCCCACACTTGGTTCTCAGTAAATCCAGGCTCACAGTATAGATGTGTCCTTCATGCCTTTGTTTTCTCAATTCACCAACCATGCTAGTTGATGCTCTTCCTTTGTTAATCCACTCGAGCACGGGAAATATGATACGATCTAAAACACAGGGGACACTTCATTCACGCAGGGCGCTCTGCCGCTGTGTGCTCATCAGTGACAGGACCAGCTGAAGAAACATACACTAACTTGGAAATCCCGGCCCTGGAATGCCAGGCCCTGCCCTCTACGATAAAACCTCTTTGAGAGTAAAAAAGAAAAGCAACCCAAGTTTCGCTGACTCGTGCACATTCTAGAGTATCTGAGAGATAGAAAAAGAAAGGGAGAAGTAGCATTTGTCAATTTAAGAACATCTGCTATTGGCAGAAACAGAATTATCTTGTCTGGATGTCCTAGAAAATATTTCAAAGTTAATACACATTGGTCAAATCGCTGAATAGTGAAAACTGTTACCAACTTAACCCTTGATAACCCTAAGCAAAGTATCTAAGGAACATCTAATCTGCATTAAAAATGTAGCACCTAGCACTGCCTGTGAGAGCCAAAAGGCTGTCAGAGACAGAGGGAGGGGAGGAAGAAGAAGGGAAGAGGAAGGACACATTTTTACAGTGATATGTAAATTCCAAATATTTTACTGTACAATAAGTCTTTTCAAAATTGTGTGTTGTCCTTGGTTAACTTGAGGGAAGCGCTCTACTGATATAGGAGGAACTGATTCCAACTCAACCTATCTGGCTCTAGCAACTCAAAATTGCTACCATTCTCAGCAGTCTGATGAAAGGGCTTAGCCTTTAAGGTCAGCCAGACCTGGGTTCAAGTCCTACTTTGGCCGACCACTGACCATGTGGGCTCTTGGCTCTTCATCTGGATCATGTTCATTTTGTAGAGACAGTAAAGAATACAGGTATGAGCAAGAACTCTGATGCCAACCTCCTCCCCCGACCCCCCGTGCTGAATCTGAGGGCCAGCTCTGCCACTTACTGGCTATGTGCATTCTCCTCTCGGTGCCTTGGTTTCCTTAGACATCAAAGAGGGTCTGGTGATTAATCCTCACTTGTAAGGCCTAAAATAACTCAATGAAATGATGCTTGTAAAGCATGTAAAATTGAACCTGAGGAACAGTTATTCGGAACATTAGCATTAGCGTTACTTCCTCAAGAAGGTAAGCTTTGGAGAACAGGTTCATTGTGGGTTTTGTTCATGTATCCTCAGTGGAAGTCTAACATGTGGTGCTCATTCCTGAGAGTAAGGAATACATCCTCGCAGTGTTGTAGAGGGGGCAAGTACATTGTCTAACTATGGAAAATGCCTAACACAGGCGTCATTAATTAGACACAAAATGCCTGTTTAATTCATATCGGTTATATTCTCTTTTTTTTCTGATTCTTCCACAGAACAATTCATACATCTTTTACTCTAAAATTATTTTCTCCCTCTTCATGAAAATACATCTTGCTCCTTAATATAATCCAGTATGTTGGTTTATAACTGAGTGGCATTTTGATGTTAGTAATTTGCTTTGGTTCTCTCTAGAGTGAGGGAAACTGGTTCTTTGCATTTATTGAGTGAGAGAAATTGCCCGTTCTGGTGCCAATGAGCCCAGTCCTTCCTTGCTGGACTTTCACCAGTTCTTCCCTGGAGACAGAACTGTCCATGTGGGACTCTAGACAGCATGGGGAAAGGAAGGGGCACTAGGTCTTCCTTAAATCATGTATTGATTTTTGCCACCAAGTCATCATTGTCCATGAATATTAGGCTTTTCAGATCTGCAACTTCCTCAGAAATCCAAATATGATATCTCCTTGGCTTTGTGGAGATCATAAACATGACATTCTCCTCCTTGGAAGTAATAAACAAAAGATGAAAACAGATACAGATACAAAAACAAAACTTCCTCTCATTCAATAATTCCACAAAGGCAAACAAAATAAACAATAATAGCCCTTCCTCTCACTTTCCCTTTTTGAATTAGTGAAAATCATCTTCTATTGAAAGTGTATTATAATATCAAACTCTTAGAATTGGAAGAAACTTAACTGTCAGACAGTGCAAGGTGAGTGCAAGATGTTAGGGTCAGGTCAGAAAAACGTTGAACTATGGATTCGGGAGTATTCAAATCCTGCTATTGACTGGCCATCTCTTTGTGAGATCCTTGGAGGATAGAGACTCAGCCTTGGTACCCTCAGGCAACACCAGTAGATGCTGACCTGAGGATCTGCCTTATAGAAGCAAGAATTAGATTGGAGCCTTGTCAAGAAAGAACTGCCCCATAACTGTCTCCACCAACCTTTGCAGAGAAAAAAACAGACCCTTCTCATGTCATCAGACCTTTAATACCAATAAACAACGAGCAGTGAAAATTAGATTGGAGCCTTGTCAAGAAAGAACTGCCCCATAACTGTCTCCACCAACCTTTGCAGAGAAAAAACAGACCCTTCTCATGGCATCAGACCTTTAATATCAATAAACAACAAGCAGTGAATATTCTTGGCTGTGTGTACCACTCCCCCTCCTTCTCAGTGGTGGAGTGGAATGAAATGTGTGACCCAGCCCTGAGGGAGAATGGAGAAGGAGGTCAGGATTATGAAATTCCTGAACTTGCCAAAACCCAATATGGTGATGGACAAAGGATTCCAAGTCAGACCTGGGCACACTCCAGGTTACTCCACTTATTAATTGTATGCCCTTGTAAAACGTCACTTAACTTGTCTAAGCCTGAAGTTCCTCATCTAAAAGTAGATTATTCCTTCCCAGTAGAGTCATTTTGAAAATCAGAATAGAGGATATTGGTAAATCCCTTTACATAGTGTCTGGCACAGAGGATGTGAAAGGCCAGTGGTAGCTCTTGGTATCATTAGGTTAAATCCAGGAGTCACTTCTGCAGTGACAAAGTGTCATCTAATTCCTGTCTAAATATCTCTGGGAACATTGTGCTCATTACTTCACATGAGGATCTCTTCTATTTGGGTCATTGGAAAAGTCATATTTTTCTATGTAAAAATGTGTGGTGACTTTTCTGAATAGCTACAGAAAATTATTTGTCTTAAGAATATCTCTTGCTCCTGCCCCTTCCCTTGGAGCAATATAAAATAAACATGATTTCTCTCTCTGCTATATGACAGGTCCTTACATCTCTGAAGGCTGCTGCCATGATCCCCTGGGTCTTTGCCCGATCAACATACCTAGTATTAGTTATTTTATATGAATACAGTTCTGAGCCCTTTACTATCCTGATTGCTGTGCATCATCCCAAAGAGATGAAAAAAATCTCTGAATATTGGTCTTCATTTTATTATTGCATGAAAGTATCTCTCTGACTATCACAAACACTAATTATGGGAAGAAAGTCATGCTGTTTAGGGCAGAATGATTTATTAATACCCCTTAGTTTTGTTAGTTCTTCCCTCCTATCAGTGTTTATTGAGCACTTACTGTAGTGTCAGTCACCTTACTAGGTGCTTCTTAGCTGCACAGAGATGAGCCAGACGGACCAGTTTGGTCCCCAAGGCTCTCACAGTTCAGCATGGAGACTGATGCCAAGTGCCCAGGCAGCTAGACCAGCACCAAGTAAGAACATGCTGAGCAGAGTAGAAAGAGAGTGTGCCCTTGAAGGCAGGATTCTGCTTCACTCATTCTCCAGTCTCTGCATTCCACATAGCATGTTATCCTGCTATGCATTTTCCTTGTAGAAGCCATATTTTTTTCAAATATAAATCAGATCAGGCTGTTTTCCAGCTTAAAAATTCCCAGTGTGTAGACCAGCCATTGGCCTAGTGGTAATGCAACACAAGGCTGGACCCACATGGACAGCTGCAGGTTCACATACCAAGGTCTCCCTGTGTGTACCAGACTTGTGGCCCTTTGATCCAGGCTGGGTGAGGTAGGGGTGGATCCCACTGTAATTTTCGAGAGGACTTGTAGGGTGATGTCTGTCTCAATCTCTCTCTTTCTGTCATGGAAATAGATAAATAAATGTTAAAAAACCCATTGGCTTGGATTTTGGGGGGCGGGGGGGTTTGACAGAGAGACAGACAAAAAGCAAGAAATCATCCCCTGGTAGGATGACTAAACCTTAATCTCTTCTCCATTCTTCCCCTGGATTTTGGGCACACACACACACACATGCTCCCAGCATGAGTTTTAAGTTGTTGGGTCTGGGACTCGAACTGTGGTCAACTACATAGGAGTCCAGCAATGTAACCATTATGCTATCCTCTGGTCCCCATTGGCTTGGATTTCTAAAGCATATTGTTAAGTGAAAAAAAGCGAGGTATAGAATACATCTGCAGTGACATCATTTATTCAATAGCAAAGAAACTGCATTTCAGTGTATAGAGAGATGGATAGAAAAGATAAATTCTTTTAAAAAAAAATCCTCAGGGGCTTTCCAGTGCACTTAAAACAAAGCCAGGCATCTTCCGTTTGGCCATGAGTCCTCAGATGTCATTTTACACTTCTCCAAACTTTCTTGTTCTCCTCTCCCCCAGCTACAAGGGCTCTCATCTTCCTTGAACATGCCAAAATCTTTCCTTGTACAGAACCTCTGTATTAGTCATTTCTGGGTGTGGAATCCTTCCCTCCCTGATCTGAACTCCTCTTGCCTTTCAGATCTCAATATACAGGTCACCTCCTCCAGGGAGCCTTGGCAAACACCTAAAGAAAGCACTATGTTACTGTTATATCAGATTTACAGTTTCCTGTTCATGCTTTTCTACATTACTCTCAAATATCCATGGCATGTGTGCTTATGTTCTGCTCCCCCATCACTGTATAAACTTCATGAATATAGATGCCTCCTTTTTCTTATTTACCAGTGGTTAGAACATTGCCCGACAATCATAGATATTCAATATTCCATCTCTATAACACACTGCATGATCTTCCAAAGTGTGCATGTAATACATGACAAGTCAAATGTTACTATTTTCAACAGAGAATTTTACATTCTTTTGTCTGTTATTCAATAAATAATTCAGCGATTTAATAAATTGTTGAAGACCCAATTCCCACATAGTTCCTGGCCCCTAGATACTTGTTGAAGGAATGAGTGAACTGGGGCAGAAGAGAGAAAGATAAGAATTAACTGAGTCATGGGGCTGGCAGGTGGTGTGGTGGTTAAGGCACTGGACTCCCACATGGCCAACCACGGTTCAAGTCCTAGACTTGGAGACTTGCTTTCTCTTCAAGTCCTGGACCTGGCGGCTTTCTTTCTCCCTTTCTCTCTCTCTCTCTTTCTCTGTCTCTGGTAAAATTGAAAAATAATAATAGTAACACATGGAATTTAAATAAATCTTAAAAAAATGTTCACTGAATCTATGGAGGGTACAGACTGAGAGCATATCCAATTCTCCTTACAGTGTGGTTGTGTCGTGTGTCTGCCCTACTGCCACTCAACTGTCACTCGTTTCAATCTTATACATGTGGAAATGAAATTGTCATGGAATTTCAAGTGTCCTTACTGCACTGGTGCCATCTTCACATTGTTGAGAGACAATCAAAGAAGTAATCTGAAGGTTTCAGGGATTCAGAAGGAATCTTAGGGCTATAGATCTGGAGTCCTCTCAGAGTCTTGAGACACCACAGATTTGCAGATTCCAGTGGCTGTCTAAGCGACCAATGTGGGCTGGCTGCTGCAGTCTCCAAATCTCTGCCTTCCTACGTGTTTTCTCTTTGCTTATGTGTGCGTGTAGTGGAGTCATCTTCTACTATTGGGTTGTCGGAAAAGTCATGATGCGACAACCCATACATTCTCAGTCGCCAGTACCTTCTCCACCATTAGACTTTCCTAAAAGTTAAAAGTTTAGGGAAGGAAAACATAGATTTTTCCCCCTCAAAAGTATTAGTTAAGTATTGCTATTGCAATGTTCATCTTTAAATGATAATTATTATAGAATAATCTACCTTTCATCAATAATAATAGAAATCTTTGAATAAATACAAAAAAGTAGAAATTTCTGTTGCATATGATTGAATGATGGAGCCCTGATTTTTAGATTACTTGAAAATAGGAGCTTATTTTTAAAAGGTGATCATTTCCTATGTTGTTACTCTGAATATTCATTGGACATAACAGTTTTGTAAAGAGTACAAAAATCTTACCTCTATATTACAGAGATCCGGTACCTATATGAAAAAGGAAAAGAGTTTTTAAATTGCTTGTATGTTCAGTAGTGTCTGCTTCTCTTTACTACTGGAAACTTGCAAGCCTGTTAACCATGATTCATGACTTCAATGTCCACTTCCCTCTAGCTTAGTCTGCAGCAACATCCCATGCCCACACTGAAGGGACTGGAGAGTTCTCCCTCTATTCAATCAGGCTGCAAGTCCGCACATGACTACCCTCAGGCCCATCCTTACAGTTCATGTTGGGGCACTCTCCTCCCCACCTTCAGCCCCTGCAGTCCAACCACACAGCTCCTCATTCACCATCTCAAACGCACCCCTCTCTCCTTTCCAGGACTTTGGCATCTTCTGACTAAGCACTCGTCTGTTCCTGCTTATCCTTCAGCCATCAGCTTAGATGAAGCTTCTTCAGGAAGGTAAGTGCTCACCCTTTTGTTGCTAACCCATAGATCTCAGTTTTCTCTTGTCTTCACCCTCTTTACACAGTGGTTTAATGTTTCTCTTCACCCCTAGATAGCAAGCCCATAGCAGCAGGGATAGGGCATGCTTGTGTAATATTGTATTCAGGGCACATTGTAGGTAATAACCACTTGTTTAATGAATAAGCAAGTGAAGAAGTCAACAAATCAATGAATGCCCTGAAGGTTCATTAATATAAAAAAGGATGTTCTGAAGCCCATTTATAGGACCCAGTGCTTCCATTTTATCCATGTTTTAAGTCTAGGTCAAATATAATTTTCACTAATGAAAAAATTACTTTCCCCTGAGAAATCCAAGCAGTATCATTTGCCAACACTACAATTCGGTCACATTAGTGAACCTGTCCACGTGCAGCAGACTGAGAAGTTTTCATAAGTTATGTGAGGTCCTAGAAGATTCCTCCTATATTTGAGTTAGTGGGACAGACATAAAAGGGGTAGAGCAAACGCTTGAAAGAGTGACATAGTCAAAGAAAGATGTTCGTTGATCATGAAATTCTATTTTTTTTAAGTGTTTGCATTTCTTGAAGGGGCTGGGTACCCTCAAAGGGGTCTTCGTACTGTGATTCTCCCCGTGCCCTGCAGGCATGACAAGGCAGATCCTGGGTATGAACCCAGAGCCTTTCCACATGATCTCCAGCACCTGCCTGCACCACAGTAGCCAGGCCATTGATCTGAAGTTCTGACCATGCTTAGAAACTAGTGTTTCTCAGGGCTGGCAGGTGGTGTA
>NW_006159803.1:5376675-5382452 GCF_000334495.1 Tupaia belangeri chinensis | reverse complement strand
ACGTGTGTGTGTGTGTATGTGTGTGTGTGTCCAAGAGAATGGAGGAGAAGGGATTGCGGCATGGCCATCCCCCTGGGGGCAGTGTGATTTTTTTTGCTTTGTCTCTCTGGTGAGTGCACATGGCCTATAGCAAAAATTTCTCTAATAAAAAATTTTTAAAAAAATTTAAACTAACATTTCTCAGGGCCAACAGGTAGTGTGGTGGTTAGGACCTGGACTCCCACATGGCCAACCACAGTTCGAGGCCTGGACCTGGCAGCTTTCTTTCTCACTTTCCCTCTGTTTCTCTCTCTGGTCAATTTAAAATGAATGAATGAATAAATAAATTTTTTAAAAGGGAGAAACTAGCATTTCTCATGCCTGTTGGGCCACAGATCCCATCTGGGGTTGGCAGAAGTGTAGACAGATGAGTCGATGAGCTTAGATGTAGATTAAATCCTGGCCGTTCCTGTTCTACTCAGGTGACTAGTTCTTCTGTTGTTATCTGGCTCCATTTTTCTAATCGGAGGATAGGGCCAAGAGCCTTCTTAGTGTGACTGTCTGCATGATCAAGGTTAGACAACTAAAAGCTAAGTTTCCACGGCCGTATGTAGCCAGCGTTCTTGATGTAATTTAGGCTCTGCAATAAGATGTGCTCTATTAAGACTTGAACTTGGAACTGTGTTTAGTGAGGAATGAGGAGGCAGAACCTAAAACATCCATCTCAGTGGTTGTGTTTGGCACTTGGTCCTGGTCTCTGGGGCACAGCTGCAGTGTGTTCCTGGAAATAGCGGTTTCAGCAGCAGCTTCCTGATCCCTAGATGGGAGCTGAAGAGAAGTATCTTTATTATTAGTAGTAGGATTACAATATAATTCATGATAGAGCACTTTGTGTACAAGAAGGAGAAAGAAAGAGGAACGGCCGAGTCACACTGTTAAAAGCTATCAGCGATTTTACCTCCAATCCTCCAGCCTGCCAGGATCTTGGACTTGTGTACACGAAGCTTATGTGTTTTCAGGCTAACGGGTCTATGGATGGGAACTGTAGTTGGCATGTGGCTTCCAGCTCTGTAGTCCAGAAAACCACCAGCCATACCATGGAGTCTGGGCCACAGTCAAGAATTTGCCTTGCAGTTCTCAGAGCAGCTTCTTGACTGACAGGGTAAGCCGTTCATGGTTGGATGATTAGTTCTGTGTTTCTGGACTCAATGAAGGCCTGCTTCTCTAATGCTCTCATCGTTTTGTAAGTACTTCATTTCCTATCTTAACCTCTTCTTACTAAAGATAGATAGGGTGGGTTATGTTATCTGCAAGTAAACCTTAACCCATACACCCACCACACAATTTACTTGTGAAGACAAAATTAGACGCCCTGAGTATCTCATGGTATGCGGCCTAATAAATAATCAACATTTAGTAAATGGTGAGATTTGTCATTGTTGTTCCATCAAGCATCTCCTAGATGTATTTCCTGCCCAGCACTTGAGAAGGTTTTAGCCTTGATGAGAAAGAGACCTACTTTTTCCTCCAACCTATCAGGGACAGAAAGGAATATGGAGAGTGAACCCTTGCAGAAAAGAGAACGCAGTTAGGAGTACTTGTTTTGAATGATTTTAATCTGCCTTCAGATATTGAACATGAAAATTTCTCAGTTATGTAGTGCTATGTGTGGGATAATGACTGCAGTGAGAAAGGCAGTTCCATCAACAGGGACAAGCTCATGACCAACTTTTAAAGCTCCAGGTAGAGAAGACATTCCACTGCGTGTTCCAGTGTAATCTAAGAGCACAGCCTTCCTGAGAAGCAGGCACTGGAAGACCATTTGAAGTGCAGCAGATCCAGGCATCTAGGCCGGCAGCACACAGGAGTTGAATGTCCTGAGCCAGGATGGTGGCCTGTCAGGGGCTCTCCCGTTGCTCTGACTTTGGGTAGTCGCCCTCCGAAAGCTGTCACTGGCACTGCCCGTGGACTCCTTGGCCTGTAGCTCGGCTCACAGATGGTATCTCTCTGCCTTTGTTCAGCTCTCAAGCTTTTCTTGGGCATGTGTGACTTCGAATGCATGGCTTATACTCCACAGGGTCTGTCCAATAATGACCCATAACAGCAAGGCTCTGAAGGCCCAAAACCAGTGCCCACTGGCTCAGACACCATGTAAGTGAGGTAGGATGCCAGCCAGAGACAAGCTGTGCCCTCCTTGCAGTTTTGCCTGAAGCATTGGTGGCAGCTGCAGATAGCATGCCTGGTGTAGCCAGCTCATTCCTGATTCCGACTGAATTTCCCCCCAGGTGGCACCGCATTGAATTCTGGGAGATTTTGTCTTATTTTCCATGCTTCCAAATGTAACTGTGTCAGGTCAGTTTTTTAAAAGTGACCTCAAACTTCCAGCCAGAACAAAGTCATTATGGCAGTGTACTGTTTTAATATCCCTAAATAGTGTCACTTTTTTAAAAAAGTAGATAAACTAGAATAGAAAAATTCCAAAAAGGAGGTTGGCCTTTTCAAAATGAGCTTACAAGTTCTCCCAAAGCCCTGAAAACCCCAGACTACAAGTGGGTGAGGGTGGGTCTCCCCTAGAGATCTCAGAGTGCAGATTATTAAAAGATCTCCTTTGAAGATCCCAGAGTATCTTTAGTCCAGGTTAAAGGAGTATCTCCTGAACACCCCAGAGGACAAGTGAAGTGTTGAGTCATTTCTCTGAGAAAAGTACCCTGGACTATCTCCATAGGAATCTCCTTCCAGAAGAATAATAGGAAAGGACATCTCAAAGAAATAAGGAAAGTGAAAAAGATTGCAACCAAACCTCATCAGGACTTGGTTTGGATGGGGGGACCTGATACAGGAAAACTAACTCTTTTTTTATTTTTTGGAGAGGTTTTCACTATAGGGCACGTGCGCTCGCCAGACAGACAGAGAGAGACACAGAGACAGAGAGAAATCACCCCCTGGGTGGCTTGCTCACACCGCAATCCCTTCTCCTCCATTCTCCTCTCAGGATCTTGGGCACGCACGCACACGCGCCCAGCGTGAGTTTTAAGCCACCGGGTCCGGGACGCAAACCGCAGTCGATTACGTGGGAGTACAGTGACATAGCCATTACGCTAACTGCTGGTTCCCAGGAAAATTAACTCTTAAGATATTCCAGAAATATATGACCACAAAGCTGATGAAAACAATGGCTTATACAACTAGTGTTGATAGCTTATTACAAAAGGAACTAAAATAAGTTAATTTTGAAGTAGAAATTTTCATAAATGACACAGTTGAAAACTAGCAAGATGTGAAAAAGCTCTTTCAAAGTTCAGGGAAAAAAATGAGAGAAAATAATGGGGTAATCATCTTCAGAGTGAAGACTACAGTAAAGGAAACATGAGAGGTTAGGCAACAGAGCAGTCAAGAGAAACAAGACAAAAAGGAAAATGAAGAAATAAAAATAGGTACAGAACATGAACAAAGATAATTCAGTATTTGTACATTTGATTAGAACCTTCAAAGAATTAACCCAAAGCAATGACACAAAATAATTCCTGCAAACTACAGAACAAGATAGCTTTTCTGAAACAAAGACATGGACTTACATAATAAAAGAATCTACTGTTCGTTTGGGAAAATTGATCTAGATGATCAACACCAAGACAAATGCTAGTGAAACTACAGAACTTTTAAGAATAAAGGAAACATCTTTTTGAGACCCAATAAAAACAGATCAAGTCACTTAAAAGAAGAATGGCAATATAACTGATTTAAACTGGTATATTTTTATGAGATCCCATTAAAAAATTATGCCAGATGAATAGACTTAAACCTAGACTGTCCCTGGCCAATTGAAATAAAAGTTCATCCAATTGCCAGGAAAATAATCAACAGGTAACTTCCTTTTAAAGAAGATAAAGCCTAGAAAACAATAACCCATTAGAGTGAACACTCACACTGTAGTTTCTAAACAGAATTTCCTATTAAAAGGAACAAGATTTCCTTGGAGAAATAGCTAATTTCAGGAGCCAGCAGGTGGCATAGTGGTTAAGGTGCTGGACTGCCACATAGATGATTGCGGTTCGAGTTCCAGACCCAATGGCTTGAAACACAAGGTGAGCACTATGTGCCCATGCCCAAAATCCCAGGAGGAAAATGGATAAGGGACTGTGGCATGGCCATTCTCCCTGAAGGGGTGATTTCTCACCTTCCCTCTTACTGTCTCTCTCTAGTGAGCTCATACACCCTATGGCAGAAACCTTAGAAAAGAAAACAACAACAAAAAAAAGAGCTCATTTCAGATATAGGACAAGAAATCCTTAAGATGAACCTGACCTATCTTGCTCCACCAGGAAGGTAGAAATCTATGGAAGGACACTGGAGCCCACATAGCAGTTGTTGTGATGATATTGACAGATGAAATGCAGCTTTTGACAAAGTATATCTGAGTACTTGCAGGGCACTCAAGAGTGCTCTCTTTTAGAAACGACGGTTGTTTGAAGCAGAGTCATAAGGATTTCAAATAAAAAATATAGCATTTTCTCTGCTTTTTGTGTTCCAAAAGGTATAGAGAAAAATGCATCTGGTGCTTCTGTATCTTCCAACCTTTTCAGCTGTTACAGAATGGATAAGCTATTCTACTGTTATATAAAAGAGATGGGACACCATTATGGTAGGAAATCTACAACAGAGTAAATGTGAATCCTTGAAGATGTGACAGGCTAATTCCAGTTCTGTTATCAAGTGGGATTAAAACCCTTCAGTGAATTCCTTTGTATTTTTAACCTTTGACCCTACTTTTTTTCCTCCTTCTCCACACGATCATGTATGTATTAAATGAAATAGTAGCAAGAAAACCAAATAATTGTACTAGCGAAAGTATGTGTTGTTTCTTCGTTTGTAGTTGTTTTATTACCATCAATATGATATGTTTTATTGCTATCACTTTGATAATTCTATATTTCATAGGTCACTATAAAGTTTTACTGAGCTATCCAACAAAATGTTGATATTAAACAAAATGTCAATCAATGCTTCTATATTTGCAGTATTATAGTTTGTAGTACAACAGTCTTTAAAAACACCTCTGGTAATACATCAATCATTACAAAATAAATCACAAAAATACCACTGTAGTGAGTTGAATGGTAGTCACCAAAAACATACATCATAATCCTCAGAACCTGTGAATGTGGTATTTTTGGAAAAAGGATCTTTTACCAGTATGATTAAATTAAGAGTCTCATGACGAGATCACCCTGGATTATCCAGTGAGCCATAAATAAATAAATATACATCTATATCTATATCTCTCTATATATATAAATTCAAAATAATACTTTTTTAAAGCTCATTAAACACTGTTCAAGATTACTAGGGCACTAAGATGATTTACATCTAGAGGGAACTCTAGAACTAAAACATCACCTTATTTAAACCTTATTAAATAATGGATATAAGAGATAATCATTAATAGATTTTATAAAGTAGTAGATATCAAATTAATGAGAAATCTAATGATGGCAACATAAGGCTAATAACATCTGAACTCATTGATAACCTGACCATCACTAAAAGTGAGAGACAAAACCATACTCCACATGATATTATATAATTGAAAATATATAGTACCAGCTTTTAATGATTAAATCCTATAAGTTTGAATCTATATCTAATCAAGCCTTGAGATCTCTCAGTTTAGTGGAATTATAGAGAAACACATTGAAGGACACTACAAGGAAGCAATTAACCAAATTTTCTGTCCACAGTACAAAAGACCTTGTTTCTACAGTGAATCAATGGCATTAATGAAAAGGGATGGGAAAGAG
>NW_006159803.1:5373927-5376496 GCF_000334495.1 Tupaia belangeri chinensis | reverse complement strand
GAAAGAGTTTATAAAATAAAGAGACATAGCTACTAAATGTGATGTGTGGTTCCTGTTGGATACTCATTTGAACAAACTGTCTTTGTCTATCACCATGTCTGAGTATTTTTCATGTGCTCCCCCAGAACTACTCCAAACTCTATTTGTCTATTTGACCCTAGGAGTCTGGTCTTTATGAATTAAAAGAGGTTGTACATGCCAAATCTGCCCAGTGCCCAGTTATGTACAGCTTATGAGCTAAAAATGATGATCATATTCTTAAAAGGCTATCCAGAAAAAAAAATAAAAAATACAGACTGTCTATACATGGACCACAAAGCCAAAACTATTAATGGTCCAGCTCTTTACAGAAAAAGTTTACCAGCCCTGAGCTAAATCACCTGGAATTCCTTGTCCTCTGAGTTTCAAATTGAGATTGGTCAATGGGAGGCACCAAGGGGAGCTTTGAGAAGGAAAGCCAAGTGATTATTTATTCTCCTGTCTCCTTCCCTCCTATCAGGCTGTTCTCTCCAAGTTCCAGTATGCATCCTCTCTTTTCTTCCTCTGTGGATAACAGCGCTTCGTAATTTCAGGGTACCGTACCATCCCTTGTTTATTTCATTTAACCCTGGCCATGCCTTTGTAAATAGTTCTTTTCTTAGAGTCTCTTCAACTACCTCTTTTCAATATGCTGTGTGTTTCCTGCCAGGACTCTGACTCGTACAGACTGTGTTAGGTGGTAGCTTTGCTGGGTATGACAGTGGCATGGCAACTTTGTTGGAGAATGAAATATTCATGGGTGACATGACATGATGGTGAGAATTTGCCCTTAAATACTTCTGAAAAAGATGTGGAAAAAGAAATGAAATGAGGAGTCATATACCATTGGATATATATATGGGGATTTATTACTTTCTCTGGTTTTGTGTTTATTTGAATAAAAAAAAATCATAACACAAAGAACAATTATACTGTAACCCCTCATTAGCAGTCTACCTAACTAAAGAAGAGGACTGTCATATTAAATGAATTTTATTTGACAGGCCAACAAAAATTAGAATAGATTCTGTGGTTAAGAGCTTGAATTTTGGTGACAAAAATCTAGGTGTAAATCTCACTTAAGACCCTGATTATGCAAATGGAAAAGCTTTCTAATTACTTCTCAATCTCATTGCATAATCTTCGAGTGGGAGTGATACCTACATCATTAACTATTACTAAAATAATTAAAGAAATGCTTATAATCTGCCTGGTTCATAGTAGATGCTTAATAAATTATTGCGGACACTTCTTTTTAACATGAATTATAAGACTGCATATGCAGAGAACAGAATGGACCTAAGTTTTGGCTGATAAGGATGCAAAAAAGGGAAAGATGGTAGCTACCAAAAACATTTTCATACATAGCTATGTCCTCTAGTATAGACTGGATTTGTTCTGAGATTTCTTTGTCACTAGAGACCTACAATTTTTTATGGGCTAATTGAACTGCATTATCTGAGATAAAAAGTGCAGTCAAAGCTATTTAAATAGCATGTAGTAATTAGGAAGCTGGTTTAATGGAGGAAATCTCAAAGGGAACCGATTTCTTTCCTCTATGACAGAATGAATGTTTTAACACCTTAATAGGAGCACCACATTGGTTAAGTCTCTTAACTGGGATGATTTTCATTTTAATTGCATGGAAAAGTAAAATCATGTTATAATAGGACCAAAAAGACTCACAGATGTTTTGCAATTTGACTTTCTGCTTGTTCCTCTGAATGGTTCAAAGAAAAGATAGTCATGTGTTACGGCGCACATTTATTGTCGTACTTGGCTAGAGGTTCTTGATAAATTATTAACTGATCAACATGATGTCGTGTGAAGAGGCTATAAAACAAAATTATGTCTCCACTGAGAGAAGTGAGTGGCAAAGATGGGCTCATTAGCAGCATATGCACGTGGACGGAGAGGGAGGGACTGAAACAGTTCTGGTGGTATCCTGGAGTCCAAACATCATTCTAACGTGAGATACTCACTTGATTGAGGAAGAATTGCTGAAGGCTTTTAAATTTCTAAGTAATTGCCCCTATTTTCTCCCTCACATTCATTTAGCTGTGTCTGCAGGCACAGATGGTCTGCCCTTTGTTTTACCTTAACTGATTTGGCTGTTTAAGCTTGCCACTTAACTGGGGCAAAACAAGCTTCCTTGAGGGGGTCCTTTGGGTCTCTATTAAGAGACACCCTCTTAGGTGGCTCCAGCAGGCCTGCCCTAGTACCAGAAGGCTCTTGGCTTTTTAAATAAATTTACATTTGTATCAGCTCCTGTGAGGCCAGAATTTCAACAGCAATCCAAATTTCAAGTGGATGAGAAATGTGAAGCTCCAAGGTAAAATCTCAGTAGATGGCTAAGGTGAGAGAAGGTGGATAATTTTGGGAGTTCAGGTGTGGGGACATTAGGCGAAGTCATCTGAAGACAGTCTTGGGGCCAGCAGGTGGTGTGGTGGTTAAGGGCACTAGATTCCCACTGCCCAACTGTGGTTCAAGTCCCAGACCTGGCGGTTTGGTTTCTCAATTTCTCTCTCTCTCTCTCTCTCTCTCTCTCTCT
>NW_006159803.1:5366165-5372728 GCF_000334495.1 Tupaia belangeri chinensis | reverse complement strand
GTCGGTGTGTTTTCTCAATTTCTCTCTCTCTCTCTCTCTCTCTGTCTTCTGTCTCTCTCACACATTCTGTATCTCTCTGGTCAAATTAAAACAAATAAAGTTAAATAAAATAATTCTTTAAAATTAAGACCGTTTCTAGCCAACTCATATTTGCCCATTGCACACTACATCAATATATGTGTATATATACACATGTGTGTGTATATATGTATATACACATATATATACATGTATGTATACACACACACACATTTAATTTGCCAGAAGGTACATGTACTCACCAGAAAGAAAGAGAAAAAGAGGGAGAAAGCAACTCCCAGTGGGGTGTGGTCATGCCACATATACTTCTCCATTTCTCCACCTTTTTGGGATTTTTGGCCTGCACATACATGTGCCTGAAATGGCTTTCAAGCCAACAAGGCAGGAATTTGAACCAGGCAGTCATTCACGTGGGATCAGGCTGCCTTAACCACCAAGCCACAGAGCAGTCCCAACACTTGCTGTATTAAGTAAAGGGGAAGCCAGTAAGGGCCTCCCAACTCCACCATGGAAGCATACATTGAATGCAGTAGAAAACCATAGGCAAGACCTGTCTCTAGTCCAGAGACAGGAGTTCTACATTCACTCTTATTATCTAATATTTAGAGAATATTTATCTTAGTGATATCAAATTCCACCATTCATTGTGCCGCCTGATTTTCTGACTGACCCTGAGCCAGTTTACTTTCTTAGCTTCTCACTTGGTGTTTTTGTTTGTTTGTTTAACAAGGGTAGGGAAATTTTAATGTAATAATTATAACCATAAATATCGCTTGAGACAAAACGTTGTACTGTTCACATGCTTCAGGCTCCTTAAAGGAGAGATGTCCTAGAAGCTACTCCTTCAAGAATTTCCTTTTGTAACTGAACAATCTTTCTCATTGGATACAAAAGATTCCCAGGCTTTATGTTGATATTTAACGGAGACAGTGCTTTAAGCTAGTGTTTCCTGAAGTGTCGCTCTTCTGTTCCCAGATATGTCAGTTTGTACATCCAGAGAAAACCTCCATGATTCAAGAGGTTTAGTGGATGCCAAAATTCATATCCCCTCTTCCTAGTAAGATGCACAACAGTAATTAGAGGCTCTGAGAAGTCCTGCAGTAAAGAGTATTATTTAATTTTGTATAACCCAGCTTTTCCCAAACTTACTTTCTTCGCACACTTACTTTGCACCACTCTGTGAAACAGTGTTTCAGAGAGTACAAGCTTAGAAAATGCTGGTTAACTTAGTGGCCACAATCAGTACATCATTATTCTTACTGATAAGGCATGGGGCTGCAGTGTCCGGTAGGGAAGTAGGAAGTAAGAAGGCAGAACTAGAGCTCCGTGAATCCGTATGTTTACCAAGCATTAGCCCCAGACTTACTAAATAGTTCTGCTCATAGATGTATGGATGACTACTTCTCAACTGTATAAAGATGTTATCATAATTTATTGGATATGAATCCATGTGAAAACACCACTGAGATTTTTAGTAGATTTTTGTGTTTGTTTTGCATCAATTTTGCAGTCATCAGAAACTAAAAATACAACTCTTATGTGAATGATCTGTAAAATGTTTTGGCATTAAAAAGGGTTCTTTGTGCTAAAGGGGAAAAAAAAGTGGAGAAACATTCCCTTAACCCAACGGATGACTCCGAAGGTCGGAAATTCAGGCCTGGTGCCAGAAGATGGGGAGATTCTCAGGGCACAAGTTCTGGATCCTCCCAAATCATAACACACAGTGTCACCTGGTCACCCATGAACAACCAGGGTGCGTAGGACCCAGTGCTGTGAATGAAGCTCTTCCCATCTTGTCCAGGCCAGGGCTCTGTGGGGTGCCTGGCACAGCATGTGCAGTGAAACCCACATCTCTGGGCCCAGCTGTATAAATGAGCTGCAGTAGCCAGATGTGACCGCCCTGACCCTGTTTGTGTGCCGCAAGGACATGCAGCCTCCATGGCCCCAGGGACTGTGCTGGCTCTGGGGTACTGTGACAGCAGACTTCTGCAAGTTGTTCATGCAAAAGTCACCCAAATTCTCAAGTAAAAGAAAAATTGTATCCACAGATGCTGCTCCCTCCAAAAAGAGGGCAAAAGCAGGCCTAGCCAATGAAAGCAAACTCAACAATGTCCTTAATCACAAGGATGATCAGCCTGGTCAGCTGAAAGAGGAAGACTAGCAGGGTGCAACCTCATCATTACTCAGGAATCATTACAGTCCTGATAGGGAGACGATCATAGTCATTATCATAGCATGTAGTTATGCTACTAGCAAATTATGTGGCTTGGATCATTTTTTCCCTAGTCCAGCTGATGGGCAACGTTTATCCTTGTTCTTGGTGTAAAAAAAAAAAAAAAAATCATTGCTCCACATCATTTGGTCTTTTACAAGCACTCTGGGTTAACTGAACTTTATGAAATGATACCAGTTGAATAGGTGGAGGGCTAGGAAAAAAATTTTAATGGACCCAAGGATGCATATAAATAAGGGGGAGAAGTTAGAATATGGTAACGCAGCAGAGAAAAATATGAACAATTCAATATATGTGTCCAAAAAAATAGAACTATGATCAAACGTGCACACCATAACATAATACTTAATGTGTAATAAGAGGAATATATGTATCAGTATACCCTTGATTTAATTATTACACAACATATGCATGCTTTGAGAAACCATCCTGTACCCTACAAAGAGGCATATTGAATAGATATGTAAACTCAAAGTCACAGAAAATCTCGTCTAGGTGATGTGGCATGTTTTTTTTCATGAATGTCTCTATTTTGGTCCGGTTTGTTGGGGCCTAGTGCAGGAGTTGAGTCCAGTAATGGGCTCCCATCATTTTTATTTGACAATTTCATAAAATGAGAATTTCTACTAAAACTATTCATATAAAAATACTTGTTTTAAAAAGACTAGAAATGTTCACATTTAAATCACACCCTGTCACTCTGAGGTTAGAAATGCAAAGTGACCAGGAACACGCTGGATGCAGCTGGACTCTGTGCTCTTCAGGGTTGGCGTCCATACCCACGAAGGGAACTGAACCAGCTCTATTGACGAGAGCAGCATACTAACTTCATGAGGGGAATGAAGGGCTGTCATGGAGGAATTGGGAACTCCTGGGTTCTCATTTTTCATAATGACTTGGTACCAGTGTTAAACTGGACAAAATTTATTCTAGAGGAGCGACATTATATGTAATTCTTCAGTTTATTCTTAGCTGTGCCTTTTTTTTTTTTTACTTTTTCAGCTAAGCCTCTGGATCAGCATTCTTTGATAACTTATGTCATGTGGAGTTTACTGTGTCAGTTTTCCCCACCCCCTGGTTCCCCAATTCTCTTTTCTTTTCTTTTCTTTTCTTTTCTTTTCTTTTCTTTTCTTTTCTTTTCTTTTCTTTTCTTTTCTTTTCTTTTCTTTTGCACTCGCCAGACAGAGAGACAGAAAGCGAGAAATCACCCCCCCAGAGGGGATGGCCACGCCACAATCCCTTCTCCTCCATTCTCCTCTCGGGATCTTGGGCACACGCGCCCAGTGTGAGTTTTAAGCCACCGGGTTCGGGATGCGAACTGTGGGCAACTACATGGGAGTCCAGCGACATAGCCATTACGTTAACTGCTGGTCCCTGGTTCCCCAGTTTTCACTTAAAATCTCGTTTTAGGATTCCTTGAAAAAAAAACATTATAATGTTAGATGACTAACAGTGAATGGACCAAAGAGACTAAAATAGAAATTTGCATACGTTAGTGAATTTGAACTTCAAAGTTCTTTCGGGAGGAACATGCTATTCTTTCTTGATTTTGCCTGCATTTTCCTTTACTCATTTACCGTTAAAAAGATTATGAACATTTGTAGCTAAAGGTTCTCTGGCATGGAGCTAACTAATAATACAATTTTCAATTTAATAGTGAAGCACCCAGATTAGTACAATATGAACTGGCAGTATTGAAGAACTGAGAGGAAGAAATTAGTGATTCAAAATTCCTATGTCTACACAATGCTAGGCATTTGGAATCAAAGGGCACATTCTGATTAGAATTTAGGGGTTTTTCAAATATTTAAACTGATTGCGAGCATTTTTTTTTAATGCTGGATATTTAGTAGGCTATAGTCTTCATTTAAAAAGTTTTTACTGGGACCAGCAGTTAGCATAATGGCTATGTCACTGAACTCCCACATAGTTGACCGCAGTTTGAGTCCCAGACCTGGTGGCTTAAAACTCATGCCAGGCATGTGTGCATGTGTGCCCAAGATCCTGAGAGGAGAATGGAGGAGAAGGGACTACAGCATGGCCATCCCTCCTGGGGGGTGATTTCTTACTTTCTGTCTCTCTCTGTCTGTCTGGCGAGCATATGCACTCTATAGCAAAAACCTCTCAAAAAAAATAAAGTTTTTATTCATAGTTATGGGAATTACTGATTCTTTATTCATTGGGCTGTTCACCCAGAAGTGACATCATTTTAGATGTAGACCATGTATATATCATACTAAATATTTTCTGGAGAAAGTGACCCATTCATTTGACTTTGTCACTATGTGGGGGTCTCATGAAAATGTTTGTTCAAGCCAAGAGTTCTGCTGGACTGAGTAGAGGTTCGCAGATAAAAATATGATATTTGAGTCTCTGGGGCTCTGAATAAACAAGTTGAACATAGCTTAATTTATGCCTTATTTTGTTATTTGTTTCAAAATATGTGGAAAGAGGAAAGAATGATCCCTTTCAGGAAGCCAGCTTAAAGTATCGCCAAGAGGGAGAAGCCCAGAGTGCATGCAGAAAGAATGGCAAAGGGGAGACGGACGACATTGATGTACCATGTCCATTAAAAGGCAGTTGAAAACCGAGGGAAGAGGAAAGGGGAGTTGGCCTAGGGGAATTCCACACTAGCCGAGAAGCCGCCTGGCCTGGCTGAGCACCCTGTCTCTCACACTTGTGTTTCACAGACTGCACTCCACTGGGTGTTAATGGATGTGCTAAGGAAGAAGTACCCTGGGCTCGTGTTTGAAAACTGTTGTGTTACACAGAATTAAGCAGGTCTCTGTATTGCAGAACTTCTCAGAGCCTTTATTCAGTATACTTAGGAGTGCTATAAATTTCTAAGAGAACAATGTGGTATCAAATTTTCAAAGGTAACTTCACCATAGAACAGTCTTCCCAGAGACACATCTATTAATATAGCCTCATGGGATAATCTGAGAAAACCATTTTAGAAAATTAGGATGTAGTTTGGAAGAGCCCTGGTTTTAGAAGCGAACACCTCAGAGTGCGAATCCCAGCTCTGTTACCTACTAGCTGTGTGATCTTAGGCATGTCAGTTCCTAATGTAAGGTTTAAGTTTGTTGGCAGTAAATGGAGACTTTGATCTATGCAGTGCAGAATTTTCATGAGAATTAAGTGACAGTAACAAATGGAAACTAGAATTATAAACAATGAAATATCAAATAATATTCATATTATTGCACATTGTAAATGTCATCCTCAGATATTTATATTAACAACACATTTTCAGAATGGAAGTTCGAGGTCTTATTTTAAGGGCATTGCCAAGAAAGTTGACATTTAACTAAAAAGATGCACTCATACTTGGCCTGCGTTCTGCCAAAACAGTTCACTTTTGATGACCCCATAACAGTTTAGCCAAGTAACCCCAAAGGAGTACCCTACATCTTATTAAAAAATAGTTGGGAAAAATCTGCCCATTTCTACCCACAAAAATGTTGCAACCAACTCCCTGAGTATTTGGAAGGGACACAGCTAGTTTAGGATTTATGTCTGGTCTTTAAACTCTGAAATAAGCTGAATTGTGTAAACATTTTGGCACAGTATTCAGGGAGTTAAATGCATTACTCTTGGCATTATTAACAGGTGGCGTGGGAATAAGTTGCTATGGAAAGCTCCTGCTGCAGTGTCAGCAGAAGAAAATGTATTTTATAGGCTTACAGGGATAAAGGAAGGGGGCAACAGAGGTTCCATAGGGTCCGATGCATGAAGATGGCTGAAAAATACTTTCCAGCTGTCACAACTGCACGTGGGGTTTGGGTGATTTCTTGTAGTATTATGAGTGTAAACATTATTCAATTAACTGTTTCGAAAGCAGAAGGATTGTCTCTGAGCGAGAGCGATTTCTAGGTACTTGAAATGGTTGGGACTCCTGTTATTTTCTATGTTGCTCAGTCTCTTGAGAGAGATCACCTCCTTTCCAGTGAAGACTCCCTAGTGCTCTGAGGATATAAAAATAGACATACAAGGAATACATTCTCTTTAATAAGCAGAGCAGCTGTCAACTTCTAAAACACTGAGCTTGAATCAGGATTCAGTCTCTTCACACAGCACTTCCATATTCTTCAGCTTCTACCCCCTCTTCCCATGTAGCCAGTTTCCAAGAAATAATAATTCAAGTAGGTCAAGAGGAAAGGAGCGTAAACCAAAGGAGGGCAAATTGAAGTTGGAATTTAAGAAGAGCTTCTGTTGACCACAGCACAGAAGACCAAAAAAAAAAAAAAAAAAAAAAAAAAAAAAAACCCCCCCATACCAAACAGAACAA
>NW_006159803.1:5317132-5366036 GCF_000334495.1 Tupaia belangeri chinensis | reverse complement strand
AAAAAAAAAAAAAAAAAAAAAGACTCTCCATTTCCAAAGAGTTTAAGGTAATAGGATCCAAACCAAGATGATTAAAGGGTCTTTGCAAGACTGTACCTTATTTTTTCGAGAATGAGCCAAAGAACTATGAATTGCCAGGAAGGGAGAACCTCTATGTTGTAGTCTAGATAAGAATAGAATCTGACACTGCGCTTGATGATAGGAAAACCAGCTGTTGATGGGGAAAGTGTGTCAGGTCCTGAGTGTGAGTGAGGCTGTGCAGAGAGCTAGCCAGCATTGGATCCAGGTCCCGAATTGTGGGGCAGTGAGCCTTGTTGAACTCCAAATCATCTAAGGCTTCTTCCCGCTAACTCTGCGAGGATTTTTGCCAAGCAGGTGGTAAATTTTCGTAGTTCGTGTTGTTTCATAAACCCTGTGTGCGGGATGAAAGGCAACCTTTTTATGAAGCTGACCGTGTCTCTGCAGTTCACTCACTCAAGAAGCCACAAGGCCCATTCCAACGATCAGTCTCCCAGCCTTGGGAAATACCCCAAAGCTCCGAGTTATTTGCTGACCTCGGTTTTACAACACTCCACACCCACTGGGCAATTCAACCGAGGATTAAGAAGGTTGGCTTGAGAATCTAAAAAATCTGAGTTCAAGTCTTCGTTCTGCCACTTCATTAGCTGCATGGTGTTGGGTGGGTGCTTAATGCCTCTCCTGATTCTTGTCTCTAATGCAGTGATAACCTCAGTTCTCTCCTCACCAGCTTCTCCCACCCCAGCCCAGGATAAAAAGAATAATCCATGGAAAGCCCAGTGATGGCTCTCAGCAAATACTCAGTACAAGGTAGCTATGGTTCCTACAGTTCTCGTCTCTGCAGAGAAAGGATTCCTTTAGATACTTGCCACGGTCTTGTGGAAACATCCAGCCCCCCACCTTCTGGGAGAAACAAGCTATCCGACATTTCTATTCATGTTACTATAGAAATTAGAAGGAGATGGGGCTGTGAAGAAGCAGCAACACTTCCGCCCAGCTTCCCAGTTCTTTACTTCTATAATTTTCTTATCTACATCCAAGATAATTGTGATCTGAGGCCTGTGCCAGCCACGTTCATGTCGTAGCATTTATAACAGCTGAGCTGAGTGAGGATTCATGCTTTCATCAGGTGTTTTAAATAACTATGTTCAAGTTTCTAACAGCATGTTTAGGGATAACATGGGACCTGCCAACATGCATCTGTGTTTTTCAAGTAAGAATTATTCAATTGGGAGGAAAAAAAGAAAGAAAGAAAAAGAAAAGCCACCCAAGTACTAGTAACCAAACCAAGAAACTTGACTACAACACTCAAAATGGTAATTTTATTTATTTATTTATTTTTAGAATTCAGCCTCTTTTTCTACATCCAGAAATTCTACACTAAAACAGTGAACCAACAGAGGTCTGTTTATGTTTATCACAATTGGCTTTGAATGAATAATTTATCTACTATGGTTCCTCCAGACGTTGTAGAAAGCCTGAACACGAGATCTTTAACCACAGTGTGAATGGAAGGCCTCCCTCAGATCCCTGCTTATTGCCACATGGTTAACCTTTGCACTGGTACCCAGACTCTGCTTGCCATGTGTTTATAAGTGGGCAGCTGGGACCCTGCCATTGCAAGGATGACCGAAGTTGGTACTGCAGTGTCAAAGCCACTCATCTCATTGAACAAGGATACCAAGTTGCTTTTCTTATAAGATGTTAACAATTACGTGCGTACGTTTCTTATTTAGTTTGCAGATTTATAGGATATTTGAACTCAAATCTCAAGTCTTTTACTCCCTTAGATTAACAGGAAAAAAAAACTATTTTGCAAAAAATAGTGTCTGTATTTCACAACTTTAAAAAATGCTTCTCTTCCCCACTCTCTCTCTCTCAAAAAAAAAGCATTAACATTAAAAATAAAAAGGTAGTAAATAAATGAGATTTGTAGAATGTGAATTTTGATGAGCAATAGCAGGAAAAACTGATACAGTATAGAGTGGTTTTTACTTATTTTTCATCTTGGGGATGTATCAGGAAGCTATGGCCAACACTATCCAGGTGAAAAATGAAACCAGACTACTAAGATTGAATGGAGTATCAAGTTTGAGCAGTTGAGAAGTATTGCAACACCAACATGACCTGAGACCAGGTTAAGAGTTCTTACTAGAAGGGCTAGAGAACTCTCATTTTACGATTATCAAGAATAATTTCTGCTGAAACTGGAAGATGATATTAAGTTAGATAGAAACACTTGATGCGCATCCAAGATATCCTTATAAGGTCTTAAAAATTTCAAGTCTGGGGACCAGCAGTTAGCATAATGGCTATGTCGCTGGACTCCCATGTAGTCAACTGTGGTTCGCGTCCCAGACCCGGTGGCTTAAAACTCATGCCGGGCGCATGTGCATGCATGCCCAAGATCCTGAGAGGAGAATGGAGGAGAAGGGATTGCGGCATGGCCATCCCCCCGGGGGGTGATTTCTCGCTTTCTATCTCTCTGTCTCTGTCTGTCTGGTGAGCGCACATGCCCTATAGCAAAAAAAAAAAAAAATCTCAAGTCTGTTTGGGTTTTAGATGTGGAAAATGGGATTGGCCTTGTGATAAAGCCCCCCGACTCCTACCAGTTCACAGAAAAGGATGTTACTAAAATTAGGTTTGCTCTTAACCAGAAACGTTTACTTAAACAGAAGCAATAAGCACTTATGGCTCAGGCTGGAAGTATATCACTGGTATCCTCCCCAGGAGTTGGTCAAGTGACTTCCAAGCCAGATAGACCTGGATTGAAAGACTAATTTGACTTCTTATTACTTGTGTGAGTTAATATCTCTGAGCTTCAGGACCAGCAGTTGGCACAATGGCTACGTCATTGGACTCCCATGTAGTCGACCACGGTTTGAGTCCCAGACCTGGTGACTTAAACTCACACCAGGTGCATGTGCATGTGTGCCCAAGATCCTGAGAGGAGAATAGAGGAAGAGGGATTGCGGCATGGCCATCCCCCCTGGGAGGTGATTTCTTGCTTTCTGTCTCTCTGTTTCTCTCTGTCTTTCTGGCGAGCGCACGCGCCCTAGAGCAAAAACCTCTCCTATGAATATATATTCTGTTCTGTCCTAGCTTCTGTTTTGCCTTAGGTAAAAAGTGAATAAGAAGACCTACCTCAATAAGTCATTGTAACAATTTAAGTGCATAGAAATTAGTATTTAAAAGTGTTTTCTCTGTTTATAACTCTTACTGAGGATTTGCTGTTGTTTAAGAAAGATAAATAAGTTTGCAAGTTAAAAAACATCCTCTTACTAGCATAACATAAGCAATCGAATCCTATTCTTAGTGTCTCACCTTTGGTCCTCTGAAAGGTTTGAGAATCCCATAAGAGACTGTGGAGGTAACAGGATGAATTATTTTATGTTTGCTAGATATTTTGATAACCCACATTATCCTCTAGGAACAGTTAACACTCTGAGGGAACGAGGTAGTTACATTACAAAAGAGAGAAGAAAATCAGAACAGACTAGAACTGACAGTATCAGTGAGAGGTCACCAATAGATGACCTTCACTAATATTAATATATCCATGGAGGCCAGGGCAGAGGTGGCAGAGACGGGATTATAGCAGAAGTCACTTAGCTATCAGCCTTCTCCCCTTAAGCCAGGTTCCATGCCTCTGCATACTTTTAGTTTGCTCTACCTGTTTCTGAACTCCCTTTCTCCTCCTGGCCTGTTCTCTTGTGGATTCCACTAAACACTGAGGCCATAAACGAATTCCTCTCTAAGCACTTCTCTACCCCAGTCTCCAAACTGCTGGGTACTCCATCCCCAGTATTGCTATTAGACCCCGTGCGTGTCTATTTGGTTTATCACATTCCACGATAATCACTGTTGATAAATCTATGCGCCCCCTTTGCTTTACCTATTTGCAAAGATTCTAAAGTGGTGTGGGAACTAGTCCCATCTCCTCTAGAGGCCACATCATTCTCCCTGGAGATAAGACTGGGTCAAACATTTGTCCCTTCCCCTTAGTACTACCTGCTCCTCTCCCACTAAAAACATCACTACCATAGTCAGTCTTTGTCTCAGATGGGAAGTGTCATACGATACTGTCGCGTTAGAGAGAAAATCTTCAAGCAAGTCCTTTCAGAAAAAAATTTTTAAAGCCAGTCCTTTCATAGAGTGTGGCTTCCTCACTACCTACATTTGAATCTCCTGATTTCCCCTGCCCCTGCTGAATCATCTTAAAACTTTGAGCATATAATACCTAGCAAAGTGCCCGACACACATGTAAGGTATGAGATAAAATACACTAATCTCTCTGTTCCATAGTTCCCTAACCTGGAAAGTTATCTCTTATTGGAAGCGTCCAGTATCTAATCAATTTTTGCCCTTTGCATTCTTTGCCAATTTCTCATAGCCCTTGCTAAGATCTTGAACCCAGACATCCCAATAGCAATTAACATTTATGAACACTTACGACTTGCATGGCATTATGATAAACATGTTGGGTATGTTCACAATAGCACTGAGTTAAATATCACTGTATAGATAGAAACATTGAGGCATGGATAGATTAACTTGTCCTAGGTCACACAGTGAGTTAAAAAGCAGAATTTCCACCCACGCAATCTGATTCCAGGGTTCATATGCTTGATTGTTCTGATATGCTGCTTCCAGGTTTTTGCTGAGAACTCAGCATGCCATGGGATTCTACTAGGCATTCTGTAGGTAGAGATGCACATACCATCCATAAGTCTTGCCCTCCTAATGGGTATAGTCTAGATGGGGAACAGGTGTCAATCACCAACACACTGGTCCAATTACCCAGCAAAAGAACTATAGAGAGGAGACAAATACAACATGAGAGACCATTTCAAACTCATAATAAAGAGGAAGTAGCCTTTGACTAGCTTCTCTTGAAGTCTACAACAAGTGCCTTGCTGAGAATTGCCTGTGCGCATGCAGGGATATTTGAGGACCTAAAAGGTATGAGAAGGGTAGATTAGAGTTAAGAAGGAACTAAATTGTAATCGTTTGGGGGTTATTCTATGTGATTTTATTCCAAATGAGGTCTTTTCTAGCCTAAGGACAGACAAAGCAGCCTTCATCCTGCATCAAGCAGCTCCTCCCTGCTTTTTCTAATTGCCTTCTTGTACCACCTCTAAGGAATGAAAATTCTGGCTTGGGAAAGGATTATACTTGGGTCACCAACATCCTTCAGGATGGAGATTGCTGCCAAAGAGCTATGTTCAATAATTCTTGTAGTCTGTGAGCATGCTACTTGAGAATCTCTCCTTTGAATTCTTTCCTTTAAATTCCTCATGGCTGGTTGGTAATGGTCTAAAAAGGTCTGTAGCAGATATGTGGGCCTCCTCCTAACCAAAGTTAAAGTGGCTGGTGTCTGGGAACCCAGGAAGTGATACGAAGCACGGCCTGTGCTAGAGTTTTCTCTGCATGTCTGGCTTCCAGGCTATAGTCAGTGTCAGGGCAGCCAAAGGGAGGGCTTTGGGCAGAAAGCAGAAGCTCCAGATCTTAGCTTACTCAACCCTGGCTGTGACCAACAGATTTTTCTGGCCCTTTCTTCCGTCTTCTGATCCCACTCAGCATTTTCTCCTGTCTGGCTTGTCCTGTCTCGGGGAGAGAGAGAAAAAAAAAAAACAACAACTAAAATTTGACTCTGCTAACCCGAAGGAAGTCCGTGGGAACAAGGATCTGCTTTTCATGTTTTCACATCAAACAATTAGATGTCTATTATTGTTACTAATAAAAGAATTCATCAGTTGAGAAATGTTTCCTGTATATCAGTTGTTGTTCTGGTTAAATAACGGTCCTGTCCACAGGATCTTGTATTGTAGGAAGAGATACAGATTATGAAGGCTGAAGACATTCAAAAAGAAAAACATAAAAAGATAGTCATATAAGATACAAGTATTGTGAAAGAAATATACAGAGTTATACAACATAGAAAAACCAATAGTTAGACCTTTTCGGATGGAAGGGTCAGGGTAGGCTGGGGTGAAGGGTTACCTTGAGATCTGAAGAATAAACTAGAATGCTCTATGGAGGAACCAGGCAAAAAGTATCCCAGGCACTGGAACTTTGCTCTTGCAAAGACCTTCAAGTCAGCACAAGCTCTGCGTGTTCCAGGAAGAGAAAGGAGGCCTGTATGGTTGGAGGGACGCCAAGAAGAGAAGTGAGGCCAGGAAAGGCAGGGGTCAGTTCATGCAAGGCTTTGTAGGATTGTATTCTGGAGCCAATGAAGTCTTTGAAGAACCTTTAGTGTAACATTATTTGATTGATTGAATTTTTTAAGTACACTTTGGCAGCTGAGACTAGATTGCTAGGAGTAAAACTCAAGAGGCTATTGAGAAACAGGCAAGTAGAGTAATGACAGTGGCTGGCAAGGGTAGTAATGCTCAAAGTTTTAGAGAAAAGGAAACTGAGGTTCAGGGAGTTTAGGAAAGTTGACAAGGTTGCACGGTCAGCTAGTTGCAGAGCCAGGATTTAAACCTTTATCCGTCTAATGCTTTCTTTCCTCAACATTTATTTGAATCTTTGTTTTCTCATCTGTAGCATAATGATTTGGATTAGATTATCAATGAGATGACTTCCAATTCAAAAATATCAAAGCCTGCCAGCTATTTCGTCAAAACTTGAGCAAGCTCCATCTGCTTAGATGTGTAATTTTTGCTCCTTGGGTGTCATCTCATTGTACATGCCACTTAGTATGGTTTTTGTCTTATGTGGTGAGGAAACACACACGGAATATAGAACACCCAGGTGGTCTCCAGTGTTCAGAAACCATCACAAAAAAGAGGGTGGGAAGACTGGGTACTGTATCAGCAGGGAGTGATGTCTTGAGTTGTCTACAGAAAGTGATCCAACCAGGAAGAAATAGTGCGCAGGGTAGGGAGGCAGGTGGGAAGGACTGGGAAAGGGGAACAAGGTTATCAGATAATCACTAGGAATAAGAATACAGGATATTGATTAGAAAAAAAAATCAAGTTTGGGCCAGCCTGTACCCTAGTAGTTATGGGAGAAAAGGAAAGTGATACCACAGATACCACAAGGCTGATTCACCTGGTGCAAGTCCTGGACCTGGCAACTTGAAAACACTCTGTGTGTGTGTGTGTGTGTGTGTGTGACCAAATCCTGACAGGATTAAGAAATGGAGGAGAAGGAATTACAATGTGACTTTCACCCTATTTGGGAATGCTTTCTGTCTCTCTCTGGCAAAATAAAAAAAAAAAAAGAAAGAAAGAAAGAAAGAAAAGATCAAATTCATAACCTATAAAATAAGGATTATTTAAAATCAGAGTACAACTTTTTAATTTTTAACTCACCTTCATTATTTGCATTTTTGTTAGAATGTATAATACTTTTGTAGTATATTTTGCTAAAACCAAGAAAGAACAATTTGTAATAACAGATTTGTAATAACAGATACAAATTTCAAAATGTCATTAGCATTGCAACACACTCCAGAAATTGGGAGAGACATCGTTTCAAATATTTTGGTGGTAGAGTGGAGAAAGTATGACATTAAGATGTTCCTTAATGTCCACCATCTCAGGTTCTGAAGCCAGAGTGCCTCCTTCAAATTTTTACAAGTTCTGAGAAATTGGGCAAATTACTTAATAGCCCCAGAACTCTGAGTCCTCATCCATAAAATAGATTTTTAAATCCTTAGTAATTCTCCCATAACATAATCTGAAAATGAGAGTTAATTTCTGTGAATATAAATGTAATCTATTTTCAGACCATGTGTCCAGTTTTATGGCTTAAGAAAGCATGTCACTCTAGTACAGGGTCCAGTTTTTTAGCTTTCTTTGATTTTAAAAAATTTTCAGTTAAATTTGAGGTATCCTGAGTGACTTAGGTAAAATATACTAAGTTGGAAAAAATGATTTCAAATGAATCAATATTTAAAGGCAGAAGGTATTTTATAGATAAATAAGTTTAATCATATGAGAAATGGTAGTTATCTTGAATTAAAATTAAAATTTTAATTTGCTATAGGATTAAACTATTGTTAATCAAATCTTACATGTGCCTTTTAACGTAGTTTAATTACATTTTCATTTCTGTATTCTAGCCTTCTGTAGCTCTGCCAGGTTATACAAGCAGGACCCCTAATTAAATTGTGTGTGATTAGTGATTATAAATGTAGAAGGAGAAGAAGTACAGCCTATGGCATTTCCTCCTGATCTAATTCTTGCACACAGGCCCAAGCTCTTTGAAGTTCACTTTCCTCTTTGCTGTGGGCAAAAGTACTGTAGTAAAGAGGGGCACAGGTAAAATGCCTCTTTTCTAGTTGAAGGTGGAGTTTGGTCAGCCTTTTGGTTGTCTGAAATCCTTTCTTTCGATCACAGATTGACTATGGATGAGTATCAAGGCAGTATCTTGGAGTTGTGTGGCTCTGGAGCCCTCCATATCCTTCTGCCATGAGGCTAGGCGTTGGTATACAGTCCACACACTCTAGGAAGATTATAGCATGGTCTTATCTTCTAATCAAAGCTCTCTGTAAATAAAAAGAAAGGTTGGGATGGTGAGGAGAATCATGGCTGTAAAGATAAGGCACTGCGGGATTTTTAAATGACACCAGAGAGTGGTACAGCAGTAAAACGTGATGCTCTGCAAGGCAGACCCACACGCTACAGTTCCTGGTTAAGTCTGGAGACCTCCCTGAGTCCATTGAGCACACACTTGCCTTTGATCCTGGACCGGTTGAAGACTGGGGTGGATCACAATGTTGGAACCCTGTTGGAAGTATTGTCTCTCTCTTGCTTGTCTTTTTCTCTCACTTACGGAAAAACAAAATTAAAAAAATTAAAAGTGGGACCAACAGATGGTATAGTGGTTATGTCGTTGGACTCCTACATAGTCGACCATGGTTTGAGTCCTGGACCTGGAGGTTTACAACTCCTGCTAGGCATGTATGCATGTGTGCCCAAAATCCTGAGAGGAGAAGAGAGGAGAAGAGATTGCAGCATGGCCATCCCCTGTGGGAGGGGGGTGATTTCTCGTTTTCTGTCTCATAAACACGTGAGCCCTATAGCAAGAATCTCTCTCAAAAAAATTAAAAGTAACAAAAAGAATAAATGACTAAATGAGCTAGAGAGTAATCCGCTTTTTAATGGATATGATGGGGGTTCTTTCCAGTCAGCCCATGGACTGACTTAAATTTCACTATGCAGGATTATGTACGTACCTAGAAAAGTTCATATTCTTTCTGAGCATAGTTTCCCAGCTGCATGAAGTATGTTTAGTGGACATCAGTGCTACTACACCTACCAGAGTTCAATATGGTAAGAATGTTCTGCGTGATGCTGCTGGTGTCATTCAGTCACATGTCAGAGAGTCTTATCTGTCCTGACTCATTCTGATGCATAAAGACTAAGATTTGCTTAAGGAACGGTCCTTCTAAGAGAAAAAAGGAACCTCCAGAAACCCAGAATGAAGGAGCGAGCCAGGACTCTTGCTGCCTGTTTCTTCAACTCTTTTTCAGTAGTTTCTTGACGGTCATACAGTTTTTTCCTCTCTACGTTCTTATTGTTATTTTGTTACTGTGAATAGCTTAAATGTCCTCACCTATAATAGGAGGACATACTGGCACCTACTTTAGGGTGTTCTGTAAATAGCTTCATTTTCCCCATCTGTAATAGAAGCGACGTTCTGGCACCTACCTTGTGGAGTTTTTGTGACATACGAGATAATGCGATGGGAGGAATCAGCTTAGTAGTGTTAGCTGCTGCTGTTATGCTGTTCCATCCTAACTGTGGAAATCGAAGCAAGCCGCACCATTGTCTTTTGTTCTGCTCCAGCCACAGCAGCCCTCCCCTCTGTCCCCAACTCCAGCAAGGCAGCCATTTCTGTCTCAGAGCATTTCTGCCAACACTCCGAACTAAGAAAAGAGCATCAGAACATAGTGAGCATGCGGCCAGCAGAAGGCATAGGGAAACCATGGAACTGGCCCCTGTTTTGACACTAAGTTCTGCCTGGTGTGTTCTTCTCACCCAGGTCTTCAAAAGGCTGAATTTTCAATCTCAGTTGAAATGTTACTCCACAGAGAGGCTTTCCCCAGCTACTTCACTAAAGTCCCTCCCTGGGCTTAATCACTCTCTCTACTACATTCCTGAATTAACACTTCAGAGCAGTTGTCACTTGTCTGAAATTATCTTATCTCCAAACTGTTCATTGTCTGCCTCTCTCCCTGTGATCTTACAACCCACCTGAGGACAGAGTCCTTGTCTGTCTTGCTCAAACTATGTATACCATCAGTGCTTGGTACGCAGTGCCCAGTGCGGAGTGGGCATGCTGTTCATCTTTGTTGACTAAATAAACAAATCAGTGATTTTTGTATCGTCGAGGCCCTGGCGGGTCTGAGACGTCTCTCACATGTGCCGTGTCAGCCAAACGTCCCTGACTCTCACACTCCCATGCAAAGGTCTCAGAGGGTCTCTTTCTCTCCTGGCTGCGCTATGTACAGTATATCATCTCTCCAAATATGTGCCTCACCTCATTTCATAAGATCTAGTATTTATGATGTGGAAATGGACTTTGCAATTAAGTGTTAGGGATGTCCTGGGATTTTGAAGGACCTCTCAGGGAACTGTGTAATGGTGCTTAGTGGTTCTGAGTGAGAAGAAAAAATGTCCCTTGGCTAGCAGTACTAGGCAGATTGAAACTCCCTACCTCCAGCCTCAAGAAAAGGGAGGGAAGAGAAAGACCCAAAAGAATATCCATAATTGAGTTGTCCATGGACTTCTTACATAGGCCCTTGGAAAATGAATCAGTGGTAATTAACTGAGATAACCTAAGAAATGCTGAGGGAAGAATCCCACATTTTGGGGCAAAGTTAGCAAGGAGCTTAAGTGTGAGTTTTACATTGTTGCTGCATAGTGAGTGAGAGATTCTTTGCAAATGCCAAGTTTCCCAGCAATTTGCAACTCATCGAAACTAATATTTTATTATTTTCTTGCCTAACGCTTACTTACTTCATTATAGCAAAATACTAGCTGCTTAATTCATAAAGGAAAAATCTGGCCCACATTTTTAAATGTGAAAGAAGTCAGAGACTAATATTCTATTTGAAAAGTCTGGAACATTTAGAAATAAATAAGTACAAGGTGCTTTTTTAAATTCATGATAGAGCACATACATTTGAATGTGAGAGTGAAGGAGAGAGAGAATGAGAATGGAGAGCCCTCTGCAGGATCCGGTCACATTATGACCCCTTCCTTCCTGCAGTCCTTAGCCCATCAGATCTTAGGTACCCATGTGAACCTGATGTGTTTCAGGGTGATGAGGCTGGTGACTTGAACCATAGTCGACATGTGGAGCCTATCACTGATGCCTCATGAAACCAGCTTTAGAAATGGATAAAGCAAGGTTATTCAGACAGTATTCTGGTGAAGAGCCTCAGGATGAGCCGTGAAACCATGAAGTGATTCTCTGTTGTCACAAAGGGGCTGTGTTGTTTATTCAGTGCACTTCTCTTGAGTAGTTACTGCAAATCAGATCTTGTCCTAGATGTTGGGAGTATCAGGACATTTGTTAAAAAAAAAAAAAAAGAAAGAAAAAAAAGTCCTGGAGATGACAGCCTAATCAGGGTGACAAATAAGTAAACAATCACAATGAACAGCGTAATGTGACTAGTGACATTAGTGGGTATGGAAACACAGCAAGGAGAGCAGCTAACCAGAATTGTCAGGGACAATTTCACAGAAGAGGTGTTGGAGAAAGGATCATCTGTCATCTAGTGACGGCAGCAAACTTGTGAACCTGTCTTTCTTGCCAAATGAACCAGGCACCTTGAGAACATTAAATTACTTGAGGGAATGTGAGCCAATATCCGCTCTCACATTGGCCTTTGCACATGCTGTCTCCTTTCACCCAGCTCCAAGGCCGCACCTACCCACCAACCCCTGCTCGCTTTCAGCTCTTAATTGAGATGTCATTTCTAGGAGGAAGCCTTTTCTGACTCCCACACGGCCAAATGCTCTGTTCTGCCTGTGTATTTCCATATACCCATTTATCTGTCTCTCCATCAGATTGGCGGCAGCGCTCACTATGTGCCAGGTCCTGTTCTGAGGACTTGATATGTACTAGTTCATCCATCTTCTCCACCAGTGTCCATGGTGTTACTACTATCCCCGCTTCCCGGATGAGAAAACAGTTCCAAAGAGGTTAAGTAATTCACTTTAGGAAGTGACAGACCCAGAATGCGAACCCAGGAATGTGGCTCCAAGTCTTTATTATCCATGCTATCCTTCCTCTCAAAACAGGCACATCTACCTGTGAAGTCTCGTCTCCTCTCACTGCAAGTTCTTCAGAGGCAGAGACTGAATCTTGCTCATAAGTTATACCCCAATGTCAATCATCATGGAACCACCACTCCTGCCAGTATTTTGATGGGTGCTGTACAGTCTTTCCCAATTAATGGATGTGCAATCAGACACAAAACTTCCTAAGACTCAGGGCCTTACTCAAATGATAGAGCACTATAACCACAGAATACAAAATCTGGAGAAATATTTTGGGGGTTTTTGCTGTAAGTAGCTCTTCATGAAATATTCTGAAGTAAAAGTAAGTTCTTATGTTTCCTTTTATTAAATTTCTTTCAGGTAGTTCTGTAACTCAAAGTTAAACTATAACCCTCTACTCTGAAATGGAGTTTTGTTTCTGTCTTTTGTTTGGGCTTGTAGTACAGTTTTGGGCACAGGAGTCAATCCGATTCAACACTTGCTTTGTACGATTAGCTGCCATCCACACAATAGCTTCCAACAGTGACGGTTCAGTGCTTCACTACACCCCAGCTGCGGCCTTCTCTCAACTGTATGTCATGCATCATTTTGCTTAGTTGCCTTCTTTTTCCTGCTTGATCTATTCATTCTCAGTCTCACCAGCAGTTCAGATTCTACATCCCCATCTGGATCTAGGCATGCTCAGTGTCTCCAGGGGAACCTTGGGGGAATTAGAATGGGTAGATGAGATGTCTCTTGATTTTTTATTTTTCTGCTATGTCAGAGGTGATCACATTTCAAAGGCACTCAGAAAATCATGTTGAGAACACATGGAAAAGGTACCAATAACAGTAATAAAGGAACCCTTTAGTGTTCACACAAAGCATTTTGTCTAGAAGTTTGAGGGGGATTTGACTGTCTTTTCAAACTATCAGCTAAGACTCGTTGATTATGACTTGGCCATACAAAAATTCAAAAGGGATCAATGTGGAAAATGAAATGAGAAAAACTCTTAAAAGACTCTGTTGTGAACATAGCCATCCATTGACCTGGCATAGAGAGTAAATGGTGTGATTTCAGTGTTCTAATTAATCATATTCCATCAACTGATAGTATATAGATTATCATCAAAGAACCAAAAGGAATTCAATTATCTTAGCCACTTAACTAGCTATTATCAGTTAATGTTTTAAAGTCAATTAATGGTATTTAATCAATCTCAAATACAGTAAGTACTCTAGTGAGTTAGAAAAAGGGCATTATTTCTCATTGTGTAAGGCTTGGACAAAAGCAACACTTCCCAAATATTGTTCTTGTTTTCTCAAATACTGCTCTTCTAAGTTGAGCTAACCTACCAGTATCACTTGGCTAGTGTCAAACAGAAGAGAGTCCTGGATGCCCCATGCCCACCTTGCTATAAACTGCCATCCTGCCCAGGCCCCACCTGGACCTGAACCCTTGCTCTGATCTCAGCTTGCAGATACAGTGCCTGAAGTGGTATTTCTGTCAAGCTTCCATTCTTCTTATAGGCCAAGTTTCCACTTGGGCCCACATTGGGGTGACCACCCTACTTAAAACCAAACTTTACCTCTGGGATTCACCTGGTCTAGCCCTCAAAAAAGGAGAGTATCAGGTCTCTCTATCTCATTCCCCACTTTAGAAGTTGTCAGTTTTGCTCACTGTGCTAACCGAACAGTAAGAACACAACCAAAATGAGAGTATGCTTGTAAAATGCAAAGGCCAAGAATACTGAAAAGAAGGTAAGGAGGAAAGAGAGCAAAGACTTCTGTTAACAAACTAGTCAGCACTGAAAAGTCTAGTCAAGGTTCTGGAACAGATGCAGAAGCTTTGTCGTTGAATAGTGCTCTTCAATCAAAGAAATATTTGAGGTTCTCTAAAGATAAATTATTATGAAGGAAAAATGGAATGAATTCCCTAAGGCATCATCTTTGACTTGGAAGGGGGAGACAGGGAGCTATAAGTGATGGACAGTTTCCTAGCTTTCCAGTGAAAGTAAGAAATAGTGCAGAGAAACTGCAGTGATTCCAAACCACAAACACCTTCATAAAGACGTTCACCTGGAATGTGTTTGGAAACTGTTTTCTCCATACAAATGATAAATTGCCAAGTCCACCTGGCTCCAGCCCTTCCAAGGCACAATCTCAGTGTTTCCTGCCCTTAAACAGAGCTCTCTGAGTTTGCTGTGGCATTCTTCTCTGGCTGTTTTAGGACTACTTCTTTTTGGCCCTCATCGCAGGCATTCCTCGGTGGTGTCAGGAGTATTTTGTGTCCTAGGACTACTTGTTTGACAACTAAATGTGTTCATATACATGGCTTGGAATGCTGCTTTTAACAAAGGAAAGGACTATCATTTCTCCAACCACTGCGGGGAGAGGGGTTTGATCCACTTCCCTGTGCTCTTTATGTGACTTTATTACTCTTCCACTCTGAGGGAGTTGTACTTACTTCTCCTATGTTTTCCCAAGGGATTGATAGTGGCAGTAATTCTTTGAGCGTCTAGATCCCTTGGGGAAGTCACATTGACACATATCATGTACCTGACCTTCCTGAGGACACTTACCTAGAGTGGACTTTCCTCTGGGATCTTTGCAAACATCATTTACACTGTGTATTAGTTTCCTGGTATGAAAATGAATTGACCACACATTGGATGGCTCAAAACAACAGAATGTTATTGCCTCCCAGTTCTAGAGACCAGAAGTACAGCATCAAGGTGCTGGTAGGGCCACACTCCCTCTGGAAGTTCTGGGGGAGAATTATCTGTGCTTCCTCCAGCTTCTGCAGGCTATTTTCATTCTTTAGCTTCCAGTCCTTGCCTATGTGATCACATCACTTCTACATATGGCTGACTTCTACCTCTTATAAGGATACTTGTTGTTGGATTTAGGGCCCACCCAGGGAATCCAGGATGATCTCATGCTGAGATCCTTCATATAATTATATCTGTAAATTCCCTATCTCCAAATAAAGTAATATTCACAATGTCTGGCTGTTAAGACATGTGAATATGTCCCTTTGGAGACCACTATGCAACTCCCTACCTCCTGTCTTCTGAGAAAAACCACTGTAGACAGCTGACATTTCTCACAGGTTCAAGATGGTCCTCAAATGCCCATTGTAAGCCCAACGCACATCTAGTATCAGCTCACCAAAGCTTGCTCTGTACACCCACGGAGAAAGGGGCACGTGATTTTTCAGGTGAAGGCAGCTAGAGTTGCTGGTGGCTTCAACAATGAGACAGGATAGTCTAGCGGTATCTGTGAGAAGCTGTAGTTTCCCTAAAATCCAGCTCTTTTCAAGGGGTTTGAACACTGAGACCTGTTAAGATTAAAGGAAATATTCTAGAGCATTTTTATGATATTCTTTCGGTTTTAAACAAGTTTAGGGAGATGGAAGAGGGCAATTGTGAAACATTTGTGTCTCGTGATTTGGCAGGAGAAATGGCATGCCCTTGACAGCTCTGCTCTCTGGTTTCAGTGGCACAATGAGAGGACACCAGTTTCATGCCCTCAACTGTAAATGGTCCCAGACTGTGGGGAAGAATTAAAGGCTAATTTTCTTTTAGAAGTAGTTGGTTATTTGGTATTAATGGAAATTCTATTCATTCCTTGTAAGAAAGTGCTTCGGAATAAATAACCTGAAGGAGTCTACCCCCTGCAGTATTTACTAAGCAAATGTAAGGCAAGAGTATTCCAATGATCATTTTTTTAAAGGATTTTTTGCTGTCTTGGTTAATATAACTTGGCCTCTTAGGCACATGATTTGGAGAAGAGCCATACTTCACACATTTTCCTAACTTGATTGAAGGGATCATAAGTTTCCATTGACCTAGAACTTCTTCAGCTCAGGATAGACCTCAGTTCAACAGAGACTCAGTGAGGCCCAAATAGCAGCCGCATTAAAATACTATCCCTTTAATACTATATTACAATGTATATTTACACAAAGATTCTCCTTACTCAGTAAACATTGCGACTTTGACGTAAGTCAGCCCTAAGCCACTTGTCAAGAATCTGTGGCAGGCAAATTGATCTCAACACCAGCTTAAACAAGCAGAAACTGTGAAGTCAATAAGTCTCTTATGGAAATAGTGAAGTATTTGCTTCTTGATTTGGTTATAAGGGAAAACGTAGAATAGTGTCTGAAAGGATTTTCCTGCATCGCTTCTTCCCTTATCAGTCCTCCTCTCCTACCCAACCCCACATGTTCATAAAAGAACTGGCACATTTCTGCTGGATTAGGTGATTTGGGAGCAAATCTAAGTTACAAAGTGCTATGGGCTTTTGGAAGAAGGAAGGTGCTGTCAGGCAGAGATGGTGTCCTAAATTTTTCCACGGCATTTGATATTAGCCCACAGTTTGTGATCCTGCTTTATATAGTTGGCTGACTGCTCACGCCTGTCCTCCAATCCCCACTCTCTCACTAAACAAGACTTACATGTTCTGGAAAGTGTTAGCAGTGCATCCACATCACTGTCATCTAGGCAGTGCTATGATGCAGGGAAAAAAAAAAAAAAACCCGAGGTTGAAACTTGAGAGCAGCCCTGTCCAGTGGGGTATGTGCAGCAGGCGCTGTATAAGTCCCACCCCAGCTGCTGGTATGAGAGGGGTGTGAATGGCAGCAAGGGACACTGCTAGGAGACGAGTGTGCACTCTACCCACAGAGGCTGAAATCTCCTGTCATCCCCTTCCTGGACACCAACACTCCCTGATCACTTCCTTCCAGATGGCTCTCTCCTTCCATCTGTAACCAACTTGTCTCTATTTCATCATCTGAGTTTCATTCTTTCAACAAATATGTATTAAGTGCCTACTATAAAAGGCACTTGGGCTTCTCCACCCTTCAGTTTGCCTTTCATCCTCACGTCTCTCTGAAACTGCTCTGGACAAGGTCATCTGTTAGTTGTTACATGGTCACTCTTCCTGTACTGCCTCTACAGTATCTGAGAGTGTAGACCTTTTCATATTTCATGAAACATCCTCACCCAATTGCCTACCTTAATAGTCCCCTCTTTGAGTCTTGCTCCTTTCTCTGATGCTTGCCTCTTGATAGTTTTCTTGTTAGTGTCCTTGTCATACTATTCCACGTTGACTTTTCCCAGGATTCCATTCTTACTCCTCTTTTCTTGGATTACCTCATCTCTTTTTTTGGGGGGGGGAGAGGTTTTTGCTATAGGGCGCGTGCACTCGCCAGAGAGACAGAGAGAGACAGAGAGATAGAAAGCAAGAAATCATCCCCCAGAGGGGATGGCCACGCCACAATCCCTTCTCCTCCATTCTCCTCTCAGGATCTTGGGCACACACGCACACGCGCCCGGCGTGAGTTTTAAGCCACCGGGTCTGGGACGCAAACCGCGGTCAACTACGTGGCAGTCCAGTGACATAGCCATTACGCTAACTGCTGGTCCCGGATTACCTCATCTCTTAAGTCTTCAGTTATCACTTACAATGTAGAGAACTTTGAGGGCTAAAGTTTTGGCCCATATTTCTCTTCTGGGAACTAGACACACTTAACCAATAGTTTATAGAATATGACCACCTGTCCCAATTACTGTAGGTGAGTAACAAGTCATCCCAAAACTTGGTAACACAAGTAATCATTCAATAACTCCAGAATATAGCAAAGGCAGTTATTTCTGCTATAGGATATCTGGATCCTCAACTGGGAAGACTTTAAGGGCTAGTGTGATTTGACAGCTGAATGTTTGAATCTGTAGATGTCTCCATAACATATCCAATGGCTGAGGCTAGCTGTTGGCTGGGATCTCGTATGGGACTGTGAGCCATGACCTACAAATGGCTTCTCCATGTGGCCAGGACTTCCTCCTGGCGTAGCAGCTTCAGGGTCATTGGATTTCTCATGTGAAAGCTCAGGGGTCGGCTAGCAGCGTGTTCATGACCTAGCCTCAGAAATCACTCAGTGTGACTCACATCGCTGTATATGGGTTACAAAAGTGTCACAAGCCCACATATTCAAAAGGGGGGAATTAGACTCTACCTGGTAATGAGGCAATTGTGAGGCTGTATAAGAACATGTAGGACAATGGGTATTGTTGCAGCCAGCTTCGAAAGGTCTATTCTGTCACACCGTATCCACTCCTACCCTCACACAGCCCTCATGTAAATGGATAGATTCATAATGCCACATACACTGTCCTTCTTCTCTGCATATACAAGAGCACCTCATCCTGCCTTCTGGCTCATCATCACCACTTGATTTTTCATCTCACTTCTATTTATCCCCTTCATTGTTCCCCTTCATCACTAACAGCTGAATGAAGGTAAGGCAAATAGCTGAATCACTTAACCTGAGTTCAAAGCCTGGTTCTGCCACTTACTGATAGTGAACTTGAACAATTGACTTATCTTCATGGAATTTAGTTTCCAAATCTGTATAATGAAGGAAATGAATATACTCTTAAGAGTTTATGTGGGGGAACCAGCAGTTAGCGTAATGGCTATGTCACTGGACTCCCACGTAGTCGACCACGGATCGCGTCCCGGACCTGGTGGCTTAAAACTTACGCCAGGCGCGTGTGCGTGCATGCCCAAGATCCTGAGAGGAGAATGGAGGAGAAGGGATTGCTGTGTGGCCATCCCCCCTGGGGGGTGATTTCTCGCTTTCTGTCTCTATGTCTCTCTCTGTCTGTCTGGCGAGCACACACGCCCTATAGCAAAAAACCTCTCAAAAAAAAAAAAAAGAGTTTATGTGGGAAGATGTAGAGATAGATGTTGACCCATAGGTACTTTAGTAAAATTCAGCTATCAACATGATCCTGAGAACAGTGGTATGGGTCAGAGATTAGTTTTAAGGCTAGCTGCAGTGGTGCAGCAGTAGCACACTCTCCATGAGGCTGAGACCACAGAGAAAGGTCCCAGATTCCTGGCCAAGGTCTCCTTGTATACACTGGGCACATGCACTTGTGCCCATGTTCCTGGCTGGCAAAGACTGGGGGTGAATTTTGTAGTGAAGACCCTGTTTTGAGTTTCTTCTCTCTCTTAGAAGAAACAAATAAACTTTAAAAAGATCAATTTTAAGAACTAGTGTTATAATGCCAAAATTTTCCCTCTAGTTCTAAGAAGTCACATCTCTCAAAAACAAACAACAAAAATAACAGATAAAAAACCTTCTTGAACATACCACACTTGGATAGCCATTCTTAGGTGCAATAGTTTGCATAGGATGGCCTATATTCAGCATAGCTAGTTATTTCTTACCAAATAAATGTTTTTACTCTCTTAGGTATGAGGGAGAATCCTTCTTTTAAAGACTCTTGCCCCAGTTGTCTCCCCAATCAAGGGCACCTTCCTCTCTGCCTGCATCACTGATCCAAGTAGATTAGCGAATTCAGCATAATTCACTACCCACATATTACTTTTCTTTCTCTCCTTGGTTCCATTAACCTCTGTGCTTGGCATTTACCATGGTTTTAGTCTGCTCTGGGAATTAAATGTAGGGCTCTCAAAAAGCATCCTTCAGTAGAAAACAGGCCCTGCCAGGGCCAGTGGATGGTGTCGTGGTTATATCGCTAGACTCCCATGTGACCAACCACAGGAAATAAATAGGAACAATTAAGAGGACATTATAGTGAAATAGCTCTTGGCTTAATATATGGAAGATCTTTCTAACATAAAGCCATTCAAAGAACAGAATGTGTTACCTGCTTTATAAGACAGTGAGCTCTCTGTATGGGCTTATTCAACCAATGGATAATAAGCAAATTGCAAGGAAGATTAAAAAATCAGCAAACGTTTGGATTACGGTGCATTATCCCTCCAAGATTTCATAATCCAGTGCCAAGACCTGAGAGCCCAGGAAGATGTGCACCCCCACAGTTGCTGGGCAGCACCTGCAAGCTGAATCATCTGTCTCCTAAGGAGAGTAGATCTAAAAGAGCCTACTCCATGGATGATGTTTAGCATGTCCTTCATTTAATGTGAAGGCAAGTGTGGATGTATGATTGGGCACAAAGAGAGGAGAGATCCCAGGGAAAAAATTACTTGTCTTTCATAGTTGCTTGAATCTTCACCAATATATAGCATTATCTACATCTAATCTTTCACATTTAAAACTATGTTTTCTCTATTACCAAAAGTATGCATTTGTCCTTAGTCACAACTCTTCAGTATTCAGTCTGGAGATGTTCTTTTTTTTTTTTTTTTCCCTTTTTTTCTTTTTTTTTAATAGGGTATATGCGCTTGTCAGAGATAAATGGAAAGAGAGTGAAAGTGAGAAATTAACCCCCACAGGCGATGGTCACTGTGCAATTCCTCCTCCTCCATTCTCCTCTTGGGATTTTGGGCACGCATGCACCCACACTGCCCCATGTGAGTTTCAAGCCACCAGGTCAAAGACTCAAACCATGGTTGGCCATGTGGGAGTCCAGCATCTTAAACACTAAACCACCTGCTGCCCCCAATGGAGATGTTCTGTTAATGCTTTAGAAGAAGGAAATCAGACCATCAAGAAAGAGAATGCAAGAAGTTACAAAAACTAGTGGAGCAAATACAGAGACACCAAGGTCACACATCCTTGAAATCCACAGAAGTTCTTGCAGGGTACAGTGTTAGGTGGCCTGGGCTGGAGGTACCTGGTGTATTTCTTGGTAGGTCATCTGTGATAGAAGAGGCTGACTACATGCCTTAAAGTTACAGTCCTTTGCTGAGCCTAGATAACACCATTAGAGTTTTAATGGTGTTTAAAATGGGAATATGGACATAGGATTTCAAAGTCAAAGAGGAAAACATTTAATTCAGTCATTTTATTTGACAGGTCTTTGAAGTGTTACTTCTGCAAATAAACCTTTTCTAGATTTCAGAACTAGATTAGGTCTCCAGTTACATGTTCTATCACACTGTACTTTTGTCTCATAGTACTTAAAATGATTGTAATTACACAATGACGTGTAGTAATTTGTGCAGTCTCTGTATCTGCACATCCCATTGCATCTTCCTATCGGGTAATTATGGCCCCATTCTTGGACACCCAGTCTTTTTTGTACTACAGAGTTCTCAGGGCAGCCATTTTTTACTTGACCAATACATGTCTGTTAGTCTTCTAGGGCTGCCATGACAAAAAAACTACAGACTGGATGACGTAAACAATAGAAACTTATTCTCTTAAAATTTGGGAGGCTGGGGATCAGCAGATGGCATAATGGTTACATTGCTGGACTGACTCCCACGTAGTCTACTATGATTTAAAACTCACGCTAAGCACTTGTACATGTGTGCCCAAAATCCAGAGAGGAGAATGGAGGAGAAGGGATTGTGGTGTGGCTGTCCCCCCTGGGGGGTGATTTCTCACTTCTGTCTCTCTATCTCCCTGTGTCTCTCTGGCAAGTGCACACACCCTATAACAAAAATCTCTTAAAAAAAAAATACTGGAGGCTAACAGTCCAAGATTAAGATATCATCAGGTTAGTTTCTCCTGAGGCCTCTCCCTCTGGCCCCAGGTGGCTCCTTTCTTGTTATGTCCTCACATGGCATTTCCTCTATATTGAGTATATGGTGGCTCTCATGTGTCCAAATGTCTTCTTGTTATATGTACAATAGTCATGTAGGATTCGGGTTCACTCCAATTATTTCATTTTAACTTGATCACTTCCTTGAAGATCCTAGTCGCATTTTGAGGTACCAAGATTGAGGGCTTCAATATTGTATGTGAATTTTAAGGGGATACAATTCAGCCCATAGTAGATAGGATTATCCCTAAAAGACAGGGGAGAAAGATAAATACAAGGATTATCAGTGATGGTTACATCACTGGACTCCCACATGGTCAACTGTGGTTCGAGTCCTGGACCTGGCAACTTAAAACTCATCCCAGGCACGTGTGCATGTGTGCCCAAAATCCCAAGGGAAGAACGGAGGAGAAGGGATTGTGGTGTGGCCATCCTCCATAGGGTGATTGCTCACTTTCTCTCTGTCTTTTCTGTCTCTTACAGCATATTCTCTCCTGATGTCTCTTAAACAATTGCAGTGGCAAGACTATGTCCAAACTCTGTTCTCAGTATACTTGTTTGTCACGGCATTCTCAGCACAATCCAAACAGAGCTCACTGTCTCTCTGTCTCTCTCTCTCTCTCTCTGCCTGATCCTCCTCTCCTCGCCACCATGTCTTCCCTACCACATAGAAACACACCATGAAAAGGACTGAGAAAGCAAGTGTGTATTCTTATTTTTGATAAGTATGGATCTTTGTATATTTTATAGAACGGCTTTTAAATGCTTACCTCATTCTCACAGAAATGATAAGAGGCCAGTGTATTTTTATCTTTGAATAGACTCGGAGGACTGTGTAGCTTGCCGTAAATGACAGAGCTGGCCAGTGGGGCATCCTGACCAGAGCTACTCATGGGAGTTAAGACTATCAGTCATGGTCTCCAGTCTCTGAGCATGTTGTCGCTGGACCAAATCAACACCATTTACCAAATGCCTGCTAGACTTTGTAGCAAATGTTACAAGTTTTATTTTGTTTTATCTTTTTTTTTTTCTTTATGAAGAGCAGAGAGAGGGGAAAAGGGAAAGTTTTCATTTTTAACAGGATCTTGCCATGTCATGATCCTCCTGCCCAGCCTCTCAACTAGCTAGGACTACAGGTGCGTGCAGCTGTGTTTAGGTTGACCTAGGAACCAAACCTAGCCTCCCCTGTAGCCTCCAGTCTCCCAAGTGATAGTAACCTCCATGTGCCATTGTGTATGTGCCTACAAGTTTGTTTTGATATCAGAAAGACATGAGTTTGAATACTAGCTCTGCAATTTTCTGGTTTTGTATCTCAGATCAAGTTCATTCAGCAATATTTACCAAGTGCCCTGTAAGTACCATGTACTGTTCTAGGCTCTGGGAACTCAGCAGTGAAGAAAACAGACATGAACTTCATTCTTGTGCATTTTATAACCTAGAGGGAAAGACAGGAATTAAGATGACTTGCCAGGGGCCAGCAGGTGGCGTAGTGATTAAGGGGTTGGAATCCCTCATGGCCAACTGCAGTTTGAATTCCAGACCTGGTAACTTGAAACTCATGCCAAGAACACATGTGTGATGGCCAAAAACTCAAGAGGAATTTTGTGACATGGCCAGCCTCCTTGGGGGGTGGTTTCTCACTGTCTCGCTTGTCTCTTCAGTGAGCATATATGCCTGATAACAAAAATCTCTCTCTCAAAAAAAAAAAGATGGATTGCCAAAAATAATTCAAGGAGTCATAGCTGCTAAGGAGAATATGATATAGGGGAAAATAATAGAGAATGGTTCCAGGAAGAAAGGGAGAACTAATTTAAATTGGATAACAAGGGACAGCCTCTCTTAAGAGGTAAGATTTGACTGACAACTAGATGTTTGAAGATCTGAGGACAGGGTAACAGAAGATCCAGAGTTTTGGGGACCAGGCAGACGGTGTAGCGGTTATGTTGCTGGATTCCCACATGGCTAACCACGATTTAAGTCCTGGACCTGGTGGCTTCAAACTCTCCCCAGGCACATGTGCAGGGAGGAGAATGGAAGAGAAGGGCTTGCAGTGTAGCCATCCCTCCAGTGGATGATTTCTTGCTTTCTGCCTCTCTGTCTCTATCTCTGTCTCTCTGGTGAACACATGTAGCATATAGCAAAATCTCTCAAAAAGAAAACAGAAAATCTAGAGGTTTAAAGGCAAGATTACTTTAAGATTCAAAAGGAAAGAAGGACCTACAGACTGGATCACAGTAAAGGAGAGGAAGGCTAGTATGAGAGAGAAGAGGAATAAACTGGGCTGTATTATAAAAGACTTGTCAGCCAAGGTAAGGGGGTTGAATTATTTCTAATCTAAACCAGAAATCACTAAATGTGTAAGCAGGAGAGTAATTTGATCTGATTTATATTAACTGCTCCTAATCCAGCTGCTGTAAGTTTCAATTTTTTCATCAGTAAAATTCTTGCAAAAATAGTAGCTACTCATTAGTTTCATTGAAAAGAATTTGCTCGACTCAATGTGTTAGCTGTTATTACTGTTAAGTGATGGGTATAACTAGACAATTTTGCTACTTCACAGCACCAATGCAGTCTTCCTACAGTTTTGCTTTATCAAATGCGATGTAAACTTCCCATGCAGAAAATTCCAAATAATTTTTTAGACCCTCTGCCCTCAAGAAGGTGGAGCATAATTTCCAACTCCTAAGTATGGGCTGCACAAAGAAATGTATTTCCAAAGAGTACTATATAGAAAGGTGGAGAAGACAGTAACGTTGCAGTAGAGAAACGTGACAAATCCTGCCTGACCCAGGCAACCCAGATTAACGTCAACAGTGATAAGTCAGGTCAGTTGTATTTACCTGTCATATAATGCAATGGGAATGACACTTTGCATCTGTTATCTGCCTCTTCGAAGCAGAATACCGCCGTTCAGTCATGAGAAAGATGATCATAAACCCCAACTGGGGCACAATCTACAAAATATCTGACCAATGCTCCTCAAAACTGTCAAGGTTAACAAAAACAAGGAAAGTCCAAGAAACTGTTGCAGTCCAGAGGAGCTTAAGAAAACACAACGACTAAATACAGTATGATATCCTAAATAATATCCTGGATCAGAAAAAGAGCATTAGATAAAACTAAGGAAATTCAAATAAATCAAGGTCTTTAATTAATAGTAATGTGTCAGTATCCGTTCACTAATTGTAACAAATACACCATACTAATGTAAGATTTGAAAAATAGGGGTAACTGGGTATGAGTATACGGGGACTCATGTACAATTTTTTTCTTTAAAAAGGAAAGTGTTCTACCATGAGAAATTTAATTTTTTTTAATGCAATAGTCCCAGTCCCTGTTTTGTAGCTGTAACACGAGTGTCCTGTAAGGCTAGAAGTCACATGGCACCAACAGCAGGTTTGGATCCCTGCATCAGCCCAAAAATACCCCAGGTGTATGTGCCCAGGAGCCCGAAGAGCAGGAGGGCTGGGGAAGGAGAATCGTAGTATGATGGGACTCTGTCAAGGTTGTTTCTCTTTCTCATGTGTGCATATGCACTAGTATAAAAAATTTTAAGTGCATACTTGAATGAATAAAATTATGTCACTTCTTCATCTGTGCAAATTTTGGTAAATTAACACAGATGCCAGAGATATCTGAAAACACCTAAAGCTATGACATTTAACCTGATGTAATAAGTGTAATGATTAGAATATACTATATGTGTGCACACTCAAAGACTATATTAAAGGTAAAAGTTGCATATAGTCAATTTTCCTTAGACCTCAGTGTGCAAAATTTGGGGCTGTTTGCTACTTTATAAACTCAGTCTTATTCCATGGGACAAGTGGAAGAGAACTTAAACCATTTTCATAGAAGTCATCATCTTTTTCTTTTCTCTCTTTTTCCTCTTTTTAAATGGGTCTCTAAAGAACCTTTCTAGTTTAGTCTTACCTTCTCCATCCATGGATTTGGCAGAAATGGTTAGCTGTTCCCCTAAACATTTCCTCTTTCTCCTGGACTCACAGCTGGGTTACCTTTCCCAGGTGCCGTTGGCCACTTGGCAGAGACCCCAAGAATGGATATGAGCAGAGGTGACTTGTGCCACCTCCTGGCCAGCCCAGCCCAGCCCAGCCCATAAAATCCTTTTATATAAGATCTTCCATGCCCTTCCCCCTTACTTTGGCCAGACATTTGTGCTTAGAGAGACTGGAGCCATGTATTAAAGATGATGGAACCTCCATTAGCCTGGGTCCATAATTAATTAGTAGGGTGGAGTCCTGCAGGCCTATCTAGAACTACCTTGGACTTGTTATTCTCTGTGACAAGAGTTAGCCCACGCTAGCTAATGACAGTGGTGCTTTCCACAGGTCTTATTATATTAAAAATCCCCTTGCAATTGTTTGTGACCTAAATTCTATAAATACTTTGGTAATTCATAGAAAAGTCTTTATTAGAAAGATACTCATAAGACCCTAAAGCTTCCCCCTGATTTGATGCTGTATTTTTCAGTTTCCAGCTACATCAAAGTTCCAGCCTCTTTCAGACAGCAGCCTAAAAATCGCTATGCCCAACTTCTGCTAGTTCAAGTATGAGTAACTGTAAAGTGAACACAGGGACTTTCTTTAGGGACTTTCATTCATAAACCGAACTCCTTGAAATCATTTTTTGATTCAGCCTATTCTGTGCTCTCAGCACACCGCACTTCCCTCAGCAGACTCTCATCACACTGTGGTTCTGATACGTGTCTGTCTCCTCCCTGAAGGCCCCTGAGGGTACACTTGATGTCTTGTGTAGCATCATGTCCCATTACCTAGCACTGTCACTGGCCCTTACGAAGTGTTCAGAGACTTTCATTAATTGGAGGAGGTATTTTCAACTCCCTTCGGGCATGTTACCAGGGCAGTGGCTCTCAGCCATGAGTGTGGTCACCTAGGCTTTACTGCAGTGCCGTGGTGTCCGTATCATGTGCACAGTGCTTTCTCCTGTGCGAATCACAAGCTCTGACTGGGAGAAGGGACAGTGGTGGCTTTCTGCTCTAGGGAGACTGATGACACCCTGCATTTTCTGGCGGTAAAGGGCTAGGCTCTCAACACGTTAGAAAATCAACCAAAATAAAATATCGACCTTGTTAAAGATTTTAAAGAATTTTCTTCTCTTTCTCCAGCCCCATTGTTTGAGTTTGGCAAGGGGAGAGAAGTTACCATGATTCTCTTCACCATGGTTTTTTGTTTGTTTCAAATGTGAAAATTGCAGAAAAACGGTACCTTGAGAAGCAGTGGTTTCATGAATAGGGCAAAGGCTTGAGAGTTTAATTGATCCAGATTTGAATTCAGATGCCACACTTACAAACTTTGTGGACATTATCATGCCCTGAGCCTCCATTTTCTCCTATGGAAAGTAAGAATTAAAACTACTCACCTCAAGGGATTGACGATAAGAAAGAAGTGAAATATATATGCCTAGCACAGTGCCTGTTATGTATTATAGTAAATAATCAATGCATGGATTCTGTGATGCTGATTATTAGCACCATCTAGCTTACTATATGGTGGGTTTTTTTCCTTGATTTTATATTGGGTCGCTGGAAAAGTCCTGACACATTTTTGCATGGAAAAACACATAAAAATACATCATGACTTTTCCGATGACCCAACAGTTGAATGAACTGGGGTCTAGAGAGAGTAAGTGATTCACACAGATAATTAGTCAGAGCAACTAGAGTTAATTAGGTTATTTGCAGTCTCACTCTGGGTTCGGCCCATTACAATCTGCAGTTTATTCCCACACTTCAGGTTCAGAAGATCAATGCAGTGTTTTCCCTGCTTGAGAAGACAGTACCATGTGCTTTCTAGACTTCAATAGAGATTGTACGGAGAGACTGAGGGATTGTAGGCACTCAGAATCCAAGACCAACATAAGACCTTTGAATATAGCTGGAAATAAAGAATGCACAGGTTGCATACTAAATTGGGCAAACTGATGTTCTAATATGACATCTAAGAAGATGTCCACAGGAAGAAGCTGGAGGTAATTTAGCCTCTTTATGATAGGTTTTGGAAAAAGGAGAGGGTAGACATTCAAGACATGTATAAATGAAAGCAAAGAAAGCTGCCATTAGAGTTGGCTTCTGCCCTTAGTATCAAGGAGGAGAGTTCACAGAAGGACAATAACGGTGAGTAGAGAGAAACTTCCAAGAAGTTAGCTACTCACAAACCACAGAAGTCCCCAGCTGATCTCGCACTCATTGTGTCCATGCAGGAGTCCATTTTGTCTGCCTCTTAAATACACCTGCACTTGTTGCTCCTGTCATGGACTCTATCAATGGCATTTCCAACTTCCTGCCACTAAACTAGAAATCTTTGTTTCATCCTCCATTCTGTCTTCTTTCTCATACTCTGATCACGAAATTCTGTTGCTCCAACTTCAAAACTGAAACCAGATTTAGAAACAGGTCCTACCAGTGATTCCACACTGCCACTTCCCTATCAGAGCATGGTCTTCATGTGAGGGAGGCACTGCAGCAGCCTCCAAACTGGCCAGCAGCCCTTGAACGTGAACTCTCTAGCAAGTTTCTGCCTCACTTCCCTTGCTTGTATTACAGGTGTTAGCAGAGCTCGAGAGCTGATATGGGAGAATGGCCATTCCTCAGGATAGCCTGAGTTTGATCAAGCATTCACTTTAGTATTTCTATTTCAAATTAAAAAGAAAAAAATTGTTAAAAATAAAGCAATTAGTACCACAGAGTGTGAAATCATCAGCTACTGAATCACTGAGAGAGCCATGAGCTTGTTTGTTTGTTTTTAAATAGGAAACATCTTTATGTGATCATAATAGAGGATCTTATTTTGTTTCTTAACCTGCTGGAATAACTATTTTGTTATTAAGAACTCTGTATCTTCTTCTAGACTCGTAATACAATAATAAAGGTATTTAATGACTTTTGTATGGAATTGGAAATGAGTTCATGGAAAAATACTTCTGCAGGAAAGAAGAAACATCTACCCCTTTTATCAAGTGCTAGTTCAGTGCCTGCTATGTATTAAACTCTCCAATTGTGGCAAAAGAATTTTAAGACCTGATCTGTACCCTGGGAAGACAACATAATCTCATTCATGCTACAACTGGAGAATAATACAAATCTCTATTTTATAGCATTAAAGGCAAGAAAAGAATTAAATTCCCAGAATAGTCAGATTAATCTCTGAACAAGGTGTTCCAGCTGCACAACACAGAGTTTTTCTAGAATAGCTGTCTGTTGCTTAACAATGGGGACAGGTTCTGAGAAGTCTCGTTGGGTGATTTCATCATTGTCCTAGACCGTATTTACACAAACCCAGATGGTATGAGCTGCCACCCACTAGGCACTATGCTAAAGCCTGTTATAATTTTATTAGACCACCTTTGTATATGCAGTCCATCATTAACCAAAATGGTATGTAACATGTGATTGTATTAGAATTTGGTTTCGTCCATTTTAAAACACTGACAAATCTCAACGTCTTTTGGGTAAGCACTACTTTTATTATTTCAAAAAATGTTTCAAACCCATCACCCCCAAAATATGTAACAGACTTTGACTTGAATTTAGATAGTATAGTAGTTATTTTATAATAGATCAATATTTGATCAGTATAGAAGTACACATCTCTAGAGTTGTGTTTACTTTGTGGCAAATGTAGATATTTTGATGGATTGATGATTTTTTTTTAAATCAAATCAAGTTTTATTTATTTTTTCCTTAGTAAAAGAAATTCTCATTATGGGAATAGAAAATGCAGACAAAACAAACATACTTAGAATCACCTTTTCATTTATTATTTATTTGTGTACGCACACACACACACACACACACACACACAGCATACTTAAACAATAGGATAGTATCATATATTTTTAACTTCCTATTATAACTAAATATATCATGAATATTTTTCCATATCAACAAATGTATTTCATATCAACAATGTTGTGATACTAGTTTTTAAATTTGGTCTTCCAGATCCCCTGAAAGTGACTCAGGGTCTCCCTAACTGAATCTCTGGAATACCTCCCCCCCCAGGAATACTTGAATTACATTTGAGGAAATACTGATCTATCCATTGCTGATGCATGAACATCTGTGTTACATATAAACTGCATTTGGATAATAGCAATACTTTCAAGATATTTGAGAACATTTTTAAATAAACCAACTAAAAGGCTTAAATGTTGTCATTCATTGCAAGCAGCATAAAATTTCAATAATAAAAATAACAACCACTTATTACTGCTTTATACATAGTAGACCTTTCTTTAAGGATTTAGGAGATATTTTCTTAGTGCATTCCTACAACAATGTGAGGTAGGTTATCCTCAATTTTCAATAAGAAAAAAAGACTCAGAAAACTGTTAACAATTGCCTATATTACAATTTAGGTCTTTCTTAATGGAAAGTCGACACTATCAATCAAAGTGTATATTACCTCCCATGAGACAGAGCAGATAGAATGTGGGAAGCACAGGTGAGAAAGAGAGCTTGGTGGTGTATAAAATCATGATTTGTTATTACGGTGATATATCAATATCATGAAGATTTCTTAGCTCTTAGTAAGTAACAATTTTATTTTACAACAATGTTTATTCTACTTACTAAATAGTAAGGTCATTATAGATGTAGCAAAAAGATCAAAATCAAAACATTTCTTGTACATTAAATCCCCTGCATTGATGCCTGTAGATTTGTACAGATGTTTCTACATCTCACATGGCTTTACCATAACCTCATATTATTACTACATAGATGTCTTTTTATGCCAATGAATATGTTTATGGAGACATCGACAGTGATAGAGGTAACATGGGGTAGCTTCCCTTACAGAGAGGTTCCTAAGAACTGACTTTGATCTGCATTTTACACATGAAGAAACTGACACAGAATAAACTTAATAGAGCAAAGAAAGCTAAAGTAGAGGAAATTAGGACCACACAAAAACCTATGGCTTTAACTACTTTTCACCACCTCCATAGAGATTATAGTTATCTTTTTCTTCTCTACGGCACATAGTAAATGCCAAAGAGCTGAGCAGGAAGGGTGTGAGATTGGTACAACCAGCATCCCTGAGCACTGGCATCCTCCAGCCCAAGGTCTGAGACTGCTGCACACAGAGGACCACAACTCTGTCCTATGGTCCTGCTTGACTTGGCTGTCTGTCCAAGATCTGGCCAGTGTCTCGTTGCTGATCCACATGGTGACAAGTCACAGAGCACAGTGTGCAAGATGATTACTTTTCTCTTTTAAAACAGCATCATTCATTTCAGAAGGTTGGATTATATAATATGTTGGAAATTCATAACATTTATTTCTGGAGTTGACAGTGACCATTGGTTCAGATACGTATATCAGGCTCTGGCAGTAAGCCATGTTTTTAGAAGGAAAACAGTTTCCTGTGAAAGCATTCAAGGGGGTGTGATCATAACAACTGCATGACAATTGTAGACCGTAAGGATGGCGCTTCTAAAATAGGTTGAAGTTTGTAAAATAGACGGAATCTTCTAAAATATCCTGAAAGTCTTTGGAAGAAGGGTCTATGTAAAATAAAAGAAATTATATATAAACCCAATATGGATATATTGGTTTGCTGGAAAAGTCATGATGTGTATTTCTATGTAAACGTGCAACATGACTTTTCTGACAGTCCAATAAATAGACATTATTACATAAATGAAACATAGTGTGCTGAAGCTATTTTAATAGAAGTAAATATATGCATATAGACGAGGTATGATCCTGAGTCATTGCCCCAAAAGAACTGAACTAATAGGATCTGAATCCCAAATTTATAGCTTGGGAGTGTCAAGCACCTCCTCCAAATTTTCTGTGACCTGTGGACATTCTTCATCAGGCTTTTCTCTGACTTTCCATTTGATTTGCACAGCCCCACATCATGTCAGTCCAAGCGCTAAGCCCAGTCTCCCCTCCACTCCAAGAATTTTCTTAGTTTAACAACTTTAACAAAAGTTTAGCAATTTTAATGATGGTTTGGGGATTATGAGGCTGGTTAATTCAGGCATCTCATGCCTCACATCGGATTATGAGGCTGGTTAATTCAGGCATCTCACCTGACCTCTTTCTTTCTTCTACATTTTCCTCTTCTTTCGGATTAATGAAGAATTTCTTCCTTTTCACATGAAAACTTAGACCCCAGCTGTCTCTGCTGTCTCCATCTCAAATGCTCCTTTCTAAGAGGAACTCTGAGAAATAAAATTGTCTCCATCTTCTTTCATATGTTTATGTGATCCACTGACAATGCACGAAGAGTATATGGCTCTTTGTAACTCTGTATTCCTAGGTTAGGTCTCTTTGGTTTTCAAGGGGCAGAAGACCCAGGTCAAACTGGCTTAAGCTCCCAAGGGAAAATATTGACTTATGAAATTAAGAAGTCTGAGCATATGCTGAACTTGGCCTAAAATGAGTCATCAGGGCCAGTCTTACATCTTTCAACTCTTTTCTTCTTCCATGGCAGGTTCTCACTAAGTGTTGGCCCTTAAGTCTCCAGTCCTAGAAAACACTACATCCTGCTACTAAGTCATTTTGAAGTCGATCATGAAATGTCTGTGTATGCTTGGTATCTAGCACATTGCCTAGAACATAATGAGGTCATGCTATTTGCCTAATTTAATTGTTTATTAAATTGGTAGTGTTCATCTTTTAGGTCTTGAGAACAAAGTGGTAAACCAGACAAAGTATCCGTTCTTATCAACTTATATCTTAAGAAAATAAGTAAATTTCACATATTGAAAAAGGCTATGGATGAATTAAACAAGGCGATATGATAGTATGTGTGGTATGTCAGAGGGCATCCTTGGATAGGATATGGGAAGGATCTATTTGAAGAGGAAATGTTTGAGCTTAGACATGAATGACTATTCAACCCTATGAAAATAGGGAAGAATGTTTCAGGCAGAGAGAGAAGCTCTATGGCAGGAACAAGTTTAGCAGGTTGAACGTGGAAGAGAATGTTGGTGATGCTGAAACATAATGAGAAGGGAACGTGCTATCACCTAAGGTTGAGAAGGTAGGCAGCAGCCAAATAAGTGGGGCCTATGTGATGAGAGAGGACATTTGGATTTGATTCTAGTGTAGTAAGAAGCTACCAGAAGGTTCTACATATGGAAATGATATGACCTGACTCACTTTTCTTAACTGTAGTAAAATATACACAACATAAAATGTACCATATTAACCATTTTAAAATATACTGTTCAGTAAGGTTGAATATACTCACCCTTCTTCTGCAACCAAACTGGAAAAATTTCTTGTCCTACAAAATTGAAACTCTACATCCATTTGTCCCAATATCCTCCCTCTAGCCACTGACAGTCATTCTATTTTCTGTCTCTATGAATCTGACTATTCTAGGTTCCTCATTTAAGTAGGATCATACAGTATTTGTCTTTTTGTGACTGGCTTATTTCATTTGGCATAATGTCCTCAGGGTTTGTCCATGTTATAAAACATGTCAGCATTTATTTCCTTTTTAATGTTGAATGCTATTCGTTATATGTATAGACATATATGTATATATGAATATATTCCAGAGTGTGTATTAGGCAACATTAAATTCAGTATTCATATATTAGTACAAACTTGGGTTGCTTCTATTTCTTGGCTAATGTAAACAATGTTGCTATGAGCATGAGTGTACAAATATATCTTCCAGACTCTGCTTTGAATTCTTATAGATATATACCCAGAAGTTGCATACCTAGGTCAAAAGACAATTCTGTTTTTAATTTTTTGAGGAATCACCATACCATTTTCTACTGCAGCTAAACCTTGTTACATTCCTTCCACTCCAAGTGCCATTTTTGGGCTTCTGGAAACTTCCATGCTGCTAACGGGGTCACCATTCTCTTGAGCTCCCAAGCTTTATGCCTCAGCAGTACATTTTATTACTATATTTAGTAAACAAATATCATAATGTACATATGTGTGGAGTATAGTGAAATTTTGATTCATACAATCTGTGATAATCAAACCAAGGTAATTAGCTGGTCTGTCACCTCTAATATTTATCATTGCTCTGTCTTAACATTCAAAATCCTTTCTTCTAGCTATTTTGAAATAGACAACAAATTATTGTTACCTGTGATCACCCTGCAGTGTGGTTGAACCCTAGAACCTGTTGTTCCTCCTCTCTAGCTTTAATTTTGTATCCCTTAACCAATCTCTCTGCCCCCTCTCCACTCTTCTCCCTCCTTAGTCTTCAGTAACCACAGTTCTATTCTGCTTCAATCGAATCTTGCTTTTTTGAAGTTTTTTAAAATTTATTTCTTCCTTCCATGAGACAGAGTGAGGCAGCACCTCTCAAAAAGGTTTTGACACCATAATCTTCCACAAGTTTCACTCAACTCCATACTTAGGCATGTGAATGCCAGGTAAATTCAGAGAATCTCCAGACATATTGGTCAGCCTTGCAGAGCATAGTAGTATTTTATGGCTGCACCACTACTTGACCTCCTAATGATATCTTTCACCTCCCTCATTCTCTGCTACCCTCAGCCAGTCAGCAGCCAACACCAGAAACTCCCAGTCCCTGCAACCGCCCCCCGCCCCCGACCAAAGTCCTGCAGAAATCTTCATATAATACTCCCCTTCATAGGAATACCAGTGAATTTTTCTGCCCTACAATATGTGGCAACAATGTCTTACTTATTTTTGCTTTTCCACAGTTCTTGGCACAAGGCTTCACACCCATTTGGCATCAAGGAAAATTTGTTGAATAGCCATTGAGTGAATTTTGGATACAGCAGAACCATTTTTAAGCAGTTTTATGTTACTAAATGCCTCCATGAATACTTTGCATTAAGGATGCAGGTTCTGGCATCTGGCTGCCTGGGTGCTACTTCTTACTTGCATGATCTTGTGCAAAGAAACTTCACTTTCTCCCTCTGTAAGATGGAAATGATGACAGCACCGACCTTGCTGAGTCATTGTGCGGATTCATAGAGTTAGTAAGTGCCTGGCACATAATAAATGTTCACTACATGTTGGTTCTTATTTTTAGTTAATCTTTTCAACAGTCTTAATTGGCTGGTACTGTTGTCTCCATCTTATAGGTAATGACGCATGTGTTTGGAAAACTCAACCCATGCAGCCTGGCTCACAGAGCTCGTGTCCCATAAGGCACCTGCTAATCCCCTGTGGCTCAGGTGAAGGTAACAGTAGAGCACTCACCAGGTAGGTGCCAACCCTTCAGCTCCAGCTGCCTTATGGTTTTACTCTCTGGCAGTAGGGGTAATAGGGACACCTGGCTGAGGCAGTTCCTCAAATCGCACACCCCTTCTGAATCAGGCCTAGGCATAAATGTGAACGGATTACTTACTTTCCATGATACTTCAGACTTGCCCTGCCACATCCTTGGCCTCCAGGAACACATTGTGCCTGGAGGGGCAGGATTTGTTTACATAACTGCCCCACTCAGGTCACTTAAAGAGCCACTGGCATCTGTGGGAGAACAAATGGAGGTTTTGTAGCACATAACAAGACAGCTTAATAGTTAATAGTTGCGTAAGCATGAAGCTGGCTACAAATCTAGTAGACACTCAGTAAATACTTGGGAGCTTGCCTACTTGATACAATACTCCTGAATTTGACAACCAGCCATGTCATTATTTTTTATGTTTCTAAAGAATTATTTATTTAATTTTATTTACTATTTTTTTTTTTTGAATTTTGCTATTGAGTATGTGTGCCCACCAGAGAGACAGAGAGAGGGGGAGAAATTAAGAGAGCAAGCTGCTTGTCTGGGACTTGAACCCTGGCTGACCATGTGGGAGTCCTGCACCCTAACCACAACATCACCTGCTGGCCCCACACATCATTGCTTTCAAGAACTATCTCGGTTTTCTGCACCCCATGGTAAACTCTACCCCCCATAATCAATTAAGTCTTTAATCAAAGGGCCTGAGAAAGTAGAAGTAATTTTTATCCTAATATAAAACTTTAAGTTCTCCAAATTTTGGGGACCTAACATGATTAATTTTAGGGTGTTAAAAAATTGTTTTCAGGGGGCCAGCAGGTGGTGTGGTGGTTAAGAGCGCTGAATTCCCACACAGCCGACTGCGGTTTGAGTCCTGGATCTGGAGGCTTGCTTTCTCGCTTTCCCTTTCTCTCTCTCTCTGTCTCTCTCTGGTCAAAATTTAAAATTGATAATAACAACAAATGAAATTAAATAAATAAATAAATGTTTAAAAAAATTGTTTTCAGAAACACGTGCTCTGCATACCCCACAATAGGGAAACATACTAGGATCCTACAAATGTGCTGAGGTTATTCAATGGCTTGATAAAGTATTCTTTCTCAAATTATTTTTTCATCTTAATTTTATTTCAGTCACTTAAGGACATAATTATTACTTTAAATCTCAATTCAAAGTTTCCCATTTTTAAAAGATTTTCATTAATCATTTAATTATTTCATGTTTAGATACTTTGGTAAATCAAGTTTATTGTTAATAATTTCTTTTTTTTTTTTTTGGAGAGGTTTTTGCTATAGGGCGCGTGCGCTCGCCAGACAGACAGAGAGAGACAGAGCGATAGAAAGCAAGAAATCACCCCCCCAAGGGGAGATGGCCACGCCACAATCCCTTCTCCTCCATTCTCTTCTCGGGATCTTGGGCATGCATGCACACACGCCCGGCGTGAGTTAAAGCCACCGGGTCCGGGACTCAAACTGCAGTCGACTACGTGGGAGTCCAGCGACATAGCCATTACACTAACTGCTAGTCCCCTGATTGTTAATAATTTCTTATATGTTCAGCTCTTCAGAATAGATTGCCATTTAAGTAACAGTAACCAAAAGCTAATTTAAATTAATTCAAATTTCAAAATTATTCAATAGTATTAACTTATAAATTTGATGCCATTTTTCTAAACTTAAAATACCACAAAAAAATTTTTTTTCTGAACTCAGTAGTTAGGTGATTTATACAAAATGACAACAAATCAGGCTAACATAAGAAATTTGTTTTTAAAAACATTTTTCAAACTGTAGGTAATGACTCATAGATCATTGAATCAGTTCAACAGGTCACAGGTAGCTTTCTTCTTTAAAATGAGATAGAATAGAAAAGGATTAAAAATAATCAGAATTGGGACCTGCAGATGGTATAATGGTTACATGGCTGGACTCCTACGTAATCAATAATCAACTGCAGTTCCTGTTCTGGACCCAGCCTCTTAAAACTCACACCAGGAGTGTATGCACACATTCCCCAAAATCCCAAGAGAGTAATGAAAGAGAAGGGATTACACTGAGGCCATCCCCCCCGGAGGGTGATTTTTTTGCTTTCCATCTCTCTGTCTCTGTCTCTCCAGCAAGCACGCACTCTGTAGTAGAAATTTCTCAAAAAACAATAAATAAGAACATATTGCAGCTAGTAAACAAAAGCACAGTTTGGCAAAGTTTTTGTTTCATCTGTTTATATAGACACACTCACATATACATATATACTTCTTGGTAAAGGGTTATTATATAAAGTATTGTTTCTTCAAACACTGACAAAAGTGTTTGAAGTCAGCCCAGCCTCAGTGGTACAGGTGGTAGCATGGTGAACTGTAACCCTACAGTCGCATGGCATCAGTTCAGCTCCCATGTCAACACAGAATATGTCAGCATGCACTCCCAAAATCCTGATGAACTGGGGGACTGAGAGAAGGGGATTAGGATTGTGGTATAACAAGGCCCTGTCAGGTGTCCCTGTCTGTCTGTCTGTCCGCCTGTCTCTCTCTCCCTCCATTCCTCCCCCTTGTTCTTTTGCACACGAGCACATGCCAGCATGAATAAAGTACAGAGTTGGTGGGACCAGCAGTTAGCATAATGGCTATGTCGCTGGACTCCCATGTAGTCGACCACGCTTTGAGTCCTGGACCCAATGGCTTAAACTCAAGCCAAGCGCATGTGCGTGTGTGCCCAGTATTCTGAGAGGAGAATGGAGGAGAAGGGATTGTGGTGTGACCATCCACCCGGGGGGAGGCAGGGGTAATTTATCACTTTCTCTCTCTCTCTCTCTCTCTCTCTCTCTCTGTCTTTCTGGCAAGCGCACGTGCCCTATAGCAAAAACCACTCCAAAAAAAGAAAAAGAAAATACAGTGTTGGTCACTGGGCATGTGTGCATGCATGCCCAAAATCTCGAGAATGGAGAAGGGATTTCAGCATGGTCATCCCTCCTGATGGGGAGCAGGGGGTGATTTCTTGCTTTTTTGTCTCTGTCTCTCTGGTGAGTGCACATGCCCTATAGAAAAAATCTCTCTCAAAATAAAAAAAAAAAGTGTGCATGTGAAAACCCTGTTCTAGAGCATATTCTGTAGTGAACACGTGATTCACCTATTCCTTGGTACCATGCACGTGTATAGCTTAGTAAGTCAGTCAACAAATGTTTTTTGAATTCCTATGAGAGAATTAACATTTTCGATCATGACAAGGCACCTTAAACTATGTAAGTTTTGTTTATGTTCACCATCCTACAGTGAATTTTAATAAGGATCAAAATGAAAACGGTATCTGGGTTAATTCAAAGATAAGCAAAAAATTAAATTCACTAGAAAACCCCATTGTTCACACATACTGGTTGTTATTTATAATCGCCCTTTGGAAACTTGAAATTGAAAACTACTTCCTTAGCTTTTTTTCTCCCATCCTGTATACACACTGATAAGTTATTGCAGAGCAAGGAGTGTTTGGGAAGGATGTGAGTTAGCACAGAAATTTTCATTCAAGGGAAAAAATAGTGTTATATTTGTTTTGAGAAGAAATGTCAGGTAAAAATTACACAGATTCATAACCTTTCAGCTATGTATGCTTCCCAAAGCTTGGCAATGTCTCTTTTGGCACAATCTCTCAGCCCATGTAAATGCTGTGAACTCTTATCATTATTTAGAATTTTTGTCCAAGTAAAACATCATATTGTTCACTTAGATTCACTATTATAAACTTTTTTTTTTTTTTTGGAGAGGTTTTTGCTGTAGGGCATGTGCGCTCACCAGAAAGACAGACAGAAAGCAAGAAATCACCCCCAGGGGGGGAAGCCTCACCACAATCCCTTTTCCTCCATTCTCCTCTCAGAATCTTGGGCACACATGCACATTCACCCAACATGAGTTTAAGCCACCGGGTCCGGGACTCGAACTGCAGTTGACTACATGAGAGTCCAGTGACGTAGCCATTATGTCATCTGCTGGTCCCTGCTATCATAAACTTTTTTAAAAATTTATTTAGGAGTCAGCCCCATGGACTGGTGATTCAGAGACCAGATCCCACATGGCTGACTGACTGCTTGGTTTGAATCCCAGCCCCTCTGGTTTGAAAAGCATAATGGGCACATGAGCTTGCTTGCATGCACAGAATTAGGACAGGATGGAGAGGTGGGGGACAAGGAGTTGCTGTATGACTAGGCACCATTTGGGGGTGCTTTCTCTTCTCTGACTCTCTGTCTCTCTGGTGAGCACAACACTTTCTGGTGATTGAAAGAAAAATTATAAAATAAGTGTTCTATTCAGTGGTTTTTAAAAATATGTTTTGGAGCTGGCAGGTGGCGTGGTGGTTGAGGGCGCTGGACTCCCACATGGCCAACCAGAGTTTGAGTCCGGGACCTGGCGGCTTGCCTTCCTTCCCTCCTTCCCTCCCTCCTTCCCTTTCTGGTCAAATTAAAATAAGTAAATAAATAAATAGCTAAAACCATTTAAAAAAAAAAAATGTTTCTTGAGGCCAGCAAGTAGCATGGTGGTTAAGGCACTGATTCTCACATGGCTGACGATGGTTCAAGTCCCAGACCCAGCAGCTTGAAAATCATGCCGCGTGTGTGTGTGTGTATGCTCAAATCCTGAGAGGAAAATGGAGAAGGGATTGTGGTGTGAATATCCACCCTTTGGGGGAAATTTCTCACTGTCTCTTTTTCTGTCTCTCTGCCTCTCGGGCAAGCACATGCACCCTATGGTAAAACGTAAAAAAATACATATATGCACACATTTTATTTATTTATACACACACACACAATGCATTGTGTATTATATATAGTATATATTAAATATATAAATATATATACGCATATGTACATATGTGTGCATATGTATATAGATAGATTTCTTTAGTTGATAGCTTAGTGCTACACCAAACTCACTAATAAAAGATTCTTCATTTATGAGGGAAGACTTAGTTAAAGAAAAGAAAATTAGCAATGTAAATCAAATGGTTGACATTTTTAAATCACTTTAATTTGGGAAATTTTAAGTCATTTTTGGGTGGCCTTAAGTGCTTTACTAAAGTATCTCGCATAGAGTAAGCCCTCAATAAATGTTAATTAGATGACATGTTTGGAGAGTTAATATATGAAGTAGTTAAGCAGAAGCAATAAAAATAGCTAAAATATGTTGAGCACTTGCTATGTGCTGGGAACTGAGCTGACCATTTTCAATCCCTTCTCTCAGTTAATCCTCACAGAACTGTGGAGGTGGCTGCTAGCTTTATGCCCTTTACCCCAACAAAATAGCTAAGGCTTCAATAACTTTTTCAAGGTATCACAGTTGGTAATTAGAAGAGCAGAATCTAGGAAAATAAAATGCCTACTTCAACTTCTAACAGTCTTAAGTGAAATCCTTTGAGCTGCTTGACCCTTCTTAAAGCATCTCCCCACCCCACTCCCAAAACCAGAGCTATGGGTCCACTTCTTAGAGTGGCTGAGACATCAGATATGTATTTGAGAGAGAGACTTGTGCCTGATCTGCAGGGATAATGCTCATAGCAGGGGTGGGTGGAAAAAGTCAGCATGCAGGGGTGTGTTTTGAGAGGGGCCTCTCAAACTGAGACATCTACCCCCTGAGAATAATTGTTCTCCATCATGCCCAAGGGGCTTTGCAGCTGTTGCATCCTAAATCTATCCATGGTGTTTCTATTCTTTTGGAAACCTACAGACCCACACCCATGCCCAAGGCAGCAGATCCAGCTTGCAAAGCACAAGCTACTGTTTGAATCAATGGTAGGGGGACTAGAACCCCACTAGGGAACTGTATTTAAAGGATCTCACCCAACAAGGGTCTTCTGGAATTTGACTGGGAAAATATGGAGAAAAGAATGGAGAAGCTAAGAGAAGCTGAGACACAATACAAAGGAAATTCTGAAATTTGTGAAATTAGGATATGCATTTATTCTTGTGCCAAAAAATATTGAAGTCCATGCATATTTTTTTTCATAATATGCATTTTTCCATGAATTTTTCGAAGACCCTCTCTGAAGAGACTGTATAGGGCCACAAAGGAGAGAGAGAAGCAAAAAGCTCCCCAAAGTTGTTTTGTTCTGTTTCAGCCCCAATCTATATTTAATTTAATTCAATTTAATTTTTTAAATTAAATTTAATTTTTTTAGAGGGGCCTCTCAAACTGAGACATCTACCCCCTGAGAATAATTGTTCTCCATCATGCCCAAGGGGCTTTGCAGCTGTTGCATCCTAAATCTATCCATGGTGTTTCTATTCTTTTGGAAACCTACAGACCCACACCCATGCCCAAGGCAGCAGATCCAGCTTGCAAAGCACAAGCTACTGTTTGAATCAATGGTAGGGGGACTAGAACCCCACTAGGGAACTGTATTTAAAGGATCTCACCCAACAAGGGTCTTCTGGAATTTGACTGGGAAAATATGGAGAAAAGAATGGAGAAGCTAAGAGAAGCTGAGACACAATACAAAGGAAATTCTGAAATTTGTGAAATTAGGATATGCATTTATTCTTGTGCCAAAAAATATTGAAGTCCATGCATATTTTTTTCATAATATGCATTTTTCCATGAATTTTTCGAAGACCCTCTCTGAAGAGACTGTATAGGGCCACAAAGGAGAGAGAGAAGCAAAAAGCTCCCCAAAGTTGTTTTGTTCTGTTTCAGCCCCAATCTATATTTAATTTAATTCAATTTAATTTTTTAAATTAAATTTAATTTTTTTAATCTCCTTTCTTCCTTAAGAAGTCCACTGTGGCTTCTCCTAGCCAATCCATTGAAATTCTCACTGTGGATATGAGACACTGAATTAAAGCATAAGCATTACTCCATGAATTATCTATTACCAAGGGTGTCATAGTTACTGCGTCCCACAGACTTGTCAAAGGGATAGAGAGGCCTGTGCTTTTTTTCCAGAGGGTCCCGGGTATGTGTAAAAATGTCAAAAAACCTTTTTGCAACTTGTAGAAAAGTTAAAGCTCCCTGGTGAATCTTTTCTTCTTCAGTCTTCTCAGTGGATTTCTGGGATCATATAAATCTGATCCAGAGATGATGTCCACACTCATGGCTGAAGCTCTGAGAGCACGAAGCCAAATAATCCTTTCAGCTCCCACTTTGCTGGGCCTTGGAAAGGAGAGGGCAGAACGGGAATTGAATGGGAGGGAACGCGAGATGCACGTAGAAGGCCGTGAGATGTATGGTTCCAGGGGAAGAAAAATGCCAAGTCTGCAGTGCAAGAGGTCCCTCCCAGGCAGGAGGCTGAGCAAGCGTATCAGGAACATGTGACACACAAAGGCAGGGAAGGAAAAGGAATGCCTGACAGAAGGTGAGGGCCACTGGCAGAGCCAGCATGAAGCTGCCCACATCGCATGTCTGCCTAAGGTCTGGTGCTCTAAATAATAATACAGATGCCCATGGTTACCTTGAGTTTCACTCTCATACCTCAGACCTCATAGCATAACACAACATCAGACTTCACAAAAGGACGTGCTAGGAGTAAGATAGTATCGTTATTTGTCCATTTTATGAATGATAAAACAGGCCAGAGGGGTTAATTTTGCACAACACCGGGACAAACTGATGACGAATGCAGGGGTCTTTTCCTTTGCACTGCCCAGGAAACAGGCAGGTGAAAAGCCTTCCCTGGACATCATAGCCTCTGCCTTTGCCTTCCATGTGAGTCCAGGATTGAAGAAAAAGAAACGGAAAGAAAAGAAAATCTTATTTCTCTAGAATGTAAAACTCTTAATTCGATATAAATGGATATTTTGCTACAGTGATTTTATATCCCGGACATCTTAAGGATTCCGATGATTCTATCCCTTCTTGGCACCCAACCTCATCTCACATCTTATTTTGACACAAAAGATGAATATTTCATTTAGGTAGGCTGATTGGAAAGGGCACACACTATCTTGGTTGTCCTAGTTAAAGAGATTCTTTATGCTTTATCAAAGTTAAAAATAACTTGATTTTGAGTGAAAGGTTGAAACCACACACCCAACACACAAAGTGTATCAGACGAGGCCCCCATACTGGGTGTTCAATTCTCTCTCATTTTCCTCTTAGGCTTCCCCAACCTCAGACATTCTTGATACAAAACAAATAGCTCTGTTTGTGATCATTTTTTTTTTATCTCAGTAAAATGTGTTGGGTTTTAACTGTAAGGAATGAAATATATACATATATGTATGCATAAATATATATAAGCATATATATTATGTATCGATTCAAAGCTTATAAAATGTTTGTATAAATATCACATAGTAATCCACAGAAAAACCCAGAAATTACTATTATTCTCTTTATATAACATTCAGAATCAGAAAGGCTGAGTAACTTGCCCAAAGTTTCATAGCTAGTTAGTGGCAAATCCAGGACCAGAACCCAGTTCTCTGAATTGTTTGTTCAGTGTCTTTTCAGTATTCCATGATGATTGCTACATCAGTATAATTTTTTTTCCCCTAGAGGGCACATGCATTCACCAGAAAGAGAAAGAAAGAACACCCCAATGGAGTGTTCTCTTCCATTTCTCCATGTTTTTCAAGTTGCCTGGGCAATTCAACCCATGAGTGGCCATGTGGGATCCAGCTTCCCAGTTACAGGACGTGACCATGGTGCTACCACGCCAGCCCAATATAAAATCCTAAAAGAATAATTTACTTAAGCAATAAAGCAACAGGACCCCATTTGTTCACTTCAGGCCTGGGAGAGATCAGCTCTGACTAGAACGATAAAGATAGACTTCCTAAAGAAAATAGCATTGGCTACTTCTTAAGTTTGGTTATGATATTCTTTTATTTATTTATTTATTTATTTTTTTGGAGTGGTTTTCACTAAAGGGCATGTGCGCTCACCAGAAAGACAGACAGAGAGACAGAAAGCAAGAAATCACCCCCAACTCCAGGGGATGGCCATGCCGCAATTCCTTCTCCTCCATTCTCCTCTTGGGATCTTAGGCATGCACGCACACACAAAGTGCCTGGCGTGAGTTTAAGCCACTGGGTCTGGGACTTGAACTGTGGTCAACTACATATGAGTCCAACGACATAGCCATTATGCCAACTGCTGGTCCCTCTTTTTTTTTTTTTAAAAAAAAAGATTTTTATTTAAACTACTTTTAATTGACAACACATAGTCATATTACATTTATGGAATATGGTGTAAGGTTTTAATGTATGTATTTAATGTGGAGTGATTTTATGAAGCTAGTTAACACATCCTTCACTTTATTTACGTGACATTTTTGTGGTGATATATTTTTAATTTACTCCCTTATTTTCAAATGATCAATACAGTACATTATTGTTGACTATAGTCACCCAGCTATGCAACAGATTTCAAGACTTGTTCGTCCTGTTCAGCTGAAACTTTGTACCCTTCAACAGTAATCTCCTCATCCCCTCAATCCCCACCTCTACCCCACCCTCAGCCTCTGTCGTGATTCTTCTATTCTACTATGAGTTCAACATTTTTTAGATTCCATATATAAGTGAAATCTGTGCCTGGCTTATTTCAATTATCATAATATTGTCTAGATTGATCCATGTTGTCCCAAAAGACAGAATTTTGTTCTTTTTAAAAACTGAATAGTATGCCTGTATGTGTGTGTCTGTGTGTATTCTTTTCACTCAAGATAAATTTTGCTATTCATGGTCTTTTATGATTTCACATAAATTTAAGGATTGTTTTTTTCTATTTGTATGAAAAATCGCTCTAGAATTTTGGTAAGGTTGCATTTGTGAATCACTTCAAGTACTAAGGACATCTTAACAATATTCATCCAGTCCATGAGTAGAGGATATATATCCGGATGTTCTACATAGTTCTGGAAGTCTTGACCAGAGCAATTAGACAGTAAAAAGAAATAAAATGTATCCTAATAGAAAAATAAAAGGTGAAATTGTCTTTTTTCTCTGACAACATGATTTTTTTTTAAATTTTGCCAGAGGGCACATGCACTCACCAGAGAGACAGAATGGAAAATTGAGAAAGTACTTTCCCATTGGGACTGGCCACCCTGCAATTTCTTTTCTTTCATTTCTCCTTACAGGATTTGGGCACACACACACATACACACACACACCTGGCTTGTTTCTTAAACTACCAGGCCAATACTCAAACCATGCAGTAAGCCATGTGTGACCCAGTCACCTTAACCAGCACATCACAGACTGGTCTGCTATAATCTTATACATAAAAAATCTTACTCCACCAAAAAATAGTTGGAACCAGTGAATGAATGCAGTAAGGTTGCAGAATACAAAATTAACAAACCAATAAAGAAAAGATAGAATTTCTTTATATTACTAATGAACTATCTAGAAAGGAATCAAGAAAACAATCTCATCTATAATAGGGAGAAAAATGGTGTAAATTTAAGGAATTGAAAAACATGTATGGGTGGGATTTCAAGAAAGGGGATGACATTCCAAATAGAGGGAAAAGCATGAACAAGAGCATAGAAACAGAAGCACATCTTCCATCTTCTGGATCCTTAACATGTGCCCCCTGTGGAGGCACTGGCACTCCAAGACCGTGAGTGCTCTCCCTTGTAAGCCTACTAGCCCCAAGTAGACCACACAATCTTTGAGTGCCAGGATCATGTGTCACAGAGCTGGCAACAGTGCTGGGTTCACAGTGAGGGTTCAGGCAATGAGTTGCAGGTATACCTTTAAGGAAGACTCCATGTATGCTTCCAGGATAGGAGGGTGGGGCATGGGAAAATGTCTGCACACACACACAAAAAAACATTTTAAATTAATAATGTGGTTGGTGTATGGATGGACACCAGTATTTTTCCCATAAACTTTGCCATTCTCTCACTGGCCCTGTGTCTTGTACTTTGCAGAGCAATAGAATTACAGTGTTCACCTGGGAAGAAAACAGGCACTCAACATACTACACACCCTAAGAAGGGGAGAGTGAGACTTGATCTTGCAAGCTGATGTGTGAGTTGTGCTCTAGGTAATAATGACAAAAAAAAGGAAAAAATACTGGCAAAAGAGACTTTGTTTGAAAATTTAAAGATTTTTTTTTTATAAAGAACCTTTTAACCTGAATCTATAGACACTCAAAGCAATAAGCCCAATGTCAACCTATATTCAATGTATATTGAAGTCTATGGCAACACCTTTCTCTTGGTTTGAGTGCTTCTTCTCATAACTACATTTTACTATTATTCTAGATGGCTTTAAGCTATATCCTATTCTTCATGCAAGATGGTTAAGAGTGAATCCCAACAGGGCCATCAGTGGTATGGTAGTTAAGGCATTGGTCTCCCACATGGCTGGTCCTGGTTTGAGTCCCGGACCTGGCAGCTTGCTTTCTCACTTTCCCCCCTCTCTCTTTCTGTCTCTCTCTAGTCAAATTAAAAAATAATGATCATAAATAAAATTAAATAAATAGTTCTTTTTTAAATTAAAAAAAGAGTGTATCCTAACATTAAATCTGAAATACATGGTTTGAATTAGATGATGCAGCAAGATTCATCTTCAATATAAAGTCATTTGTAGGAAAAATATTCCAGCATATTCTATGTGTATATTATTAACAAATGCATTCCAAGTGAATATTTTTCCCATTCTTTTTGTTCTATGAAACAGCAGGAAAAATATATTGCCAATAGAAATATTTTTATAACTTCATTTTTATTCACTTTGAGGTAAACCTCAGAGTATAAGTTTTTGAGAAAAGCTCTGACAATAAAGAGATATATATATTATATATACTAACAATAATTTTATGGCTTGACTTTGGGAAAAAGAAGATAGCATCCATATATTAGACAGTTGATAGTGATATTTTTGTAAAGAAAGAGATACCAAGCAATCATTCAGTATTAGTCTGGGGAGGTTTTCTGGCCTAAGGGCTTTTAAAATATTTTTATTTATATGAAAGTACCAAGTAAGATCAATTTTGTTTCCATTTCATTAAATAGCAGTAGGCAATTTGTCTGCATTGTATTTGAGATATTTGTCTTCTTGCTTTTGGCAAAATATGAAATTGTCCTGAAGATGATAGTAATGGATAATAAAGAAAAATCTTTTCATATTTATATCATACATTGGATTTTAGACAGAGTTGCTCTTGAAAAGGGCACCAAGTTGATTTTCGACTTTTTTTTTTTTTTTTAATTTGCCAGAGGGCACATGCACTCACTGGAGAGAGATCCAAGGAGAAGAGGGCAGGAAAGCAAGAAAGCACCCCATATGGGGAGAGTTCATGCTGCAATCCTTTATTCTCTCTCTCCCTCCTGCTGGGATTTTGGGCACACATGTGCGCACGCACACACACACACACACACACACACACACACGTCCAGTGTGTTTTTGAAGCCATTGGGTCTGTAACTCAAACCTCCTAGCCTGCCGTGTGGGATCTGGCTCCCTCATCTAGCAGGCCACAGGGCTGGCCCTGATTTTTAACTTTTTAAAAAGCAATCCTTAGTTCCTAAACAGAGTGGAGAACTGGAAACTTCTTCTGTAATTTGAGCCCTAACTATATATTTGGATAACTGAAGGAGAAAACACTTCATTGACTCCCTCCTTCCTTTTTTCATTCAACATATTTTCTGGGCCTCTCAGGCATATATATGTTCAGTCCTGGAGATTCCGGGATGAACAACACAGACCCGCCCATGCAATGTTAAGTGATCCTCTTAGGACCCCTGCTCTCACCCATCATAAGAAAATCATATTTTGTTCAAGGATGGAGGAAATGCAGCCAGGAAAGTCAGCCAAAAATAATAACAATAACAATTCTGTAAGGAGACAGAATTAGCATTATAAAATCGCTTCTATCATTACATTTGTCAAAAATAACATTTTCCTGAAAGCTCCTTTTTCTAAATCAGGAGACTTACATGGGCAATGATCGTGCTATGTACATTTGCCATTAGTATAAGCTGACATTTTCAAGGATAGCTTTATAGATTATTAGGTCATGTAAAGAATCCTTCCTATTTGGCCAGCTGCCTGCAGGGGAAACTGAAGAGAACATCTAACATGTTGTCCCCTATTGATAACATAGACACAATTTAAGGAAGACTGTCACAGAGAGCAAGGTTTAGAGAACCTGTATAACATCCGTATCCTCCATCGCTAAAGTTTAGGTTATGGCAGATGTTTAACCCTCCTCAATTCAACTCTGATCTCTCCTACTTAACTTAGAAGGGCCAGAAGATCCCATTTTGCACCCATTCTTGGGCGACTGTGTTAAATAGTTGCCATTCCCATTCATGGAGGCTGGTGCTGACTGTCCAAACAAAAGAATCTTTTTTTTCTTCTTTCTTTGGAGAGGTTTTTTGCAATAGGGCGCGTGCGCTTGCCAGAAAGACAGAGAGAGACAGAGAGATAGAAAGCGAAAAATCACCCCTCATGGGGGATGGCCACACTGCAATCCCTTCTCCTCCATTCTCTTCTCAGGATCTTGGGCATGCACACACATGTTCCCGGCGTGAGTTTAAGCCACCGGGTCCGGGACTTGAACCACGGTCAACTACATGGGAGTCCAGCTACATAGCCATTATGCTAACTGCTGGTCCCCAAACAAAAGAATCTTAATAGTGGCTGATCCTGAAAGTTCCTAGTCATGTGTTCTTCCACTTTGATAACTAGCCTGTTCTCTCTACTTTTGCTGTAAGAAATAGAAAAATAAAACTTCCAAATGCCTTGAAGGCCTCACTTAGAAAATGAGATTAATGCTGGATCCTACTCCAAGGTGCACGGCTACAGCTGTCCTGAACATGAGAACGGATAAACTAGAGAGCTCCAAGCACTTACGGGGAGTGAGTGGCTCACACGAGGCTTACTCTTCTCCAAGAACTCTTCTTTCAGGGCTATGTGATATATAATGGTTGAAATATTCTAAATACATGTGCTTTGATTTTTTTTTTTCTCTTTCTTCCTCAAGAGTGCATCAGAGAGGGAACCAGCAGTTAGCGTAATGGCTA